>NC_035443.2:184698215-185305715 GCF_002127325.2 Helianthus annuus | reverse complement strand
AAGTCCATAAAAAATTGAAGTCATCCAAAAATAAAACATAGTAGCGATGACCACCCAAGCTAAGTATAGGTAATGTCCATAAGTCACTGTGTATGATGTCAAATGGTTGAAAAAATATGTGTATAAGAACTAGCAAATGGTAACTTAATACTTTTACGAAAACACACTATTGACAAGTGTCTTTTTCAAAGTACTAAAATAAATTAATCAAGAACATTTTAAATAATGCAAAGCAGGCCATCCCGGATGCTCGAGACGGTTATGCCATAATTTAGATGAAGTTTCTGCAAAGGTGGATGGTGTGGTGGTGCTTCCCGGCCTGAGCAAAAGTTGGTATAGATCACTGTCATTGTTGCATCGTGGGATAGGGATCCAGGTCTTGTAATCCTTCACAAGAAAACCAAAAGGTCAAACTCAACCCAAACATAATTGTCGGTAGTAAATCGACAAACATGAATTAAATTTTTAATGAGTTTGGGGGCATACAACACATCTTTTGGCACAAAGGGTGGGAAGGGTGGTGGTAGGATTTGTGTGCCATGTCCAACAACCAGAGTGGAACCATTACCAACAATTATATCTTGTGGGATGTTAATATTAAAAAAGATTAGAAATTTCGTTTGCGTGTTCATCATAGTGGCAGTGGCTCCAGTATCCATGTATGGCGTGGGGTCATGCTTATTCAATTATATGGAATACATGACCTACTCTATGCCAGTTAGAGTGTATGCTGCATGATGGGCCTAGTTAGACCGAGGACCAAGAAGCCCATTGGCTGAATTATTGTTGTGGTTTGATTGTGGGTTCAATGTAGGATATGGGCAAGGCAGTGGGGCCTACGACTGTTGTGGAGCATGCGGCCTAATGCGGAGAAGGCCATGAGCCACAGGGTGATGCGCGCCAGGTAGACCAAGGGTTAGGAGACTGCCAAAGGGTGTTGGAGTCGTGACCCGTACCCCAAGAATGTCTGTCGCGATCCCTGCCATGTGAACTACGGCTGTGGCCCCGATAGTCAGTTGTAGCATGAGGCCATTAATCAGTTGGATCCCTTGGTAGGCCAGCGAATGCGAGGTGTTTGCATTCAACACAATGCCGACGGTTTGAGACGCCTAAAGAGTGTGTTCAGCTTTGCAAGTTTCCGCCATTATCAATTTTAAGCGTGCATCATAGAAACTAGGTAGCGGGTCCTAGTTTTGTGATATTGTGGCTATGCCTTCATATTGTTTGTTGAGGCTACTATTAAGTTGTAAAAACAAACTTTTGTTATCAACTGGGGAGCCAACATTTGCTAGATGATCTCCTAATACTTTCAATTGTTGGTAGTATGCGGAGGCACTTGGAAACCACTTTGACGGGTGTTAGATAACTTATGGAGAAGTGAATTGCAGAACAATCTTGGCACTCTTGTTATCATGAAAAATATTTTCTAATTTGTAGAAATATTTTCGTATAGTGTGTAGAAAAATATTTTCTAGGGCCAACCATGCCACATAGATGGTAGAAATAGGTTTTAGCATAGTGTGTAGGAGATCATTTAAAATGGTACTATAAATCCATTGTAATATGTGAAAACACTGGATCGATGACGAACACCAACATTGCACTTGATTCAAGACATGAAGAACAACCATAAACAAAACAAGATAGAAAGATGTTAAAGATGAAACCCTTTATTAATGAATCAGTCATCACATATTACAAACCGAAAGAGTATACATCATTTACAAGCTGGTTTAGATCACAAAGATCTAAACCGAGCTTTCTCTCACTAACACATAGTCACACTCTCTCTCTCTAGAAATGTGCACACACTATTGATGAATAGCTAGGGTTTGTGAGAGGTTGCACAAAGCTGATCACTCATATCCATTCTCACTGAGATGAATGAATGTGATGGATAGATACTCAATTCTAACATATACTCCCATATATATAGGCTAGGGCAAAACCCTAAGTCCTGACCATGTCATGTCCACAAATTCGGACAACAAAGTACATAACTTTATCCGAATTTGTCAACACATAAGTTCGGACCCTTTAGACTCACTTCCATCCGAATTTAGTCAATAAACGTTTACTTGGGCTTTGACTTTGTTACACAGAACTCATAAAGCATAGTTACCGGCAGGAGCTGTACTTACATACTCCCCCTTAGCTGTTGATATCAGTTCTGTTTGGCATCGAATATCTTCAATCACCGAATACTGCGCTTACATAATACAATCGCATCCAATTGATCCTATAAATCGTTGACTACCTTAGGTTGTTTATCTTTGTCCGAGTCCTTAGAGGAAGAGGAGGTTTCGGCGGCGATTCGACGAGGAGATAAGTAATCATAGACATGGTATGCATGATAGTGGATGCAAAAGTGTTCGCTCTAGGGTAGTGTTTGGTATGCATGAATGAGAGGTGGAATGGAATGGATGATTACGAGGGAATGAAGAAAATGGTGTTTGGTTGGTCAATGGAAGGAAATAATCCATTCCAAAAGGCATTCCATCCCCTCAAAATCATTCCTTCCACCCCCCATGTTTTTTTTCCATTCCATCCCCTCTTGCACCATTCATCAACAACACCACAACCCACCACCTTTGCCACAACCCACCACCACCCATCACCGACGCCATCGCCGCCACCCGCCACCACATCACCCCGACAGCCATCGCGGCCGCCGCCACCCACTCGCCACTGTTATCACCCACAGCTGCGACCAACCGCCAACGCCACTCGTCGCCGCCGCCCAGCACCATCGTCGACGCCACCACCAACCGCCGTCGCCGCCACCAACTCTACTGCCACCCACCACCAACGGCCACCTTGCCGCCACCACCACTCGTCGTCACCGCCACTCGCTGCCGCCGCTACCACCACCACCCATCGCCGCTGCCGACACCAACCATCGCCACCTATAACCACCCACAATCACTATCACCGACCACCACCACCACCACTCACCGCTGATTTTGTTACTTTGTTTTTCTTGCCTACCGAATAATACACAATAATAATCCATTCCATTCACACATGGTAACCAAACAAGACATGGAATGGTAATGATCCATTGCATTCCCTCGTCCATTCCATTACCTCATCCATTCCATTCCTTTGTTCATTTCATTACCTCATACCAAACAGACCCTAGGCGTTGTATCGGCCACTATCCATCTCAATGGTCACATGTAGAACGTTCTTGATGTTAGAGATGGTGGCGACTAGATGAATATTGTTGTCCACTGTGAAAGTAAGGATAGAAAAGACGAGGAAAAGGCTGTAAAAGAGATAGGAGATTGGAAACAGGAGTATCGGAGATTTGAGAGAGGGAGGACGGCGAGATCGGCGCTAGTATAAGGTCTGGTCTTGTGATACCATGCTAGGGATAAAATATTGTGAATGGCTTGATGCCTCCTCTATCTTGTTCATAAATATATAACCAATTTACAATACCTATCTTCGGCTAATTACAATATATGGAAATAATAAATCTACAAAATATACATAGCTAAGGCTATAGGGTGTGGTCATGACCCTTTTGGTCACCATGGCCCTCCACATTGGCGTCATGTCATCCACTTCTAATCCATCATCCAAAGCCACTACCCTCAGGGTGTGGTCATGACCCAAAAAACTATTAATTTTTTGTGAAAAGGAAAAGAAAATATTGAAAAAAGGAAAGGAGGCCCATGTTTGCCATGGTTTAATCCATGCCAACCATGGTGGATGAGGCAGCCATTAATGGTCCTATGTGACGATTGATGACCCAACTCATATCCCACACACCCTTTAGCCTGATAGGACCCAACCCCCACCCATTAATAACCTTATTTTATGAACACAACTTAAAGTTATGGTTTGCATTAACACCCCTTCCATAAAAGTGTGATAACTTACTTGAAATGTTAATGCTTTCTTAAGATGCATTAAAATTTCTTTGGTTGTCGGTCGTTTTTCTCTTTCATGATGTAAGCAACGATAGGCAATCTTTTGGAATGTAGTTAACGAGTTTGGCTTGATTTGTTCCCTTATTTGCTCGAACACCACCTCATCATGTTTTCCGTTCTCAAATTTGTTTTTAGCGAACTCTGGTAGATAGTGACCCTCATGTTTCTTGATTGCATATGTGGATCTCCCACACAAAATCTCAAATAAAACAACACCAAGCGAATAAATATCGGATTCTATGGTTAGGAATCCTGATTTTTTGTAAAGTGGGTCCAAGTATCCGATGGTTCCACACGCATGATCGATGACATAGTCCATTTCTTGAATTAATGGACATATTAAAGAAAGCCCAAAATCAGCAAGTTTCGCTTTCCAATCACGGTTTAGTAAAATGTTAGCAGATTTGATGTCTCTATGTATCACCCTTGCTTGTTTTCCAACTCCTCCGTGAAAAAAATATAACGCGCTTGCAACATCAATGCATATATTAAGTCTTTTCACCCATGTAAGAGAAGCATCATTCAAATACCTATCAAGACTTCCTTGGGAGGCATACTCATAGATAATGATTTTTTCATCATTTTCATCACAGTATCCTACAAGACCAATGACATTTTCGTGCTTATAATTCAAAAGAATTTGAAGCTCACTCAAGAATTGTTGTTCCCCTTGCCCGGACCTCGTATCCAATCGCTTTGCAACAATGGTATTAAATCCATCACCATCTTGAAGGTTCCCTTTATATACTTTCCCAAATCCTCCTCCCCCGATACAGTTGTCATTACTGAAGTTTTCCGTCGCCCGTTTAATGTCTTCAAGTGACATTTTTGGGTTGTCCTTGTTGTTTTTCTGTCAAACATTACACATCATATATAATACATACATTGATAACTAGAAAAACAATACTAAAAAACAATAAAATGACGATTAAATTGATCATTTGGTGATATTATAGACCTCATACACTGAACACTATGATATTAAATAATGATAAATGCCCCTTATAAATTAAATATTCACTATGCTGTACTAAAAGTTTTTAATTGAACTTTATCATTTTTTTATACTTACATAAGCATTTCAGCTATGTCATAATTGATAGTATAAAAAGGTAGGATTGAGAAATCCTGCGATGTCTAAAACCTAAACTTGATAGGTAGAATGCTAGATGTTAGAAAGTGGAAAGGATTTTAACAATGTAAACCTAACAATTTGGGCTTTATTAATTTGATACTAATGTCAACAAGTGTTTTACATGTGATATTGATTATGTAGTGAATCAACAAACAAATTACTTCTAGGCATTAATAATATGAAGGTAGAACAATGACTTACTTGAAAAAAAAATGCTTTCTCAAGTTCCTTGACTATAACTTTCATTGTTGGGCGTTGGTCTTGAGTTTCTGCTACACACTTGTGGGCAATTTCAATAAACGTGAGCAAAGATTCCTTGTTTGGTCCTCTATTTAGAACAAAATTGTTTTCATTAGTTTCTTCCTTTAATATTGGGTCTAGCATGTCCTCTAGTGTTCTGGTGCAGAAGTTTTGTCTTGCCACGAAGGCCAGCCCTTTGTCACTGTCCTTAAGGTACATCGGGTCATCGACTAACCTACCACATAGAATCTCAAACAAAATTACTCCAAACCCATAAACATCTGATTCTCTTTTTAACTTACGCGTCATGTTATATTCTGGATCTACATAGTAACGTCTGCCATTATATTTGGGATAGAGAGCTTCGTCTTCTTGATTTGGAGGCAGAAACACGGACCACCAAAAGTCAATAATCTTTGCACCCCAGTTCTCATCCAACCCAATGTTGTAGCAGTTTATATCACGGTTTATTACCATCTTTTGGTCTTCTATCTCATAATGCATGTACATTAATGCGTGTGCAACATGGATGCAGATTTTCAAACGTTTTTCCCAAGTAAGAAAATATTTATTGTTGACATTAATCAAACAATCACCAAGGAATCCATTAGAAAAATTTTCAATGACAAGGATCATCTCAGAAGCTTCATAACAAAATCCAAGTAGCGTGACTAAGTTGGGATGCTTAACTCCACTGGTAAGAAATTCAATTTCTGTAAGAAACTCTTTTTCTCCGTAATCTGCATGTCTAGAAGGGTAGCGTTTTATAAGTACGGTACTGTGTCTCTTGGATGAATGATTTTCTTTATCATAATGCTGGAGTTCTGCTCTGTAGATTTTATAGCCTTCCGAGAAAGATGCAATTATGTATTCCTTTGAGAAATCATTGGTTGCTGATTGAATATGAGTTAGAGGAATCTTGAAGTGTTCCAAGTTAATCTTCAAGTGTTCCAAGTTTTTTACCTGATTCAAGGTTGAAAAGGGAGTTACAGGTAGAAGAATGACAAGGAAATTGCATGAAAGCTGCCAACAACCGGAAAGAAAATACGTAAACCCCTGTTTCTTCTTCCCCTATTTTTCACATGCCCTTATTTCCCATTTAGACATCTAGGTTGGAATTACCAAGGGCCAACCAAATGCATTTCCCAAGCCCACAAATCATTAATGGTTAGCACTTAGCCGGGAAGCGAATAAAGCCC
Organism: Helianthus annuus; assembly: GCF_002127325.2. NCBI lineage: Eukaryota > Viridiplantae > Streptophyta > Magnoliopsida > Asterales > Asteraceae > Helianthus > Helianthus annuus. Next base: position 185,299,203 of record NC_035443.2, on the reverse strand, counting down.
AAATACATAAAATTGTAATTAGTTAAACCAACTTAATTTAATGATAGTGTGCTGGATATTAAATGATAATAATAATAATAATAATAATAATAATAATAATATTAATAATAATAATAATAACAATAAATAATAATAATAATAATAATAATAATAATAATAATAATAATAATAATAATAATAATAATAATAATCTATCTACTATAATAAAAGAAACTAACTTTGAGACACGTGTCATCATATTAGGCCATCTCTTATAGATAATGATTATTTTATTTTAATCTCTTCTAATTAATTATAGATAATCCTTCTACTAAATATTATTTAGTTTAATTATTACTTTTATATTTATCTATTTACTTCAAATTCAAACTTAGTTATCTAATTTGATATTAGAGTAAATTATGATTTTGGCCCATGTGGTTATATCACTTTTACCCTTTTAACCCAAAAAGGAATCTTTTAACATCTGAGCCCTCAACGTCTATTTTCTAACCCTTGTGGACCCTAACATCTTTTTTTCTAACCCTTTTGGCCCCTAAAAGTAAATGGATGGGATTAGTGTTAGGGGCAAAAAGGTTAGAAAAAACACGTTGGAGGCTCAGATGTTAAAAGATTCATTTTTTGGCTAAAAGGCTAAAAGTGATGCAACCACAGGGGCCAAAATCGTAATTTACCCTTGATATTAACTATATATTTGAATGTTTTGTTTAGTTTGGTATCAAATAGATTTTATGAAACTTAAAATAAAATTAACTAATATTATTTATCATTTCTACATTTACAAGTTTTAAATAAAAGGTTAAATTTAAAATATTATTCTAAAATTTAAATTGTTGATTTAAAATATTTTTAAATAAAACAAATTATTTATCACGAAAACCAAACTTTGTATTAATATATGAAATATTTTTATTTTCATTACTAAAAAAATATATATTTTTATTATTTTGTATAGAAAATTACATTTATTCAACCTGTGTAATAAATAAAGTTTTTTAAAGATGTATTATTTTATTATTTGGTAAACAATATTATATTATCCAACCCGAGTAATACACATGGTTTTAAAGATATAACTTTTTTATTTGGTATATAAAATTAAATTTATTCAACACGTACAATATGATTTTTATAGATATAACTTGTTATTATTTAATATATATAAAATTATATTTAATTAACCCATGCAATAAAAGAGGTTTTTTAAAGATATATTGTTTTATTATTTAATATATAAAATTCATTTATTCGACCCGTGTATTACACGGGGTTATAAGTTATAACCTAGTAATAATAATATCTGAATCCTCCGTGTTAGCTTATTTAAATTAATTGTTCATTGCTTGAATAGACCTAATAATAGATTTGCTAAAATCATAAACTTTTGGTATTTGTTGATAATACGCATTCCTTTAGTGTTTGTGAAGTGAAATAAGTTGTTGCACCAACTAACTGAGTTAGTTGTCGGTAAGGAAGGAAGATTATGTTGTTCTTTTTTTTTTTTTTGAACGAATAATGTTTCCCCTTAAATATACAACAATAGACACTGAAGTCTTTGACTAGTCTTGGTAAACAGTGTCTAGTTAATGTACGATTAGGGGAAGGGTTTAACAAAAGAGATTATTTTACAATTTAAATTAAATTACATCATTTGATTAAATAAACCCATAATAACAATTTATATCTATTATCAGGGCCGGCTCTGGGCCCGGCAAACCCGTGCCGACACCCGAGGCCCAAAATTTGAAAGGCCCGAAAAGTCTTTATAACTTTGTATATATTTATTAAATTATATATTTAGTATATTTATCCGTTTATTATGCAAAAAAGTCTTGGTGGTATAGTGGCAAAAACCATCTCAAAATAATGTAAGGTCTCAAGTTTGAGGCTTTGTTTCGTCACTAAGTTTTTATTTTTGTAATTCATTTACCCTTAATCATAATTTTGGGCCCAATTCTTTTCGTCACCCGAGGCCTAAATTTTTTGAAGAGTTTTCAGGGACGGCTCTGTCTATTATGTAATATAATCGTCATGAATAGAATTCACATAATTTTATTGCAACTGTTTCATTATTTTGAGGTATCTATCAATAATGCAAACAAAAGGTCATGAATAGCCTAATTTATATCCTTATACTATTATTATAGATGATTATTTATATGTTAATTTATCATAGTTATAATTTGTTGTTCTTTTTATTGTGAAAATAATAAGCCATCTATTACTATTGGTTTATATAATTGTTTCTATTAAAAAACTATATTTACAATAACACATTATCTCTATATATTGTCCTGTATATGGTAAAAAATAAATGTAACTATATACAAATCCATCATAATCAAACTTATAGATTTTATTTCATGTATAAACATTATTCTACCAAAAGAGATGAGGTGAAAAAAAAAGTAAGGTCTTACAGGATTTTCATGTGTTGCTGTCTCAAGTTCGTTGAGTACTTGGTCGTTACCCAATTGTTGTACTCGCTCCTCCTTCAAGTCATAATATAATAGAAAAAAGGTTACTCAAAACTATAAATTTGTGTCCTGAAATCTACAAATTGGTGATGAAAAACTATTATAAAACATTGAAGAAATTGATGATATGATAGATGATACGATGCTGACGGAATTGGTGGTCAAAGATAATCACTTAAAACAATAAAATATATTGAACAATAAATTACAGGTCGAATTTGGTACTGAAGTAATGAAAAAGAAAGAAGAAAATTAACAGATGATAGAAACAATATCAATCATATGCCTTACCTGATTAAAATGAAATATGCATATATACATTCTATCAAAGAAATTGGATGTTCCATTATAACTTCTATATAGACAAAAACAATTGATGAAGAGGAATATGGGTGGAAAATGAAGATTAGTTTTCTCTACAGAATAATGCATATAATGTTATGGAATGTGTGCACATATTGAATCGAAATGGAAAGACGAGCATGTAACAAAATCGCACTATTTTTAACCCTTAGGGAACGGCAATCGCAAGGACCTGGCATTCATCAAAAGATGGCCCCAATCCGAATCCCACAACCTTCAGCCAAAGGCCCAGCAATTATTTTAGTGAAAATGGTGGAGACTCGTAATAATTTAGCCAAAAAAAGTGTAGCATTCTAAATGCGTAACGCGTATTCCTTATGAATACAATGTGCATCCTATAATAAGACTACACAAACACAAACACACCTGATTTACTTGAAGGATCAATGCTTTCTCAAGTTCGTCGAGAACCACTTTCATTGTTGGACGTTGGTCTTGAGTCTCTGTCACACACTGGTTCGCAACTTTTAAAAATGTGTGCAAAGAATCTTTGTTGGCTCCTCTGTCTAGAATATAACTCTTTGTACTTGTTTCTTCTCTTAATGTAGGATCTATCATGTCTTCTATTGTTCCATTGCAAAAGTTTTGTCTTGCCACATGAACGAGGCCTTTCTCACTTTCCTTGAGGTAATTTTGGTCGTGTGCATGCCTTCCACATAGAATCTCAAACAAAACTACTCCAAAGCTATACACATCTGACTCTCTTTTTGGCTTACCGGTCTTTGCATATTCTGGGTCCACATGGTACTTTGACTCAAAATGTGTTCTTTTGCATAGAACTTCGTCCTTTTGATTATGAGGCAGGAATACCGCCAACTGAAAGTCTTCAATCTTTGCCACCCAATTCTCATCCAACCCAAATCTATTGCTATTTATATTACTGTGTATTATCATTTTTTTGTCTTCCGCCATAGAATGAAGGTAATATAATGCGTGTGCAAGATCAATGCATATTTTCAATCGTTTTTCCCAAGTCAAAGTAAGCATGTTTTTGACGTTACCCAAATAGTCATCAAGGAATCCATTAGAAAAATCCTCTGTGACAAGTATCATCTCAAAACCTTCAACACAAAATCCTAATAGAGTGACTATGTTGTGATGTTTAACACTAGTAAGCACTTCAAGTTCTGTAAAAAATAATTCTTCTTCATGCTCGTCATTTGTTGGAAGGAAGCGTTTTATAACTACAGCGTTGTCTCTTTTGGGCAGTTCACTTTTACTCTTCCCTTCTATAAAGGAAGGTTTTTCCTTTTTAAAATGGTTGAGCTCTGTTCTGTACCAAGTATAGTAATCACCAATTGCAGTTTTGTATGTGTCCGAAAAACCATGGGTAGCTAACTTTATATCATCAAGCCGGATCTTCATGTGTTCCAAGTTCTTTCCCTGTAAACATGTGACAAGAGTAAACGAGAATTACGAATTATAAAATTATGAGTACATCGTAAAAAATAAAGACGTAAACTGTCGCCCAATCAGTCTTCTTTTCTCCATAAATATATATTGTTTTTGTGTTCTGTTAGTTTTCTGTCTGATAAGTGTTTTATTTTCAGCCACACTTTCCGAAGTTCATGTTTAATATGTATATTTTATGAATTAAAAAGAACTTATCAAGTTACTTTAATTAATAAACTATAAAGAAAATAACAAAATAAACGTAAATAACAAATTTTAACAACATTTTTTTGTCAAACATAAAGAGTTGTTGCAAGTGGGTTGAGGGGCGGACCTACTTAGTTTGTTACAGAATCACGGCAGTAAATTTCTGAAGTTACTAATCCCTACACATCCTAAAGTACAAGGGTTTATTATGTAATTAGTTAATAGATAGTTTAAGTTGCAATTAATTTAGTTATGAAGTACAAGGACCGAAGGTGTCAAGTTGAAAGATTATAACCTACAACTTTAGATGGAGCGACACATCTCTCGGAGACACATCTCTCCCAAACGGCGCCAACAACACATAGACAAGAAGACGCGATGTTTCACGAAGAGACGTGTCTGTTCCGTCACACTTCTTCGTTACTTATAAATAGGGTTTAGATTTTTCAATTGTATTTAGAATCACATGTACAAACATTCAGTTTATATTCAAGTTTGATTATGTTCTAGAGATCAAAGATCTATTGGGGCCAATAATTAGTATCAAAGCACCAGGCTCTAGGCACGAGAATCGCAAGACATCGAATCGTTGGGTGATTCGCGATCAGGTTTTATCTCTAATTTTCAATTCACAAGTTTTCAATTTTTCGGTTCAGGAGTCGAACCAGGTTCTGTTCGAAATCTAGGGTTTTGATTTCGGGGTTACAGTGTGAATTAGATAGTCATGAATTATTACGCCTTGTAATTATACGCGGGTTAAAAATTGAAAGTTTATTGAATTCAAGAGAATTGAATTTTACCGGTACAGTGGTTCGTATTGGTGGTCAGGAAATTTTAGAAACAAGAAAGTAAGAGTTGTGAGAATTCGAAGTTAGCAATCAGATTAGGGTTCGTGAGTGTATTGAACCGAGTACATAAGCGCAAAACATGTTTGTTTTGTTTCGTTTGGAGTGCCAAGAAGAATCAAAATTTAATTCGTTGGTTGTATGTGATCAGTTGTATTCGATGGTGAAGGTTTGAGGGCCAAAAGGTGTTACCGAATACGAAGAACCAAGATTTTATCAATTCAAGAATCAAGAAACAGAAAATTCAGGTTTATCTGTCTCAATCTGAATTTTGTATTCGTATCGATAGTCCCTGTTTAGAGAAAGAAAAATCAAGCGAGTCGATCTGGAAGAAGAAGCCCGTGAAGAAGGAATCGTTCGAGTTATTCGAAGTATATTATTGAGATTGAGTGATTCAAAGAATCTAGAATCGTTGTTTTGGTTACTTTTCCATTCGAAAGCAATAGGAATCAAAGGCGATAGGCTAAATAATTTTACGTAGAGTCCAGTTACCAAGTGAAGGCTGTTACGGAGGTTTTTTCAATCAGAAACAAAGTGTTATAAGAAATAGAAGAAGAAGATGCTGGAAAGAAAGTGATGCAGTGAATGCAGGAAACAAGAAGATAAATTGTTGTAGTGAGTACAAAGAAAAAAAAGTGCAGTGAATTCAGAGAAAAAATGAAGCAGTGAATGTTGGGAAATACATGTAATGAATGCAAAATTTGATGTAGTGAGTGCAAAAAAAGTGTTGTGAAATCAGGAAATTAATGTAGTGGGTGCAGGGAAAATTATGCGCCCGTGAGAAAAAATAAGGTAGTCGATTTTGTGACGAGTCAAAGGAACGAAGAACCGTGTGATGCGAAGATAACCTGTGAAAGGAGCAGTAAATAATCCGGTGAGTGGATCAAGTAAAAGTGAAGAATCCATGAAAGAAGCAATCAGTATGAAGAAGCCGTTGTGAGAGACAACCGTGATAAAAAATATTAAATCTGTGACAGATCAACATGTGACGGCGTCAGAAAAAAATTGTTGTGTGATACAATCATAAGAGAAATCTGAGTGAATCAGATTATCTAAGAATCTGTGCGAGATGGATTTAATCATGTGATATGATGGTGGGTAAGTTAATGAAGACCGGGTGGAGTTCGTGTTGAGACAACTACACAAGAAAAGGTTCGTGTCATACAAATCAAGTACGGTCAAGACAAGCGTGAAGCAAAGTGTTCGCGTGAAGCAAGTTCGTAAGGAGTAAGGTTCGTGAATAAAAGGATTCATGTGAAGTGTTGAATACCGCGGAGATTCGAGAAGATAAAACTGCTTGGAGTTCAAGACTTACAACAACTTAAGGATGTTCGTGATTAGGGGGTGAATGAAGTTACTAATCCCTACACATCCTAAAGTACAAGGGTTTATTATGTAATTAGTTAATAGATAGTTTATAGTTAATAGATAGTTTAAGTTGCAATTAATTTAGTTATAAAGTACAAGGACCGAAAGTGTCAAGTTGAAAGATTATAACCTACAACTTTAGATGGAGCGACACATCTCCCAGAGACACATCTCTCCCAAACGGCGCCAACAAGACAGAGACAAGAAAACGCGATGTTTCACGAAGAGACATGTCTGTTCCGTCGCACTTCTTCATTACTTATAAATAGGGTTTAGATTTTTCAATTGTGTTCAGAATCACATGTACAAAACATTCATTTTATATTCAAGTTCGACTCATGTTCTAGAGATCAAAGATCTATTGAGGCCAACAATTTACATCATATATAGAGATGCATGCACAAGTTTCTTGAGTGATACTAATGGATTTATTTATTTATTATTATTATTTAGGACGGCGAGCAGTGGCAGTGGCAGAGCTTGACCAAAAGTTTCGAGGGGGCCTAAAGTCATGGCACACAAATTCTTTTTCCTATCGTTATGTTTCGGGTCGGGCCGGCTATTCGATTCGGGTAGGATCAAATAATAATAGTTCCAAATAAAACTAAAAAAATTTGATTCATTCAAACGACCTCAAACGACCTGTTCTTACATATAAAAAAACTAAATATTGTTTAACAAACAAATGACCAATATATATATATATATATATATATATATATATATAGGGGACCGCTTGTAACACCCCGTGTTTCCGAATGTCGAAGTCAAAGTCAAAGTCAAAGATTGACTTCTTTGACTGTAAATAGACTAACTACGGTATTTTGATGTCTATTTTATGTTTATGTTTATGTTACGTTAGTTGTATTATGTGGAGTATATGCTAAGATCGAATTAATCGAAGTCTATTTATCGACGCGAACCGCTTTTCGACTGCGAATAATAGGAAGTAACAATGCGATAAAGCTAGCTAATCAGTAATCGAATTAATCTAATCATCATCGAACTCGAAACTCGAATTACGCCAACTTTGGTTGTTATTATACGTGTGTGTGTGCCTTATGTGTTACTTGTGCGTGTTTACTTTATGTTATGTGTGGTAATCAATCGAAACTCGAATCGAAATCGAAACCCAATCGAACTCAATCGAAACCAAATCATGATAATTGGTGGGGAAGAGACAGCGCGAGATATAGATGATTGTATGTTAGATATAGTGGTTGGGATTAAAAGTAATTTGAATAGGAAACTCTATCGTACCCGCATCGTCTTCAATCGAAATCGAATATCAAAAATCGTCACACCGAACACTCGAAAACAGGCAGCTGAACGATCAGGCTCTCAGCCGATCGAACAACCCAGCCGATCGGACCGCTGTCTGATCAGACATGCTGTCCGATCGGGATGCCTGGCCGATCGGCCAGTCCTTTCCTCTTTAGGAAGCCTATAAATACCCCTGTCATTGTCATCTTTACCACTTTTGGAAAGCTCTGACCGACCAGCTCGTGCTCTCATCCTTTTTCTCAGATTTCTCTAGATTCCGGTAAGATTTCTTCCTAAATCTTGTACTTTCTTGATCTATGCACACTCCTACACCTTTCTATCTTTCGAATCTTTATTTCTAACCGTGAAATCATCAAGATTCAAGTGTTCTAGGATGATATCATCATGGTGTTCTTGAAGAACTTCATGTTTTGGCTTCAATTCACCAAGAATCACTTGGATCTAGCCGATTTCCACATAAACAAGCAAGGATCTTTCATAGATCTAAACATCTACACGGTGAAAAGGATTGAAAAATGGTTTTCCAATTTTCTTTCAACTCTTTTACACTCAATGCCTTCAAAACTAATAGAAACGGAACTTGTACCGACTTGCTAATCATTCCAGTGGTTACATGGCTCAAGATCCGGGTTCTATCCACGAGGTTCATCGATTTCGGGTTAAACGTTAAACTCCGTTCCGAACAGTTCACCGGCCGGATTTGGGTGATTCCTGTCCGAGCAGGAGAAACCAATAAGAACGAGGGTTTTATGGTTTAACTTGTTGTCAAAACACCTCGATATAACGTCAAACGATCAAAACAGCCAAGTGTTAGACGAACAGGTTGATCAGGTCAGAATGCTGACCGATCGGACTGACTGTCCGAACGGACAGCCCAGCCGATCGGACAAGCAGCCAAACGACCAGGCCAACCGATCGGCTAGCATATGGCCCCACACTTAAGCAATTTCATGAAGCCTAGTATTGAACGAACTGCCGTTCGATCGGTCAAGCCGTCCGATTTGAATTACTCTTCGGATCATGAGATACTATGCTTCAACACTTAGTCGATTTTCAAACATGTTCAACGCGTTGGAGTGCCACCCGATCGAACAACCGTCCGATCAGGTGACACCCTACTGAGAACTTGTTAGCTAAAGTACCTAACCGATCGGGCAGCCGGCCGAACGGACAACCCGTTCGATCGATCGACCTGAAAAGTAAAGATACTTCAATGTTTTCAAATGCTACAACGAAAACTTCGAAAGTCAAGCCATCATACACAAACACATCTTACCTAACGGAAGAAACAATCCACTCGAACAACCCATCCGATCGGCCTAACCAACCGACCGGACAGCTGTCCGAACGGACTGTTAACCGAACGGTCGAGCCGTCCGATCGGACCTACCGTCCGATCGACCAAGCCATCCGACCCTCCAACACTTGTTTCCGTTTTGCACATTGCTTATCGTTATGTTATCGAACTATTCAGGCTAACCCTACTCTCAAGTGCTCCCTTCAATCCATCAATCACTGTGAGTATACTCAAACCCTTTTTGCTTTAGCACTTTTGGGTGTTACATACGTTGCTTATACGAAAACACATCGAACACACTACTCAATTACTTTAAACGCTAACCATTAACGCAAGTATTACGTGACTAAATGAATGCTTGTTGTTATGTTTACACGTGGAATGTTGTCTACCTGCCTTAACGACGATAGTACTATAGTTTGGACTCAGCACCCGTTCACACGGGGGTTGTTAAGGACAATTACTTGCATGGATTACGGTGGTAATCATGTATTGCGAACTGCCTCGGGCAGTCAACCCACAGTCATTGGTATCGATAGATCCATGTCGATAATTAACATGCTTCATTTTCCTCTGTGTACGTGCTGGTTATGCGTAAACTATTTCGAACTATATATGCTATTATCAAACTTGTATGCTCACCTTTACATTTTACGTATTGACTTTATTTTAACGTATGTGACAGGCAATTAGGATGCTTATCTGCTAGGAAGGCGAGCTTAGAATAAGCGTCTAGAGCATAGTTGTCTGTAGATCTTGCAGATCGAGTCTCTAGAAGCATTTGAACAATATTTATAATTGAAATCTGAGTTGTCGGAACAGAATATTTGACTTGATGTTATCTGTAATAATTTGTTTACTATTTAAGGTACGGTATGTGACGTATTATATAAATTGAATAGTAATGATAGTTGTTATGGAAACTTCTACACAATCTGTTTCGCTTAGTGCCATGCCCCGATGATTCCACCATCGGTTGGGGTGTGACACCGCTAAAATGAGAACCACCTCGAGTTGTAAGAACCGTGAGAACTACACCGTACGGGGCGAGGTGAACCAAAATTTTTTTTCATAAACGTAGATGCGTGTATTATAAACACATTTGTAAAAAAAAATTCAAAAAAAAATATCGTGTGTGTAGTTTTGAGCACCACAAGTTTGTGTTTACGGGTACCGTAAATCTTACCGAAAAATTTACGGTACCCGTAAACACAAACTTGTGGTGCTCTAAACTACACACGCGACATTTTTTTTTTATTTTTTTTACAAATGTGTTTATAATACACGCATCTACGTTTATGAAAAAAAATTTGGTCCACCTCGCCCCGGATCAAAAAGTTCTCACGGTTCTTACAACTCGAGGTGGTTTTTATTTTAGCGCAATTCTCTATATATATATATATATACATGTATATATACATGTATATATATATAATGGTACGAGATAAATGAAACCTAGACGTAACAAACTTTTCTTTGATTTATATATTGTATAAATATTTAGGCAAAATAATTGGAGGGGCAATCCTATATAATTTTAAAACTTTCAGATGAAAAATCAGAAATTATACACTTTTAACCAAAACATTAAAAGAGACGGGTGCACCCCCGAGCACCTACCAACCTACGCCCCTGACGGTGAGTCCATTAAAAAAAGCAAAGCTCTCATCAGAAAAGAAAAAAAATGACTAAAAAGTGAACAGTAAGAAATTGAAAAGCTTTGAAGCAATGGCAACAATTAGAATTACAGTCAGATATGTTAAAGAAAAGGAAAAACAATGAAAAAGTGAAGACTAAAATGGACAAAAGTGTACTAATACTGTAATTTTTTTAACGATCAACAAAAGCCCGATCACCCAGGTAAACCTAATGGCAAATGCTCATCACGCCCACAAATAAAGACGACGTTGGTGACCCGGCCCGTCACCTTTTTAGAGGAAACCCACCACCTGTAGGTTCAATGTGATAAAACTCTGGCTCAACCCAAAGCAAGGCAAGACCGGAACGCATGACCTCCACTATGGAAGGTGATGCGCTAAAGTACTATGCTAGTAATGTGGTACGTAGGTTTTAATCATAGTAGGTTGGATCAATTAAAACTCACGTAAACTTTGTTAAAATTATCCATTTCTAATTCATATCGATGGCTTATAATAATTAATGTGTAATATTTGTGTTACATGATAAGATAGTACTAGATTATTGTCATGGACCGCGTGTTGTGGCGGCGACGCCTTAATTGTTTAAAGTTGGCGTCTTAGAGGCACATAATATGAAGCGTTAACCATATGGAAACGTGTGTTTCAGTCTATTCGATCTAAAGCATTGTTGTTACAAAAGAAACAGAATCGAACCCTATTTGGTTTGTTTAGTGAGTGTTTCACCTAACTACTACAACACCCTTATCTTTGCATCAAGACTTAGCGACGTCAAAACATACAACTCGAATTTATATCGTTGAAGGAAAACGTATTATATTTGACCCGACTCGTTTCAGAACATTGTTTACGTCAAAACATAGACTACCCGAAAACGTATGCAAAAATAAGTATGAAAACATATTATATTTGACCTGACTCTTTTAGAAAAAAAGCTATGAAACGTGAATTTATATCGATTATGTTGAAACATGAATATATACCGACACGTACATTTAAACTTGAAGATACAGACCAACTGAAAATGTACATAAAAATAAGCATGAAATGTGAATTTACACCGACACGTACATACAAATAAGAGTTAATTACTGTTTTCGTCCCTGAGGTTTGTCAAAAATAACGGTTTCAGTCCATTAGTTTAAAAATTGCGATTTCAGTCCATTAGTTTCATTTTCGTAACCATTTCAGTCCACTAACTTAACTCCATCCATTTATTTTGTTAACCTTGAGTTAATTAACTAATTCAGGGACGGTTTGCGTCAGTTTTAAAAACACAGGGACTTAAGTGTAAACTCTAAAACATTAAAACATAAAAAATAGTAAATTTCAAAAAATCAAAAAAAATCCAAAAAATCAAACAAATTCCAAAAAATTCTAAAAAATAATAAAAATTCTAAAAAATCATAAAAATTCTAAAAAATCCAAAAAATCCGTTTCGGCGCGAACTGTTTCGACCCGAACCGTTTCGAGCTGAACCGTCCGTACCGTTTCGACCCGAACCGTTTCGACTCGAACCGTTTCGAGCTGAACCGTTTCGACACGAACCGTTTCGACCCGTACCGTTTCAACCCGAACCGTTTCGAGCTGAACCGTCCGAACCGTTTCGACGCGAACCGTTTCGACCCGTACCGTTTCGAGCCGAACCGTTTCGACCCGTACCGTTTCGAAGCCGAACCGTTTCGAGCTGAACCGTTTCGAACCGAACTGTTTCGACCCGTACCGTTTCGAAGCCGAACCGTTTCAAGCCGTACCGTTTCGAACCGAACTGTGCCGTTTCGAACCGAACCCTTTCGAGCTGAACCATTTCGAACCGAACCGTGCCGTATCGAACCGAACCGTTTCGAGCTAAACCGTTTCGAACTGAAACGTTTCGAGCTGTACCGTTTCGAACCGTACCGTTTCGATGCGAACCGTTTTGAACCGAACCCTTTGGACACGAACCTTTTCGAAGCCGAACCGGTACGGTTTGATACAGCACGGTTCGATACGGCACGGTTCGCGTCAAAACGGTACAGCTCGAAACGGTTCGGTTCGAAACGGTTCAGCTCGAAACGGTTCGGTTCGATACGGCACGGTTCGGTTCGAACCGGTTCAGCTCGAAAGGGTTCGGTTCGAAACGGCACAGTTCGGTTCGAAACGGTACGGCTTCGAAACGGTACGGATCGAAACGGTTCGGTTCGAAACGGTTCAGCTCGAAATGGTTCGGCTTCGAAACAGTACGGGTTGAAAAGGTTCGGATCGAAAAGGTACGGGTGGAAACGGTTCGCGTCGAAACGGTTCAGCTCGAAACGGTTCGAGTCGAAACGGTTCGGGTCGAAACGGTACGGACGGTTCAGCTCGAAACGGTTCGGGTCGGAACAGTTCACGCCGAAACGGATTTTTTGGATTTTTTAGAATTTTTATGATTTTTTAGAATTTTTATTATTTTTTAGAATTTTTTGGAATTTGTTTGATTTTTTGGAATTTTTTTGACTTTTTAAAATTTACTGTTTTTTATGTTTTAATGTTTTAGAGTTTACACTTAAGTACTGTGTTTCTAAAACTGACGCAAACCGTCCCTGAATTAGTTAATTAACTCAAAGTTAACAAAATAAATGGATGGAGTTAAGTTAGTGGACTGAAATGGTTACGAAAATGAAACTAATGGACTGAAATCGCAATTTTTAAACTAATGGACTGAAACCGTTATTTTTGACAAACCTCAGGGACGAAAACAGTAATTAACTCTACAAATAATTACGTGCGAAAATAGTTTTTTTTTTTTGTTTTAAGCTGAATAATTAAAATACGTGGGTAAATTTAAAAGGTTAGAACTCAAAGGGTAAAAATGTCAATTTTAAAAGTTTAAGGGTTGTTTTGTTAAGTTCTAAAGTTTATTCGTTGTTTTGTCTTTTTGAAAGGGACTTCTTATGTAAAGTTCCAAATTTGAGGGTGTTAGTTTGTTGGTGGGGAAACCCCACCGACCTTTGTTTTTAAGTTATAGATAATTATGCATTTTTTTTTTGTTTTGTATTAGTTTTAATATGTTTGTTATGATGTATGTACATAGGCTTAGATCTGTTATGTGCTGATAAGTGGGCTTGGGCTTGCTATTGCTGATAAAGATTGGAGTGGGCTTGTTGCTGATCTGCATTGGTCAAGTTGTATAATACAGAGTATTATACTTACGTATATGAGGACGTTGTATAACTAAGAGAAATATCTCACCAAACATACTTCACTGCATTATTGTTCTCTCTCACTCAGTTTACTTTCTCTCTCTCTCTCTCTCTCTCTCTCTCTCTCTCTCTCTCTCTCTCTCTCTCTTCCAATTAGGTGATTAGGGCTTGATACGCATATTGTAGTCACTGGTTCATCTTGAATATGTGAAGTTGGTGTTTAGATCTTGTAATCATGTGAAGATCATCGTCTTGATGATCCTTAGGAGTAGTTGGGAGTTGTTTTGAGAGTGTTTCTTATTGTAATCTGTTCAGATCGTTCATTCAAGGGTTGAATAAATATCTTGGTTTGGGTTTATTTGTTTTCTTGAAGATCTGAGATTCATGTTTTGTAACATGGTATCAGAAATAGAGATATGGAGGCTCTTGGGGTATTTTTGAAGATCTAGGGTTTCTCATCTTTTTTTTCGTTTTGCTTGTGGTTAGATCTGGTTCAGATCTACTCGGTTGAGAACCAATGACTACTCGGAACCTTGGTAGTACTAGCATCTGCTGGCTCAGAATCTAGGAGTTTGGTTCTTTCTTAAAGGCGATTCGTCTGTTGATCCCTTTCCGGTGTTCTTGGTGACGTATCGAGGTGAAGAATCTTGTTGGTCTTTACAACCCTATAAGGTTGTGAGGCAAACCAACATATTATTGTTATTCGCTAGTTTTCTTATCAGATCTTTGTAACCCTAGAAGGTTACATGATTGATCTTGCTTGGAGCGCTACTCTATGAGTCTATTCCGATCTGTTTTCTCTTTTTATTTTGGGTTATTGGATTTTAATAATCCTAAGTTTCATCGGTTGGCCGATACTAATCCCAACTTTAAAAATTCCCTCCAATAATCCCAACTTGTAAAAGTTTGGCCGCCATTAATCCTTTTCTAACATAGGTGCACTTAAATCAATTAAGGAGTCTCTAGGTGTAATTGAATCTATTGAGGATACCAAATTCTTATATGTTTGAAAAGGATCAATGGCGGCCAAAATTTTACAAGTTGGGATTATTGGAGGGAATTTTTAAAGTTGAGATTATTATCGGCCAACTGGTGAAACTTAGGATTATTAAAATCCAATAACCTTTTATATTTTTGTATCGTTATTTGTGTAGTTGTTGATTCCGGGGTAGTGGGGGATACAGAGAGTGTTCACTCTATGAGTCTGTGTTTATTTGATTATTGATTGTCTTCTTGTTGTTGTATTCAATACATGTTTTTTATGATGTATGTACATGGTCTAAGATCTGATATGTGCTGATAAGTGGGCTTGGGCTTGCTATTGCTGATAAAGATTGGAGTGGGCTTGTTGTTACTGATCTACATTGGTCCAGTTGTATAATACAAAGTATTATACTTAGGTATATGAAGACGCTATATAACTGAGAGAAATATCTCACCAAACATACCTCACTGCATTATTGTTCTCTCTCACTCAGTTTACTTTCTCTCTCTTCCAATTAGGCGATTAGGGTTTGATACGCATATTGTAGTCACAGATTCATCTTGAATCAGTGAAGTTGGTGTTTAGATCTTGTAATCATGTGAAGATCATCGTGTTAATGATCTTTAGGAGTAGTTGAGAGTTGGTTTGAGAGTGTTTCTTATTGTAATCTGTTCAGATTGTTCATTCAAGGGTTGAATAAATATCTTGGTTTGGGTTTATTTGTTTTCTTGAAAATCTGAGATTAGATCAATGTTTTGTAACAAAATTAAAGGGTTTTGAATTTTAATATGTTTAACTTTTTAATGTTTTATCCTAAAACGTTATTTTGGAAAAAAAATGCCCAACTAATGCTCTCGGGAATCAATCTCTAGAACATGTATCACCTCCGAAATTTATAACGAATAATATGGCAACACGTGTCCAATCAACTCTCAAATATGCCAAGTTAGTTGGATGAGAGGGACTATGTATGTAAAATTGTGGAAGATTGGATGTGGATGGGTCATTTGTGACAAAATGCCAAATTTTGGCGTCTGAAGGTTCCTTACGGACCACAAGACGTTTTGTTATAATTTTAGTTTCTGATAGTCACTTACGGACCGCAAGACTTATGTCTTAAGGACAGTAAGGAATTTGAAATAACTGTGGGCGCTGAAGGTCCTTACGGACCGTAAGCCACCACCCCTTTTGGTCCGTAAGGGGTGCAGCTGGCAGTATGTGAAGACTGGCATGGCAGCCTGCTGCCTTTGCCATATATCTCACGAATTGGCACTCTCTTCCTGCTTCTTCCACCTTAGTGGACACTAATCAACACTAGAGAATCCTTGTGAACACTTGGCATCATCTCATGATCTTAGTGCAATTATAAATAGAGGCCTCCATGAGCCTTTCAACTTGTACTTTCACATTTCTTTCTCTCTAATCTTCTTGGAATGCTTCTGATCTATAGAGGCCTCCTCTCTGGAGTTTAATCTCTGCCTTGAACACTTGTAAGTGTTCTCTCTTAGTCTTATTTTATTTACAGGCTAGATAATGGTCGAACGTCAAGCAAATTGACTTTTGCTTTGACTTTCGGTTATGACCATAATGGCCAAGCCAATGTTCGAATCGGATATGGCTACGTGATCGTAATAATGTAGGTGTTAATCCCCTATGAGGGAACCTTCTGAGATCACATTAAGTTGGTCAAGTGACGGGTCAAAGTTTTACTAAACAGTTTGAATTCTGCTTTGACTTTCGATTCTGACTCGTTTAAGCTAAGTTAGCTATTGATTTGAAGTTGTATTATGATCATATTACTGTATGGAATAACCCTCTGAGGTTATACTATTTGATCATATCATTTATCGGGTTTTTATGCAAGTCAATGTAATATGCCTAATTAATGACCAAAATGCCCTTTTTGTGCATAGAATGATTTTGAAACATAATAAACATATGAACTAAGTTTGAAACTGATATGTTACTACATTAAACATGTCTTGGCATGTTGGACTTGATATAGACCCATTCGATCACCCGATGCCGCCTATGCGCGTACGGTTGACTTATATAGCCTAGTTTATATAAGTTAGCCGAATCGAGTCAAAACCTTTCCAAATCAGTTCTAATCAGAATGTATTATTGTTTGACCCGTATTATACGAGTCATAGTACTCGTGAGGGTACAAACCACATTCTATCCGGCCTCCGCTTAATCTAGCGAACCGTACCGATTTTATTATAAGTTAACAAGTCCAAGTCATATGACTTGAACAAGACCTGTTAACATTCTAACGAATCATAGTTCCATCCATTCCAGACTAAGAGCCTCCAGTACATTGCACTTTTGTTAGTCATTTTGGTTAAACGGTTGTGCTTAATATATATATATATATATATATATATATATATATATATATATATATATATATATATATATATATATATATATCTTTGGATTGTATAGATAAAGCTCAGGTAAATACTCTTAATCTATTTTCCCTATACGGGCTTGGGATACGGTAAAAATTTTTACCGCTTGGTCGGGTATGGGATCAATGACCAATGTGTCCAAAATCCAAATAACTCGTTTTAATATGTAATGCTTGATAACTTAAACATTGGGGGTTAATGCGACCGTGTCCTAGATATCCACGACTCACTTAATTGCAAGTGGCCACGACTTAAGCGCGGGGTGTAGGCATACACCTGACAGACGCTAATGCTATGACAAAATATTTTTCTTACCCAATATGGGGATTAAAGTGGTGTGTTGGTTAATCATGTATCGGAGTTTAGTTCCGGGCCCCATGTGTATTGACAAACATGTAATACTAGTAATAATAGATATAGTTTATCCCAAGTTATTTATGAAAATTGATGTACCAAATGGTATAAAAATAGTTTTGAAAAGATTTTCAAAACGTGTCGGTTAATTGTGTTTACCAGTGAAAACTGATGTATTTTCAAAAGACTAAGCGCAGTTTAGCAAGTATGGAATAGGCTAGAGATGCTCGGTAATTGTATATTGGAATTTGCGACTCCAAGCAAAAAGCCTAGTAGTCTTTATGTAATCATTTTGTATTTCGATCCGCATGTGGATCTTTTATTACACTTTCGGTCTTTATATTATTTTGAACTTTCAGACATTTGTACTTTGTAATAATTATTTTATAATCCAAAGACTTCCGTTGTGCTAAATGTGAATATCTATATCAATCGGCACGCATAAACCCCAAGTCCGGGCCCATCGATAAATCAGGGTGTGACAGGTTGGTATCAGAGCCAACATTTGAGCGAATTACACACTAGCCTTTTGTGTCTAAGCTCAAATATCACATTAGCATATTCCTTAGAATTCTCCGAGTCTAGGCATTAATCTAAGGCCACTCATATCTATTTAGTTATATTATTGATTTTGATATTTAACAGGTAATTATGTCGCCAAGACAAAGAAGAATAGGAAAAGGTCCCACGCGGGAAGGACCATCACGGCAAATCAGGGTGTGACAGAACACAACCAACTTTTTCTTTCCTTTCACTTCCCTTCTTTTGTTTCATTAACAGTCGTACAACAGCGACTAACTCTAACTGACTAAGCGACCAGTAGTAGCATCAACCATTCCGTCTCAGCGGCTACAACACAGCGAGTCAGCAACATCGACCATTCGACTTCCAAGGTTATCCGGTATTCTTCTAAATCCTAAGTCTTAATATTAGGGAATAGGGATTATGTCAAATTGTTTTAGAGTTTATGTTTAATTGTTCACTAATGTCAAATTCTTCTATTATGTGGAAGCATTTGTGTCTTGTTCACTTGTAATTGTTCCTAATTTCATATTGTTCACATGTAATTTTAGGGTTTATGTGAAATTGACCGGAAAAACCACATTATAAACAACCTCTGATTAGTAATTTGTTTAAAAGAAAAACCCTAGAAAATGATGATATTGGAGGAACTTCAAGTCCAAATATTGCTATTAATAAGTCCAAATATTGCTATTAATGATATGCAAGAGAAAGATGATGTTGGTCTAAATATTCCTTCAGATTCAATTTCTTCAACACGAAATACAATCGATGTGAATGCTCTTCCTCGAATCCCTCTCATAGCCCGCCCATTGTTAGTTATCACCCTAGTTAAGTAGATGACATACAGAAGAGCATATCTTGTTAAAAAGATTGATCAACCATGAAGTCGCCAATTTAAATGGATAAACTATCCTAATGCTCGTAGATGTTTTAGTGTAAAATGGTATGATAGATATGATTGGTTAGAGTATAGCACTAAACAAGAAAAAGCATATTGCTTATGTAGTTACTTGTTTAATGAAAGTGTTGGTAATGAAGGTGGAAGAGATATTTTTGCTAGTGAAGGCTTTTGAAATTGGACAAAACAGGGTTCCTTAAAAGATCATGTTGGGTTACATAACACAGTTTTCATAATAAGGCATCGCAAAAATGTGACAATCTCTTGAACCAAAAGCGATCCTATGATGCGAATGATTTATTAAAGAATAAAAAGGGTGTCTTTTTAGTGAGGAGTATTTGAACAATGCTCTATTTTGTGCGGTTGAAAAAGAAACTTTTCATAAAGTAAAAGAAGACAACCAAATAGCTCGATTTCAAGCTTTTAAAATTCTCGAAGAGCAAAAATTTGTTAGGTATGTGTTTATCTTTTATTTATTTTTGTGTTTTTATTTTTGTTTTGTTTAGATTGCATGAAAGTATGGTAAATGTTTTTTAACATTGCCCCTGAAATTTTGGTTAGAATTCGCCATGGCTACAGAGGTCATTGACGTACACCGGTGACTACTAATGTCAGATCACATTCGTAGGAATAACATACATGCAGCCACCAGTCTTAGGTATGCGTTTCTCTTTTATTTATTTTTGTCTTTTTATTTTTGTTTTGTTTACATTGCATGAAAGTACGGTAAATGTTTTTTAACATTACCCCTGAAATTTTGGTTTGGATTCACCAAGGATACAGAGGTCATGACATACACCAGTGACTACTAATGTCGGATCACAGTCGTAGGAATAACATACATGCAGCCACCGGTCTAAGCTTTGCGACTAGAAGAAAAAAGTGAGTGATGTGAGTTAAACCAAATACCAGCAAAAGGGCCTCGCCGCGGAAGCCATGAAGTATGGTAATAAAAATAGTTGTTTCCAAAATAATTTGTAGGTGAAAGTATATGCATCTACGGTGTCTAGTAGAAACAAATTAAATCATTCAAATATGTTTAATAAAAGATAATGAACTGCTCGTTAATACGGTGTAATTTTTTTAAAAAATTATTATCGTGTGAAAAAGTTATAGTCGTTTGAAAATCAATGGGGTATTTGGTTGAATGATAGAAATATCCTTTTCTTATTTGTTTTCAATTATAATATCCATTTATTTACGAAATTATCACTAATAAAATTGTAGCCCTATCTTTAAGAATCTAAGGTCAGGATGGATTTTCACGTACACTTCCTACGTGAAATCCATCATCTACCATGCCCCCTACAAGGTATAATTAACAATATTTGTTATAATTAACGAGTATTATATGGTAATTTTTTTCTCAAAGTTCTATTATTTATAGTAAACAAATTTAAATGATAGGAAATAAAGTTAAAGAGGTAAAGACAAAAAAAAAAACAATAAAAAAGATCTTACAAAATTTTCAGGTCGCGGTTGAAACTTTAATGCTTTCTCTAATGCTTTCTCAAGTTCATCAACAATCATGAGTATATCTGGGCGGTGTGCTCGCTCTTTCTTTAAGCAAGAATATGCCATTTTTGAGTATTTTCTGAGTGATATTAGAGACATTTGATTCCTGGACATTTGATTCCTCAAAGCAGGATGGATTATATCATGTAATGTTTCGTTTTCATAGTGAGATTTGACCAATTGATTGAGAAACCTATTAGCCTCGTTTTTAACGTATGCTCTCCTCCCACACAATATTTCGAATAAAACGACACCGAATGCGTAGATATCTGACTTGCAGGTCACACCTTTAGTCTTTCCAATTTCTGGGTCCAAATACTCTATTGTGCCAATAGGTTCAGAAAGGACGACCTGATCCATTCGGTTAAGCGATTGTTTGATGGAAATTTCAAAACCAGATAACTTGGCTTCCCAGTTTTCATCTAATAAAATTGTGGAGCAGTTTACGTTACGATGTATAACACCATAACTGCGCCCTTTATCATAATAGAGGTAACTCAACGCACGAGCCACGCCAACACTTATCCTCAATCTTTGCGTCCATGTGAGATTTGGGCTGTTTAGATGCTCTTGGAGACTTCCGTTGGCCTCATACGTGGTTATGATGATCTTCTCATCTTTCTCATCGCAAAATCCAATGATAGAGATTAGATTTGTATGCTTGAGATCTGAAAGCGCTGAAATTTCCGTCCAGAACTCAACGTCTCCTTCACCATGCGTACGATCTAACCTCCTTGCAGCAATCTTTATCAACTTCCCGGACCGCTGGAGTTGTCCTTTGTATGCTGGTCCAAATCCACCACGACCAATGATGTTATCCTCATGAAAGTTATTGGTGGCGTTTAGTACGTCTTCAAGTGGAATTTGTAAGTGAGCAAACTTGGCGATTGTCGTTGTCATGTTTCTGTTTATCAAATAAATATTAAGTGCCAAATCAATGGGCCGGTTGCAAACGAATGAGAAGGTAACTTATACATACGAGCAACCACACAATATATGTTAATTTTGGAGTAAATTATTTTTTGACTCCTTGTATTTTAATGGTTTTAACTACCTAAGTTCAAAATCAAAAAGTTTAACGCTGCCGTGAGTCCCTAACCACTCATTTTATAACGTTTTGAGTCCAATTTATAACATGTGCACTTTTTATTTTGGACTCAAGTGGTTAAAAACACTAAAACACATGGACTCAAAACGTTATAAAATAAGCGGGACTCAGGACGGCGTTAAACTTTTTGATTTTGAAGTCAACTGGTTAAACCCACTAAAACACAAGTACTTAAAAAGTAATTTACTCTTAATTTTGAAGCAATTTGTTTTTAAAAAGGCTCAATCTATTCACACACCCATATTGCCTATTTGGACACCTTTTGTGTCCGAGACGCCTCATCTAGGCCTATACGGGGGCGTCTAGGCACTGAATTCAAGGAGGAACTAAGTGAGATGTCTGGCACAAAATTTAAGGGGTTTAGACGCCCCGTCTAGACCTAGACGACCCATCTAAAATAAATGGTCAATTACCATTTTACCCCTAAGTTGCCCCCAGTCTAGGCTTAATTCAAGGGTAATATGGTAATTTAAGGGGTCAAGACGCCTAGCATAGACCTAGACGACCCGCTTAAAATAAATGGTGAATTACCATTTTACCCATGAGTTGCCCCTAGTCTAAGCCTAATTCAGGGGTAATATGGTAATTAAGGGGTCTAGACGCCCCGTCTAAACCTAGATGACCCGTCTAGGCTTTCAAAATTACAATTATACCCCTGAATTAAGCCTAGACTAGGGGCAACTCAGGGGTAAAATGGTTTTTTGGACAACTATAGACGACCAATCTAGGCCTGTACGAGTCGTATATTTATATAAATTTTTTTTATCTATTTGTTTTATGTAAAAATCATAATAATTATACAAAAAAATCATAATAATTATACAAAAAAATCATATTAATTATACAAAAATCATTCTTCCATTTCACTGTCAATGAAATTAATACTCGGGTTTTTTTATTTTTTTGTTTTATGTACAAATCATATTATTTGATATTAATATGAGTTTTTTATAATTAATATTAGTGTTATTGATATTAAAAAGACAAAAAATAAAAACATACGGGGCGTCACGTCTAGACCCCTTAAATTTTGTGCCCGACACCCCACTCAGAGCCCCCTTGATTTCAGTGCCTAGACGCCCTGTATAGGTCTAGACGAGGCGTCTTGAAAGTGTGAAAATAGACACTTGGGTGTGTGAATATGTAGACCCAAACACTATAAAACATGATGTCCTCTTCTTTTTATTTCAAAAGTATTTTAACCGGGTTAGTTATCCCAGGTTCGCGTCTGGTTGATTTACCAAAACCACCTCAACAACATATTTTGTCATGTCAAACAGACAGGCTGGTTATAGTTAAAACGGGCTGAAGATTCAAACCTGGCAATGAGTAGAAATGGATATGAAAAGGAGCTGCTGCGACGACGGGTCTGAACAGAAGCAGCGGGCGGTGGCTGAAAGTGATCGTAGAGTGTTGGAGTGGAAACTAGAGGGAAAGGGATGGAGAGAAAAGGCAAAGTTGGTCAATTGAATCGCAGTGGAAATGAGGGTAAGTAGGACAATTGGAACGCATAGTATAGGAGTGTTGCAGGGAAAGGGTAGAGTAACTTCCTGCCTTTTTTTCTAGATTTAATTTTAATCGATTTTAAATTTTATGTTTTCCTTTTTTTATAAGTTGGATTTATTTTTAATAATTTTATATATTTTACTATTTTATTTTAAACAAGGTGGACCTGTCCGAAAAGAATAATGAATCCAGAGCTGTTGAAAATTGTCTTTTTCTTTAATTTTCTTTGTAGGTGAGTGTTACTTGTTTGGATAGAAGGAACCATCATAGCCATCTTTAGGCCACATCAGCCCCACTAAACCATTGCTCGTAATTGGGCAAATGTCGGGTCTCTGGGAGAAGTGGGTCAGTTTTGATGTAGCGGACATGGTATAAGTCCCCGGTGTCTCGTCTCTTCCTTTTTGTCTTGTTGTTTTTTGTTCTGTTTTTGTTTTTCTTCTAGTTCCTTGCTAGCCATATATATATATAGGGTGGGGTTCGGCTAGAAAGTCCAAATTTCCTAAAAAGTGTAAAAAGTCATAAAAACTCTAATTTCAGCCATAAAACACACCTAAAACCCACAAATAACAGAGTGAAAATTACTAAAACACCATATTCAAACCATAATAGTTCATAAAAACTTAAAACACACAATCGTAGAACTATGAATATAAAACACAACATGCTAATCAACATAAAACACAATAATATTTGTTATTCGATAATCAGAGCCTTATCATCCAAAACACAAAACACAACCCACATATATGATGTTTTATTAATCTTTATTTTGTTATTTGTGGGTTTTAGGTTTGTTTTATGGCTGAAATTAAAGTGTTTTATGACTTTCTACACTTTTTAGGAAATTTGGACTTTCTAGCCAACTCCTAGCCTATATATATATATATAGGAACGAGATCAGGAGAAAACGCTCAAAAGTGTGAGAACGGTGAGAATGCATCATGGCCCAATACGTGTCACGCGACATAGAGAAGGGCGGAGGGGCTTTTTTGTCCTTTCATATTCTTTTTTTTAAACGCGTGTCAAATCACCTTTCCATTTTTTGGCGTTTAACAAATACGCGGCGTTTTTATTGTTTTTATATCAGGATCATAGTAAATATTTTGGCGTTTTAACTAAGTATGGCTTTGATTTGTTGTGGCAAGTAGGACGCAGGCCTATAATGTAAAAAACATCAGTAATTTTGTTAATTTTGTTGATGAGTGTTGCATTATGTAGGATGCAGGCCTATAATGTGACAGACAATTATAACGTTTTGAAAAGATAAATAAATTGCAATTATCCATGTAGTGGCTTTTAATATAATAAATGTTTGGCAATAATGTTACTGTCTCTTCATTTTACTGTTTTGCAATTAGTGTTTCGTTCAATTTCATTGTCAATTAGTATTGCTTTTTCCAGTAATACTTTGTTTGGCGTTTTATATAGCAACATCGTGCTTTGCTAGCATCAGTTCTCACAGTTTTCACACTATCAGGCGTTTTGGTGTTTGTAGTTTTTGGCGTTTTATTTTTTTATTAGTAGAGAATTAGAGATAACAAACAATAGAAAATGAAACAAAATTAAAAATTATAATCTAATTTCCCATCTAAATCTTCACTGACATCAACCTCTTCTACTTTAACCTTTTTGGCGTTTTGAACCTGTTTTGAATACCTTATGTAGATACTTATTTTCCTACATAACGCCTGTCTTTAAAAGATGCTTATTTTTTGTGGCATCCTTTATTGTGGTTTGATATATACTTGTTTGGTGACGTGTTGAAGATCAACGCCTGCTCGAATGTATTGATCCCTTCATGCCATCCATATATCCATCAAGAACAAAGTGACATGATGACATATCAGTGTCATCGGTCTCTTTTTCATGAATATTTGTCCATCTCATTCAGCAAAAGCTTATAGAGATACCCACCTCAGAGAAGAATCCATTCAGTGAAACTTTATTCAGAACAATACTCAATATAGAAGAAACGAGGTTCCGCATCTGTGGCTTTTTTAACTATTTTTTGGCGTTTTAAAGTGAATGGTTTCTAGGAAACATGGCGTTGTTTTTGGTTTGTGATCAATTGATTGTGCAGAGACGTCTCTCTTATAGGATGTTTTTGACGCGTAGTTTAGGTGAGATTTTATTTATAATAAATGATATTAATAAAGTAGCCGTCTTTTCAGTTACTGTATGTATTTTTACTATTTTTGTTCATCTTTTTATGAATTTTTAGGGTCATAGACTTTCCATCTCCCAAGTTTGGCGATTTTTTAATGGCTTTAAGTAGTTTTTGGCATTTTTTTTCCATTTTTAGCTTTTAATAATACTTCTCCAAAATACTTTTATTATAGTTTGGAAGTTTTTGCCGTTTTACTGCATTATGGCGTTTCACAAGCATTATGACTGTTTGGCGCTTTATTGATATAATGTATTTTTTTATTCTAAGTTGAAAAATATATAACAAACAACAGAAAAAGAAAATTAAAAAAATAAAAATAGAAACAATTCATCTTCCAAATCTTCACTGTCATCAGTCTATTTCTTCTTTGAAACATGTTCACTGGCGGTTTGGCTTTGTCATGCTTGTGTTTTTGTGGCCGTTTGGAAAGACAAAATGACATGAGTTTTTTTTTTTTTTGAATATATATCTTCAAACCACTCATCAGTGTCATTCGTCTCTTCATGCCATTATAATATTAATCAATAACAAAACAAAAAAAATGACATAAGTCTGACACCAAAATATTTTTGTTTATGATTTGTCAATCTCATGCAGCAAAATGTTATTCGAGCCAGAGCACCTCAAGGAAGAATGCATTCTCCGAAACTTCGCGTAGAACAATATTGAATATACAAGAAACGATATTTGACATTTTTGGCATTTTACCGAGGAAATAGTGTATCTGGAAGAAACGCCGATTTTTTGGAATATTTGATGTTTGAGTGTTTTGGCATTTTCTAAGATAATTGGTATATAGTAAAATATGGCGTTTTGAATAGGTGTGTTTAATGTTTTGGGGATTTTGGTGTTTGTAATATGAATGGTATATAGTAGAAAATATGGCGTTTCAGGTTCGCGAGGGGGGGGGGAGTGTTTTTATGTCTGAGATGTTTTGTTTATATAGGGATGTGTTTTGGCCCGTAATGGCATTTTATTCATTAGTTTGGTGTTTTTGATATAGAAGTGTAAAGACCCTTTTACCCATATTGAAGCGCGTCCACTTAATAGAATTCGTGTTATTTACGAAAACGCCACCGCGCCAATCAAGTCTATAGATTGTTTTGATCGGACGATCCATAAGCGTTCTCACCGTTCTCACACTTTCCACCGTTTTCTCTAAATCTTGACCCTATATATATATATATATATATATATATATATATATATAGGGGATGGTTCAAATGAAAACCACTTTTATTGTGAAAATTCGAAAACTAACTAAAAAAAGCCTGAAAACCACACAAATTTTTTTTTTCAATTTTTTTATAAAAATCACAGGTTTTTTTATATAAACAAAAACTTTTTTTCAAAAAAAAAAAATTGTAGTACACATGTGTATGTAATAATACACATGTGTAGTATTTATTACACATGTGTACTACAAAAAATTTTTTTTTGACTTTTTTATATATATAAAATGACGAAAATTGGTATGCAAAAAAACAAAATTGGTATGTTTTTTTGGCTTTTTTAATTAGTTTTCGAGTTTTCACAATAACTAGTGGTTTTCATTTGAACCTTCCCATATATATATATATATATATATATATATATATAGGGAGAAGATCATGCGAGAACCACCTCTTATTGTGAGAACCGCGAGAACCAATGTGAACACACCAAAAATGCCTAAAAATAGCTAAAAATCACACAAATTTTTTTTTTTGAATTTTTTAATATTTTTTATAAAAAAATCGCTACTTTTCGAAGCCAAAAAAAAAAAATTTAATTTTTTTTTTAAAAAAAAAAAATTTTTTTTGGCTTCTAAAAGTAGCGATTTTAACATAAAAAATATTAAAAAATTCAAAAAAAAAATTAGCTTTTTTTTTTATTTTCTTAGATTTTTTTTAGATTTTTTTAGGCTTTTTGGGGGGTTTAGTTTTTAGCATTTTAGCTTGGGGGGGGGGGGGGGTTTAGGTTTTGGGGGGTGGGGGAGGGGGGTTTAGGTTTTTGGGGGGGGGAGGGGGAGGGGGTGGTGTTAGGTTTTTTTAGGTTTTTTTTAGCATTTAGCTTGGGGGGGGGGGGTTTAGGTTTTTTTTTTTGGGGGGAGGGTTAGGTTTTTTTTTGGGGGGGGGGGGTGGGGGGTTTAGGTTTTGGGGGGGGGGGTGGGGGTTAGGTTTTTTTAGGTTTTTTTAGCTATTTTAGGTTGTGTTCACATTAGTTCTCAAGGTTCTCACAATAAGGGTGGTTCTCGCATGAGCCCTCCCTATATATATATATATATATATAGGGGAAGGATCCACTAAAAAGTGGATTTTGTCTAAGTAGACTAAAAAAGATTGTGATGATTACATGTGGCAACCCTTTTAATTTTTAAAATACAACAAAAAAATCTAGTACAAAAAAATCGAGCACAAAAAATCTAGTACAAAAAAATATAGCACAAAAATGTAGTAAAAAAATATAGCACAAAAAAATCTAGTACAAAAAATATAGCACCAAAAAATTCAGCAAAAAAATATAGTACAAAAAATCCAGTACAAAAAATTGAGAAAAAATATTTAAGACAACAAAATTCAGCACAAAAAATTTAACACAAAAGTATAGTACAAAAATCTAGCACAAAAATCCAGCAAAAAAAATGTTATAAAACATATAAATATAACACATTTTAGTGGGTTTTTTTAGTGTTCATATTTTATATAGCAATATGGTATTCAAATTAAAAATAAAAAGACGTTTGATTTTATGGTGAAACTTTTATGAAAAAATAATGTCGTATAAAAAAGTTATGAACGTTTAAAAAATGGGGGTGAAATATGCATGTGCCTTTTATGTGGAGAGAGAAAAGTCTATAAATAGAATTTTCTCAAGATACCCTTGCACTCCCTTTTCTCCTACACTTTCTCTTAACCATTAATTTGAAAAATGAATGGTTAAGATTCATTCTCATCCTACTTAGGCAAAATAAATTTTTTATTTGATCTTATCTATATATATATATATATATATATATATACATAGGGAAAGGTTCATTTGAGAAGAAAATTAAATTAAGAAGAAAAAAGAACAAAGGGTACAAATGTAAAACATTAAATAGTTTTTCTCTAAACTCATTTATTATTATCTTTGATTAATTAATTAGTCATAAACAATATCATCCTCCACACTTAAAGTTTTGCTTAAACACATCAAAATTTATCCTACACGTTTTGAAATTTATCCTACACAGCTCGTAATTCATTCTACACACCTCGTAATTTATGCTACACTTTAAATTATATATTTTTTTTTTGAAGAATATGTTTTTTTTTTTTTGAAAATAAGTTACAAATTTAATGTAGTTAGCTATTAAAAAGGAAGACTACCAATTAATGATCCATCTAAGTTTACCAATATACCCTTACACTAATATTAAATGCAAAGATTAAATGAAATAAAATGAAGCATTGTTATTGGTTGAAATTTCTTCCTTTTTATTCTTACAAAAAATTTCTTCTCATTTGAACTCTCCACTACATATATATATATATATATATATATATATATATATATATATATATATATATATATATATATATATATATATATATATATATATATATATATATATATATATATACATAGAGAGAGAGAGAGAGAGGGAGCGGTTAACATACAAAAGCCCTTATCATACTTCACCTACGCGACAATCGTAACCATCAGATCAGGGCGGATAATCACGCATGGAACAGTTAATAACGCATGGATCAGTTTGTTTTGTGATAATCACGCATGTTATCTATATTAATCACGCATGTTGTGTTTTGGTCGCGTACGTTAACGTACGTTAAGCCGTGAAGTACATTATACTTTTCTCTATATATATATATATAATTGCGCTAAAATAAGAACCACCTCGAGTTGTAAGAACCGTGAGAACTTTTTGATCCGGGGCGAGGTGGACCAATTTTTTTTTTCATAAACGTAGATGCGTGTATTATAAACACATTTGTAAAAAAAATCAAAAAAAAATGTGGTGTGTGTAGTTTTGAGCACCACAAGTTTGTGTTTACGGGTACCGTAAATTTTCCGGTAAGATTTACAGTACCCGTAAACACAAACTTGTGGTGCTTAAAACTACACACACGACTTTTTTTTTTTTGAATTTTTTCTACAAATGTGTTTATAATACACGCATCTACGTTTATGAAAAAAAATTTGGTCCACCTCTCCCCGTAAGGTGTAGTTCTCACGGTTCTTACAACTCGATGTGGTTCTCATTTTAGCGGTCTCTCATATATATATATATATATATATATATATATATATATATATAGGTTTAGGTTCAAGAGTGAACACTAGTGTAGTTTAAGAACTGAGTGAACTAATCTTGGCCATACACATTTGTAGATCAATGGTTAAGAGTTGATGATGAAATACATTAGTGTATTTTATGATTTGTTGATAAAATCCTAGCCATACACTCATGTAAATCAATGGACAAGATTTGTTCACTCAGTTCGCAAATACACTAATGTTTACTCTAGAATCCCACCCTATATATATATATATATATATATATATATATATATATATATATATGTATATATATATATATATATATATATGTATGTATATATATATATATATATATATAGAGTCGTTCAAAAAAAAACATTGCTCGTAACTCTCAAAACCATTATTACCCTTTATATCAGTGTCGTGTCATCTCACTCTCATCTACTATCCAAATCTACCATCCTATATGTTATATGTTGTGATCATGAAACAAACCACCATCCTCATTTAAAAAAATAAAATTGTGTAAAATATATTTAACTAATTAAGAAAAGGGAGATGCATGATTTCCATGGTTTAATCCATGTGAACCATGATGGTTCCCTAAGATTGCGGGGTATGGGGGGGGGGGCTTGTGTTGACATGTGGCGGAGGTGGGCTCCACATGGTGTGGCTTGGCTGAGGTGACTTTTTTTGGCTGTGGGGTGGCGTGGCTTTTTTAAACTGAGCATGGCCAGCCCAACTAAAAATTTTATTTAATTAACCAGTCAATCCCAGCCATCCACATCATCTCCTCAACCCGTCACACACCAGGCTTCATAGCCACGCAAGCGGGGCAACGCCGCTACTCATGATGGCCCGGTGTGGCTAAAGCAGCGTTGCTTAGCTACCCGCGCCCCCAACCCAAGCCCACACCCCACAATCTATAAGGGATGGTATAGCACATCATCCATCATCATACATAGAAATCCATGACATCGCATAACTCTATACCTGTTAGACCATGCGTAGTCGTTAGATGAATAATATCCCCAACCTCGGGTGTTTTCTGTCATGTGGCAGTCCAGTCAGCATGGGGGCATTATTGGGCGTTATTGCAAAAGTGGCGTAGTGGGAATAATGCCCAATAACGCCCCTTCCAATCATTACACAATTTTTTTTTTAATTAAAAACTTAAAATACTTAATTAAATTAAAAAAAATACAATACTAGAAATAAAAAAACCGAAAAAAAGTAAAAAAAAAAATACATTGCAAAATTTCTGGTTTTATAAAAGATCCAAATCAGACATTTAATACAATCAAAGTGCAGGGACTGAAATACAAAATCACCTTCTTCTTGAAATATTAAAGGTTTGAAGTTTAAATCCTTTTTTAAATACAATCAAAGTGCAGGGACTAAAATGCAAAATCACCTTCTTCTTCACCCACAACAACCTGCAACTTAAACCTTCAAAAAAAACATTTGCAAAAATCTAATTGAAACTAATTTCTTTTGTATTTTTAATTAAAACTAATTATATACACATGGCAAGATCCTATTGGACAAACAAATGAAGTTTCGGCGTGTTTCAAATCACGCTAGGGGGGCTTTTTTGCTAAAAACGCCAAAAAACGCCGGCGGGGGTGGAGACCGGGCGTTTTGGAGCGTGTTTGAGGAGGGAAAACGCCAAAATGTTGACCACTACGGGTGGTCTTAGCCTTACATCATGGAAATGGGTACTCACAACCCCTCACCCATTCATAAACTAGTTTTTTTATAATTAAAATACATAAATCAAAGAGTCAAGTTTGTGCTCTTTAGCTCAATAAAAAAATTGAGGATGAACATGATTGCTATCTAGAATCCGGACGGTTTTGTTTGGTACCACACTACCACACACTATTTAGCTCAATAAAAAAATTGAGGATGAACATGATGGCTATCTAGAATCCAGACGGTTTTGTTTGGTACCACACACCATGCTACGGTGTTGACTCGGTACCCAACCTCCTTATCATCATTCCTATCTAGTCCAACATTATGAGATGCGATAGTGAGTAAATAATTATTTTTTTTTTTGAGATGGCAAAACTTCTATATAAATATATAAAAAACGGGACACAGTGGCGGATCTAGGATTCCGACCAAGCGGGAACGTTTTATAAATAAGCGGTAACGAAATCGAAAAAACGTCAAATTTTTCCAAAATTTACACTAAAAACGTTAAAAATTTTCCGACCAAGCGGTAGCGGAGGCTACCCCTTGTATAATGGTAGATCCGCCCCTGAGTCGGGACAGCAAGTAAATGGAACCCGACAATTTAATGGCTAGTAGTGATGGTTGGGTTGATTTAGTAGATGGTGGTTGAAAACTATTTATGATAATTGTGTTGGTTGATGTTTTTTTTTTTTCCAATATACGTTGTATGTAGAAAGAAATTGTGAACGGTTTTTTTTAGATAATATTTTATATATTAGTTGATTTGTCGATTATTCCTTAGTAGTTTGTGCTTTTTAGCTCTTTAAAAAATCTAAATACTAAATGTTGTTTAATTTTGTTTTTACGAACACTCCGATATAAACTATGAACCTTGTCTGTTTAGGGGCTTTGGCACATACTTGTATCGGATGGAAATTTTCACCATGGTTGCAAAAATCGCGACTAGCCGACGATTAATCGCTGACTAGTCGCTAGTCGCCCATCAACTGAGTAATTTTCAGCTAATCAGTAAAAAAATCGCTAGTCGGCCTAGTCGGCCCTAATCGCGACTAGTCGGTCGGGAAAAATCGGGAAAAAACAAAAAAAAATCAGAAAAAATCGGAAAAAAATCAGAAAAAATCGGAAAAAACACATATTCCAGCCAAAACCTACCAGATTCTGGTCAAAACTTGTCCACTTAAAAAATTACGTATAAAAATATATGTATATATGTATAAAAACTTAAAATTATACATAAAAAGTCCGATCCGATTAATCCCGAGTAATCCCGAGTAGTCGCTAGTCCCTACCTCACCGACCCGCTAGCGACTAGCGAGTTCTCCAACCTTGATTTTCACACTTCAACTATGATGATGATGATGATAAGTAGATATTAAGGGGGTATTTGGTGTTGCGTTTTCAAAAAAAAAATTATGCGTTTTCAAAATAGATTTTGCGTTTTTAAAACTGCGTTTTGAAAAAGCATGTAGGTACATGCTTCTCCAAAACTGCATTTTGGAGACAGATAATTACTTTTTTATCCAAAACTTTTTTAGATTATTTATGTTTTACAAACGCAATAATCAAATAATCACTTCAAAACGTAATCGCAAACACCCTCTAAATTTATTTTTTGTATTGTTTGCGTTAATTAGTTATAGAGTTTAACCAGAGTAAACTGCAATTTGCGTGTTGTAGTATATGCCAAATTGCTCCTCAATCCTCTCCCTAGATCTCTAAAACTTGTAATTTCCTTCTTTAGTTCCATTAATTTCTGTTAATTAAGATTTTTTGAGAAACGGGAGAAAATTATGATTAGTACTGGTAAAGGAGTAGATGATATCAAAATATCTATGGTAGGTATTTATTCAATCGATCCAGTTCTGGTCCAATTTCATTCGCCTCTAGGGTTCTGCTTTTTCCTTTTCTGTCCGTCGGTCACATACTAGTTCTGTCTGACTTTGATCCGGTCCTTTATTGCTTAGTAGGTCTGTTATCGATCACGGCTATCTTGATAGTTTAGTTAGATCGTTACGAATCCTATTAACCTCTTAAAGCGCCGTGATTCCAGCAGACAGTTATTTAGGCTGTACTTGGGAAGTTTTTCACATGCAGAAAGGGCGGAGATCGGCAAATGCTCCAAGATTTGAAGAAAGACAAGAGGAACCTTGGCGGGTGGCTAAATACAAAGGAAAACGACTAATTGATGAACATAAGAAATACAACAGGAAACCAGTGAAGGAGATGACTTTCTTCATCGGAAATCTACCGGATGATTGTTCTAGCTATTTACTATGGGATACTTTCTACGGTTTCGGATCAATGACAGATGCATACGTTCCAAGGAAAAGAGACAAGAAAGGCAATACGTTTGGATTCATAAGATTTCGAAGATGTAAGAGATGTTTTGGGATTGGCTGCCGATCTCGGTACGGTTAGAATCGACCAAAAAAAATTATTTGTAAGACCGGCCAAGTTTGTTAAGGAAGTAGTTAAGAACAAGCACAAATACCCTCCGGCGAATCCGGGGCAGAATAACTTGAATAGACAGGGGGTGGACAATGGGAAAACAGCCAATACTAATGTAGGAACGTATCATGCAACGAATGGTAGGACTTACGCTGAGGTGATTACTGGTATTACACATGCTTCTGTGCCGGAAAAAATTGTTAACATATCAGTAGTAGAAAGCGAATTATCGAAAAGGTGGAGAAACAAATCATTGGTAGCGGAACTAAAGAACCCTTACGATCTCAAACGGATTGAGCAGTTACTTGATGAAGATGGTTTGAGAGGTTTCAAAACACAATACATTGGTGGTTTAAGGTTACTATTGACATTTGAAAACCAAAACGAAGCATCGAACTTCCTAGAATTTAAAAAAGAAAATTGGGAGAATTGGTTTCAAGTCCTTCACGTGTGGGATGCGAGACATCTACCGTTTCAACGCCTGGCAAAAGTATCCATAAGAGGAGTTCCACTGCAATTCTGGGGTCCTAGAATCTTTGACCAGATTGGTGGTTTGATAGGTAAGGTGGTGTTACCGTCCACGGCAAATGATGATGACAACGACCTATCGGTTAGTACAGTGGGGATCATCACGAACAACGTCGCTCGTATCAATAGTAAACTAACCATCGCGTGGCATGGACTACCACATGAAATTTTGATCACAGAAGACATTATCGCAGGTTGTCCTTTATTTCCGATAAAGTCCGGTGATCGGAAAGAACCAGAAAAAATGGGAGAATATGATCAGTCAAGTTCATCAAACCATTCCATGGAAACTGGAGGGTCTAACTCAAAAAATGGGAACATTGGAAAGAATACAGAAGTTGGAAAGGTGGCATCAGTTTTGATTAACGATATTCTAGAAAAGAGAATCTATGAAGGTGGTGGCAATAATGATGTCTCAAAACCTAGGGATAATGAAAATTCTGGTTCAGAGAATGGTGGGACTATAAAAATCAAGATTATGTGGGCCCACAAGAATAGGACCCTTACATGACCCCACCTCCGCCCCTTAAATCAAAACCAATAAACGATTTGGGCCTTTTTTCAAACCTGGCCTAGATGGACTGTTTAATGACAATGAAGTGGTATGTGATTCAACAGGCCTTGAGCCCAGTAAGTCTCCCATTTCCAATTCGGTGAATAATGTGGCAGCAAGCTCCTCTCCAGATGTCACGGCCCCCGACCCGGTTTGACCCGTTTCCGGAGCCGCGGGACAGAAACCCCGTGATATTTGTTTAATTGAGTTTAGCAGCGGAAATTTTTAATATCAGGATCGTTGTAAAGCTAAAACTTTCCCCGATTATTTGTATTTCACAATTCGGGATAAAACCCCGATAATTTACAATACATAAGCTTAGTGATAAATCCTTATTTCAAAACATCTTTCTTTATTTTATACTGAGCCACTATTTTAAGCTTGAAATGCTCCTCAGCACTTTTCCTGATTTACAGCAGATTACCTGAAACATGTTTGAAAAAGATTTTGTCAGCGGGAAATACTGAGTGAATTATTCTAGTTACTGAAAATGACACATTTTATGATTATTCACAGTGTTAAGATCTTTTACGCATGTTTCTGATATCAACCAACTACCCACAGTATTTGTCACTCGACCGGATCTGTGACAGTGGTCATATCACCATTGGCTGCCCCAATGAATGACGTAAATCAATTAAATTAGGTTCGCCCACCTAAAATGATTTAAACCGTAGTAATGTGCACAATACCCCACATACTGGCTGTAATTTGGTGATTACATCAACTTAATCACTGGTATTATAATCTCGGAAAAATGAATTTGGAGTATTGTAAAATAGTTAACACTCACAAACGGTGAGAAAAGAGTTTAGAAAAGAAGAATAACTCACATTGCAGATTTACTACGGATAGAATAGGATTTTAGCCCTGTTAACCTAATTTCACAATAATGCACACAAAACAGGGTTAGTGATCAATACAGCAGTTACGATAACTTACGAGATCAAATTCTCACAATGAATGACAAAGTGCAATACTTCAACTCGTTTATCAAAATGACAAACGACAAAGTATAATACTTCAACTCATTTATCGAATTATCGACAAACGACAAAGTATAATGCTTCAATTCATTTATCGAATTATCGACAAACGACAAAGCATAACCCAATGTGGGCGGCACTTAGACATTCTTTGGATATATTGATCCCGGAAACTGAATCGTAATAGCGATCGAGTAATTACCCTGTTCCGCGGAAGCACCTCGATAACAGTGTGTGTATAGTTGTAGTATAATTGTGATAATTCGTTGTACAGAAAGCGTTTGAACGACGTTTTAACTTCCAATTTCAAGTCCCAAGGCCCTCTATTTATACTGAAAATTGGCTTCTCCCGCGTGTCGCGGCAGAATTCGGGGAACCTCCCGCGTATCGCCTGAGATGCCAATTTAGGGTAGGGTAGGTTTCGTGTCCAGTAGCTTGGGTGAGTTAACAGTTTTATAAAATTCAATTCAGACAACGTATAATAAGGATAATTTTGATTAGGGTTTAACCCCCCCTGAGTTTTAGGGGCCCTGATCCTGATTCCGATTGTTTCGAAAATTTTAGGGTTAGTGCAGAATTACTTGGGTGTCTCAATTAGGGTTTCCTTATTGACTAATTATCATTCTAATTATTAATTTTAATGAGAGTTGTTACATCCTCCCCACCTTAGGAAAAATCTCGTCCTCGAGATTCACTGGAATAGATGAGGATATTTGCGCTTCATTTCTGACTCTAATTCCCAAGTGTATTCCGGTCCTCTCTTGGAATTCCATTTGACTTTTACCAATACAAGTCGCTTGTGTTTGAGAAACTTGATTTTCCGGTCTTCTATTTGTAAAGGTTTTTCTATGAATTTCAGTTTCTCATTTACCTCTATGTCTTGAATGGGTACTATCAGAGATTCATCTGATAAACATTTCTTAAGGTTGGATACATGAAATACATCATGTACTCCAGCTAGTTCTTCTGGTAGCTGTAAGCGGTAAGCAACTGGTCCGATTCGTTGAATCACTGCAAATGGTCCAACATATCGGGGACTCAGTTTTCCTTTCTTACCAAATCTTACAACTCCTTTCCAAGGAGATATTTTCAAAAGTACTTTGTCTCCTATTTGGAATTCAAGTGGTTTGCGACGATTGTCTGCATAGCTCTTTTGGCGATCTCTTGCTGTTTTCAATCTTTCCTTGATTTGAGTGATCTTGTCTGTAGTTTCTTGCACAATTTCTGGACCGGATAACTGACTTTCTCCTATTTCTGCCCAACATACGGGTGTTCTGCATTTGCGTCCATACAGTGCCTCGAATGGAGCGGCTTCAATACTTGAGTGATAACTATTGTTATAGGAGAATTCAATTAATGGTAAATGGTTATCCCAATTACCTCCAAAGTCAATTATACATGCTCGGAGCATGTCTTCCAGAGTTTGGATCGTCCTTTCACTTTGTTCATCGGTCTGTGGATGATATGTGGTGCTTAAATTAAGTCGGGTTCCCATTGATGTTTGAAAACTTGTCCAAAATCGGGAAGTGAAACGACTATCTCTATCCGATACAATGGAGAGCGGGACTCCATGTAAGGATACTATTTCATCCACATATAGCTTGGCTAATCTTTCCATGCTAAAGGTTTCTTTTATTGGTAGAAAATGAGCTGATTTGGTTAATCGGTCTACGATTACCCAAATTGCATCATTACCTTTTCTGGTTTTGGGTAACTTAGTAACAAAGTCCATTGTTATGAGTTCCCATTTCCATACAGGCATTTCTAACTGTTGTAATAAACCTGAGGGTTTCTGGTGTTCGGCTTTAACTTGTAAACAAGTTAAACACTTAGATACATATTCAGCTATATCCTTTTTCATTCCTATCCACCAGAAATTCTTTCTTAAATCTTGGTACATTTTGTTGTTTCCTGGGTGTACAGTATACCTAGATTTATGAGCTTCTTCTAAAATCTTTGATCTTAAATTTCCTTGTTTAGGTACCCAAATTCTGCTTTTGTGGAATTTCCAAATTCCATCATTTCCTTGTTCCAATTCTTTTAGGTAACCTTTCATTCCTTCGGCATCGTCCTTGATTGCCGTTTCCTGAATTTCTTTCAATTGTTCCATTAAATCTACTTGTAGATTTATTCTAAGAGCACGGACTCGCTTTTGTTTTTCATGATACTTACGACTTAAGGCATCTGCTACTACGTTGGCCTTTCCTTCGTGATATTGAATATCACAGTCGTAATCACTCAGGACTTTCATCCATCTTCTTTGTCTCATGTTTAACTCTTTTTGCCCGAATATACACCTTAAACTAATATGATCCGTATAAACAGTAAACTTACTTCCATACAGATAATGTCTCCAAATCTTAAGGGCAAAAACTATAGCTCCTAATTCTAAATCATGAGTCGTATAGTTCTCTTCGTGCTTTTTCAATTGTCTGGAAGCATACGCAATTACCTTCTTGCGTTGCATCAACACGCATCCATATCCTAATTTTGAAGCATCACAATATACTTCAAAATCTTCTGTTCCTTCTGGTAAAGCTAAGATTGGAGCATTGGTTAATTTCTGCTTTAAAATTCTAAAGGCTTCTTCTTGCTTTGGTCCCCACTCAAACTTAGTGGCTTTACAGGTTAGCTTAGTTAATGGTACAGCTATCTTGGAAAAATCCTTAATAAACCGTCTATAATAACCGGCTAAACCTATAAAACTTCTAATTTCCATTGCAGTTTGTGGAACTTTCCAGTTGGTAATGGCTTCGATCTTAGCGGGATCTACGTGTATACCTTCGTGATTCACCATGTGGCCTAAGAATTGCATTTCTTGTAGCCAAAATTCACACTTTGAGAATTTAGCATACAACTTTTCTTTTCTTAACAAAGTTAAGAGTGCATGCAAATGCTGACAATGCTCGGCTTGACTTTTGGAATAAATAAGTATATCGTCTATGAAAACAATTACAAATTTATCCAAATATGGTTTACAGATCCTGTTCATCATGTCCATGAATGCTGCGGGTGCATTAGTTAATCCAAAGGGCATGACTGTAAACTCATAATGTCCATACCTAGTCCTAAAAGCAGTTTTAGGTATGTCTTCTTCTTGAACTTTCAATTGATGATATCCGGATCTTAAGTCTATCTTAGAAAAATACCTAGCTCCTTGTAATTGATCGAAAAGATCATCAATCCTAGGTAATGGGTATCGATTCTTGATTGTAACCTTATTCAACTCTCTATAATCAATACACATTCTCATTGATCCATCTTTCTTTTTCACAAACAACACTGGTGCACCCCAAGGGGATGAACTAGGTTGTATAAATCCTTTGCTTAGTAATTCATCTAATTGTTTCTTTAATTCTAGAATTTCGGTAGGAGCTAATCGATAAGGTGCTTTGGCTATCGGTGTAGTTCCTGGAATTAGATGAATCCTAAATTCTACCTCTCTATCTGGTGGTAATCCAGGTAAATCTTCTGGAAATACATCTGGGTATTCTGAGACTACAGGGATTTCCTTGAGTTCCTTACCTTTAGTACAGATGATTACGGAAATCATATATACTATTCCTTGGTTCCGTTCATAATTAGCAACTTTCATTACTGATATGAACTTTAATGGCTTCCGGGGTTTATCTCCTGAAATCTTAATTACCTGTCCATTAGGTGCTTGAATTTCTATAGAGTTCCTATCACAAATGATTTGAGCATGGTTGGCTATTAACCAATCCATTCCTAACACAACATCGAACTCAGCTAATTTCATAGGCAATAGGTTTGCAACAAATTTATGACCTGAAAGTTCTATTTCTACTTTTTGCAAAACCTGATTGATTTTAACTGAATTCCCATCTGCAGTTTCGACTGTAAAAATCTGTCTAACGGTAGTTAATGGTAACTTAAGAGCTTGACAGAATGAAGTATTTATAAAACTTTGGTTTGCACCAGAGTCAAATAATACTTTTGCATAGACGTTGTGGACTAAGAACGTACCGACGATCACATCCGGAATGAGTTCTGCTTCTTGAGTAGTCAGTTGGAAAGCTCTGGCATTCTTTTTAGTAGTTCCTTCAGCTGCCTTGGGTTTGTTGTCTACTGGGTTAACTAACTTAGGACATTCAGTTTTGAAATGGCCAGCTTCTCCACAATGGTAACAAATTACAGATTTCTTCCTGCAGTTTTCCTCACGATGTCCTGTTGTTTTGCAAAAATTGCAAATTCTATTGCATCTTCCAAAATGGTTCTTACGGCAAATTTTGCAAAATGGCACAGTTGCAGATCGTCCTGTCCCTCTCTTCTTGGAATTACTACTATTACCCATCCTAAATCCTTGGGTAATTCTCTGAGCTAATTCCTTCTTCTTATCTTCGTCCCTTGTGCGTATCAGTTCATCCGTTAAGGTGTTAGCTAATTCTACTGCATCGTCAATAGTGCGAGGTCTCGCAGCTTTAACGATATTGCGAATTTCGCTAATTAATCCCCAAATATAGCGAGAAATGAGTACTGGTTCTGGCGAAGCCAGTGTTGGTACCACCCTAGCATATTCGAAGAATGTTGAAGTATAACCACGACAATCTACCCCGGTCATTCGATGATTTAGGAACTTATTTGCCATCTGTTCCTTCTCATACTCAGGACAGAATTTCCTTTCGACAAGATTTTTAGTTGCTCCTTCGTTGCCTGCAAATTCAGCGGGTTTACAAGCAAGGAATTCTTTGAAAGTGCAACCAGGTGTTGCAGCCTTTCGTTTCTTAGGGCGCGGCGAGTGCTGAGATTCATTGTCATGATTTATATGATCATTGCCCCCGTTTATACTATTACTGAAATTATCTTCGATAGTATGTTTACTAGGAACGATATGTTGCGGATCGTTTGGATTTTTCATAGCAGCAACGAACATTGGAATTGCGTTGGCTATTCCTTGGGCAACCATATTTTCAATATCTTGTTTGGTCATATATTGATCTTCTGGGTGTTGTTCTGATTGATTAACTTCATTTACTGGTTCGTTATCATTATTTGCCATCTGATGATAATTTTATTAGGAATAGTTAGCAATTAGCAATTTATACAAATAATTCAAACAATTTAAAGCACATAAAGCCAAAATTATCGATTTCTCGATTCCATTTCATATCAGTATAGTATGCATCAATACACACCGATATTTTACAAGGTTTTATTCATTATGTTACAACTGATTTCACTATTTACTTTTACTATTATACAAAGATAGTTTTACCACCCTCCTATTTGTCATTCTAGAAACGGAGTTCCCTCTCGTCATACTTCCAGGCAATCTGTCCCCCTATTTCCCTAATTCTATTCCCTGCATCCATCAACTCTTCACCGAAATGGTGAAGTTCAGCCAGGTTTTCATTGCTCATTGGTGGATTAGGTAGGGGTTCTGGGTCGAACTGTGGAAGAAACGAGTAAGGGCTCTTGACAATATTTTGAAATTGCCAATCGTTTGTCCACCATTCTTCCATTTCTACAGGTTGGTCATGGACTATTGGTTCAGTGATGGTTGGTGCAAAATTCATAGGGATGGGGTTTTCGATAGGATAGGTAAAAATACCCGGACTGGCAGTGTAACAACCCTCACTAAAATTAATATTTAGTATGATAATTATGCAATAAGGAAACCCTAATTAAGTTTAGTATGATTAATTAACCAGTTAATCAATATTAATTAAGCTAACAAGATTAATTAAGCTAAGTAAGGTCTATTAAAAATAGATATATATGGAGTCGTATAAGAACGTTTAATATTAATAATAAAATATATTATTTTTTTTCCTTACTCCGTTTTTAATGAAACTTAGGTTAAAACGTAGATAAAAATATGCTCGTTCTAAAGACATATTCGTCGTTTTATAAAAGGTTATATTTTAAAAGTTATGCAAGAAAAACGAGTGAAGCAGCTGAATTAATATATATAAGCAAGCTAGCTAGCACGTCAAGCAGGTAGGTAGGCACGTCAACTTATCCCACATGACAGAATTATGAATTGAGGTGCTTGCCTGCTTGCTATAAATAAGAAGCTTAGGATTCATTTTTCTTTGCTCATTTCTCTTCTTCTTCTCTCTATACGTTGGTGTTCTAACTAATAATCACTCAATCGCTATTACGATTCATTTTCCGAGTGATCAATATATCCAAAGAATGTCTAAGTGCCGCCCACATTGGGTTATACTTTGTCGTTTGTCGATAATTCGATAAATGAGTTGAAGTATTATACTTTTTCGTTTGTCGATAATTCGATAAATGAGTTGAAGTATTATACTTTGTCGTTTGTCGTCAATTCGATAAATGAGTTGAAGTATTGCACTTTGTCGTTCATTGTGAGAATTTGATCTCGTGAGTTATCGTAAAAGCTGTATTGATCATTAACCCGGTTTTTGTGAAATTCGTTAAGGTTCGAATCTCATGACTACCGTTAAGGTTTGATGTGGGTTTTACACCAATACGTATTCTATTCTGTTAAACCACCAAAAACACTCCCAACTACACCCTTACAATCAAACAAACTATTAAATCATCAGAAGATCCAGAATAATAAAGTACATGCTTAATTATCAGGAAAAGTAGAATCAAGAAGTTTGTTAACTCAATCCTGCATGATGATTAGTGAGTTATTCTTCTTTTATAAACTCTTTTCTCACCTTATGTGAGTGTTAACTATTTTACAATACTCCAAAATCATTTTCCGAGATTATAATACCAGTGATTAAGTTGATGTAATCACCAAATTACAGCCAGTATGTGGGGTATTGTGCACATTACTACAGTTTAAATCATTTTAGGTGGGCGAACCTAATTTAATTGATTTACGTCATTCATTGGGGCAGCCAATGGTGATATGACCACTGTCACAGATCCGGTCGAGTGACAAATACTATGGGTAGTTGGTTGATATCAGAAACATGCGTAAAAGATCTTAACACTGTGAATAATCATAAAACGTGTCATTTTCAGTAAAATGAATAATTCACTCAGTATTTCCCGCTGACAAAATCTTTTTAAAACGCGTTTCAGGTAATTACAATAGATTGGAGTAAGGATTGGATCCGACACTGAAGGACTTCAAGAAGTGGCTTATTTTATTAATTAAATCAACTTAAGAAAATATTGTTTTCATTAAAAGCTACCTTTGTAAAACATGGAATTTATTCCATCTATTTAAATAAAAATCCGGTGTTTCTAAACTCTGATATTTTCCTAACTCACGGTCCTGATGAAATTTCCGCTGCAATGTTTTTCAAAATAATCACCGGTACCACTGGACTGCTCACGGCACCGATTCCAGCTAGATGGGGTCGGGGGTCGTGACAGAAGGTGGTATCAGAGCTAAGCCACTGCTTTAAGCCTATAAGTGTTGTGATAACAATACTTAAGCTTAAATAAAAGAGTTAGGAGATTGCTATTAATTTAACTGGTAGCACATCTGATAGCATTTAGACTTGAACATAAGAAAAGATGCCTTAGTATAAGCTAAGCCACTTGTTTACACAAATATGTGTTATAATAATACCTAAGCTTAAACGGAAAGTTAGAAACTTAATATTATCGGATAGCACTCTGAATGATATTTAGACTTGAACTTAAGAATTTTGCCTTAAAATAAACTTTAAGGTAAATTACTTATATAAGTATAATGTAATGGATACTGATATGTCATAAGAATGACGGTTAGCAGGTAATAGTACTTAATTGCTATTTATTCTTGCTTATTGATATTATTTGGTCTAGAATAAGATATGTTATGGGAATACAAATTTCCTTGATTCTGGATAAAAGCCCTAATAAAAAAGAGGCACTTTTTAAAAAGATACTGTTTATGGGAAATAAGAAATTTTCTCCGGCAAAACTGGGTATAGAGTAGCAGA
Source organism: Helianthus annuus (assembly GCF_002127325.2). Taxonomy (NCBI): domain Eukaryota; kingdom Viridiplantae; phylum Streptophyta; class Magnoliopsida; order Asterales; family Asteraceae; genus Helianthus; species Helianthus annuus. The sequence continues at coordinate 185,255,317 of NC_035443.2, read as the reverse complement.
CTCTCCAGCTTGTCCGGATATACTGAAATTACCGCTCCGGCGCGAACCGGATAAGACGGCATAAATGGTATGTCAAACCAGTAACAAGATTTCCCTAAATAGTATCATGGCCAAATATCTGACTGGTTTTTGGAAATATGAATCTATTATATACATTTAACCCTATGAAAGGTATGTATATTACAACATGTGAAATATATAATATAGATATGTATATCTATAAGGAATTCCAAAAGTCAATTAAGAATAAAGCACAAGCATATGTATATAGACTTCTTTATCAGGAATCTCTCGCATATATCTTCAATTTTGATGTCAAACATTCTTTCGTTTGATCATCTACCTCGTAACTCATGCAACAAAATAATACTGGAAACCCATTAAGTTAGGACACCATCAAAAATATAAGAATTACCAATACGTTACCATAAATTATTAACGCCATAAATTATGAACGCAAGTAAGAAGTATGTCAAGTTGTGCTAATGCACAAGAAAACATATGAAACTTGAAATTATACGTCCACAGACGTCAAAGTTTATCACACACAAACTTCCAAGGCAAGACCTTTGAAAAAATATAAATTAGGCACGATAACACCAATATTAATTCCGTCGGTGAAAGTACTACTAATCAAAAAGCGGTATTTTGCCACATGATCTTACAACCGATCAAAATCTCGCTGAGGTACAATATTTCACAAACATCAGTGCATAGTCTAACCTGAGTCATAATTATTAGCACTACAAAAGAAGTCATATAGTTTTGCAAATTCCCTATTTCATTTCACTTCATTCGGCATTCTCTGATAATGTCATTTAACAAATAGTTATCACACGAAATTCCAGATAAGAAGTTCTTATATTTCTTTCATTGCAATTCTGACTTCTGCCTATAAAGAGTTGACTTTCGTGTTTCTACTTCCTCTAATAGTCATCATACCATGAGGATTTCTTTCATAGTAGCAAATATTGATCTATTTCATTTCTTGGTAAATCCACACTTTACACATGCACTATTTGTGCGCATGTGGTTCATTTGAGTTATAAGACCCTAGGAAGGCTCCATTCCAATTTGTTGTTTTATCAAAAGTTCAAATCTCGTTTTGCTATACTTGAGCTTTGCATCGTAAACCGCATTTTACAAAGCGATAACTCTTTAATATCGAATCAATGCATTTCTTGAAAAACTCGATTTTCTTTTTGAAGGGTATACATGGTTTCTGTTGTGATCATGTCCGAACTTCCTTATTAAAACTCGTTTTATCCAAACCCAGTTAACTTGCTCGCAATACGTACTCAATTCGAAGTCCCATATGATGGATTGAAACCATCATATTCAAAATAGTCCTAACAAGCACTTCAATTCTCTTAAACCATAATATGCTTGTTTAGTCTTCAAATTCATCAAATCATCTCTTTGATCACGATCACTTTGTGATGACATTTTCACAAAATTGAAGATTGCGCTAATCTAAGATTTAATTATTTATTTATATTGAATCCGCTTTATTGATTTATTTTATAAAAGCAATCTTAACACAATTATGTGCTAAGATAATGATCCACCATTTCATATCCTAATTCCGTAGTCCTTACAACCAATCGAGCCTTTTGTGATATTTCTTACCTTTCATTAATCGAAAAACATTGTATAAACTTAATTGATTATATATAGAAACTTACAATATAGTATTTCTGTAATTAAAATTTTTGTTAAAATCATTAAGGTAAAGAAATTATATTTTTACGTATAAAATTTTGTTTAAAGTATATTCTCATTTAAGTTTATGCATTTATTATTGGTAATTAATATTAGTTTTATTAGTAATAATATACTAATAGTAATAGTATTAGTATTATTTTTTTGATACTAGAGTTATTATTATGGGCATGTATTGAATAGCCTAGCCTTACTTAGGCATGGACTGGCCACCTATGCTTAAACAAGGCAGCACTAATCAATATCTGACCATGATAATGACTAGTTAATAAACTAAGTCATCATACTTAATTAATAAATTTCAATTATATGTAAAAACATTTTTATATTATATATAGAAATATATATACTTCGTACTGTAAAGAGAAAACATATTTTCATAAAACAATTAAAAGGGACGAATAGAATTATCTAAATAATCATAAAACAAGACATATTTATCTTGATTAATATTTCACAACCATTAAATACTTATAGAAATATTCTTTTATATTAAAAAAAAATATATATCAAATGTTATTTACGCAAGCCAATATTTAAGTATGCTTGATATTAAAACAAACATTTATTATTCTACTTTTATGATTTAAAATACCCTAATCTTATAATAAACATATTTGATTTTATAAATAATAATCATGAGTTCTACGATATTGGGTAAACCTATTTATAAAACATATATCATTACGGGTTTTGGTATTTTAAACCTATCTATATTTTATTATTCTACTTTATGATAACATAAAAAAAAGGAAAAGGTATTTAGTAAATCAAAATATCACCTATCTTTAATCAAACATTTTGATTAAAATCATCTGAATATAATTATGTATTAAGACAAAAATATACTAACTTTATTGTCTTTTCATGTATTCTTACAAATCACCCATCTCAGCACATTGATTTTCTCGTATCATAATTCAATATTTGACGAATCATTTTCATATTTTCATTTCATTTTGACCCAGTCAATCTTAAGTCTTCCTTAGGTACCAATCAAGGTAAGTTTCCTTCTAACAAAGAATTTTACTAATTCCAAAAAGTTCTTCACATTCATTCTAAAAACCTATAGAGCATATATCTTTTGACTTAAACATAATCAACTTGGAAACTATATCATTTCATCGGAATGTCTCGTCTTTTGAAATATCCAAATCGCTTCCTTGAAACTCTCAATTTCGAAAAACGGTGAATTTGTTCGATCATCATTAAATTCTTTCAATCATTACAAACACTTTGTAGCATCCGAATAGATTTGTAGCCTGTGCTAAACCCTATTCATACGCCATTCGTTTAATTTATCATATTCCTGGTACAATTATATACTCAGATTACGATACACTAAATCCTATTGTCCAGTACCATTTAAGTAAACGATATTGATTTTCGGATAATCATTAACAAATCATTTTCCACACTTCCATTTACAAATAAATATTTATCAATTCAGAATCTCCCTAAATTAATCCAAGTAATTCATTTCGAATATTGAATCCAATTGTTTCTATAAATCATTTTTACTTTCAAAACTCATACCCCTCAAAATATCTTTGGATTCCACTCCACGATACATTATTTCTCTTAATTAAAAGAAGAAACATAATCCCGAGAAAATATCATCGTCCAAATCTCGAGGACGAGATTTTATTAAGGTGTTCCACCATTCTAGTGCTCCTTCTTTAAACAGGTCTGAGGCATACATGACTTGATCTTCTTCAGCACATTTACTTATTGCAATTACTGCTTCGGTTTTCTCTAACCATCGCAGTGTTGCAGTTGCTCCTTCATTGCCTGCAAATTCAGCGGGTTTACAAGCAAGGAATTCTTTGAAAGTGCAACCAGGTGTTGCAGCCTTTCGTTTCTTAGGGCGCGGCGAGTGCTGAGATTCATTGTCATGATTTATATGATCATTGCCCCCGTTTATACTATTACTGAAATTATCTTCGATAGTATGTTTACTAGGAACGATATGTTGCGGATCGTTTGGATTTTTCATAGCAGCAACGAACATTGGAATTGCGTTGGCTATTCCTTGGGCAACCATATTTTCAATATCTTGTTTGGTCATATATTGATCTTCTGGGTGTTGTTCTGATTGATTAACTTCATTTACTGGTTCGTTATCATTATTTGCCATCTGATGATAATTTTATTAGGAATAGTTAGCAATTAGCAATTTATACAAATAATTCAAACAATTTAAAGCACATAAAGCCAAAATTATCGATTTCTCGATTCCATTTCATATCAGTATAGTATGCATCAATACACACCGATATTTTACAAGGTTTTATTCATTATGTTACAACTGATTTCACTATTTACTTTTACTATTATACAAAGATAGTGTCACACCCCCAAAATCCACCTGCGGATAACACCCGCTTCGAGGGCGTGACTGACCAGGATCCAGCCACCAATCATACTGAATGATTAAATTTAATATCCAAATAGTGCTTACTAACCATACGATTAGCAAGTGTTAAGTTTAGAGTTCAATGTTTTAAGTTCAGAGTAAAAAAAAAAAAAATAGCGGAAGCATAAATGAACAGTTTTAAACAATGTTCATAAGGTAATCATGATAAATGGCCAACACACGGGCAGACGACCACTACACATCCCAAGCAGCTGCTCCAGTCACTGGCCACCTGCAAAGCATGCAGTAAGGGGTCAACAATAATGTTGAGTGAGTTCACTAGTTGTCCAGTTTTAATTACCAAAAACTCGTTTCACCAGTCAATTTATCCGTTTATACATGCCATGGGGAGCTACCCCAAAAGTTAGCGACTAACTGTTTTTCCAATACCGAACACTAGGTAACCGTTTGCGTTTCCGCAGGATGCCCCGATGTCAATTTTCTATCATCATTGACGGATGCCTGAGTACATTAGTTCACGACCGATCCCATACCATGGCACGGTGTGAGGTTGGTAAAACCTAAATAGCGCTATCAACTAATAACCCGTTCGCCTGGCCCCGGCGACTAATCGGTATTATGTAGTAGGGACTTGAGTGATAGAGTTGCGTTTAGTGCCGTTTGGTTGCATTCCGTATAAACAGTAATTAGCTAAAAGGTTTCCCAATACAAGGGAAGAGAAAGTAAGTTTGTTCCCAGTAACTAGGGAAGGAAAATGAATGGTATCCCCTTTACAAGGGGATAAGATTGTTCTAGTCTCGTGTCCCAAACCACCGGGACGCATGCTTTTAAGTTATGAACTCACCTTGGGTTGCTCGGTAGATTATTTTACCCGGTCAAGTATGTTGGTCACCACGTCCTAGCATGGTTACCAAGTATGGGTCAAGTTGGGTACAAATAAACACATAGCGAACACGTACGGCAAACACATATAGCAAACACGTATAATATGCGTAACAACAAACAGTTGGGTTATTGGGTCAGCCCTAAACATACAATCAGCAGTAACAACACGTAGCCCAGTCAACAGAAAGCCCAACAGTCAAAGCCCAATAACACCAAAATAGCCCAGTCGAGAAAAGGGTGGTTGCGACTCGCAACCGAGGTTACGACTCGCAACCGAGGTCTCGGTTCATCACGTTTTGGTTACGACTCGCAACCAGAGGTTCCGACTCGCAACCGGCGGTTTCGACTTAGCAGCAGTGGTTACGACTCGCAACCGGATTCGATACGCGTTGATTGCGACTCGCAACCGGGAGATCTCGACAAGACTTGATGTGGTCTCGAGTCGCAACCAAAGGTTACGACTCGCAACCGTGATTACGTGCACAACAAATCTTCTAGAACCTGCAATGTACTGACCAATAGAATTGCATTTTCATGTAACAGTGTACTATGCCCACTAAACATGTTTTCTTGTCTAAAATGTGCACAAAACAGATCAAACAAAGCATATTTGAAATATTTAAGCAATCTTCAAAGTGTTCTTCATATTCAAATAACATTCAACCCACATTCATCAATAAACAACCCAAAATTTATGTATAAACTCTCTAACCAAACCCTTAATATCATTCGGATAACAAAAACCATTCAACCCAAACAATATAACATATCCTTTATTAACATGATCCGAAACATATAACAATAATCGATCTAACCAAACATCTAACCAAACATTGTAACAACCGGAAAGCACTCTATTTTCTTAAACAAGAGTAACAATCAACAATATCAACTAAATAACCAATAATCATGCAAACATTTCAAGGCAATTTATCATCATTATGTAACAAAACACCTAGTGAACATAATAACACTAACCGATTCAAGTGAGACACAAAGGTGTTCAAGTTAGTGCAAGGATGAAGCCTTCGAGTGATGATTCCGAGTTCGAACTGAGGGTGCTCTTGATGTTGGTTGATCCGAGAGGGAGAAGGAAGGAGAGGAAGGTGATCTTGGTTAGGATTTTAGGGTTTTAGTGAGAGGTAGAGAGTGTGAGAGTGTGAGAGTGTAAGATGTTGCAAAATGGTAAAATGGTGAGGGTTGGCCGGTATATATATCGAGTGGGTCAAGGGTTGTTTCCGGGTGGGCTAAGGGGTGTCAAGGCCCAAACGGCCCATCACTACTGTTCACTCGAGACCGAGCATGTCTCGAGTCGGGTTGAGGTTTCGGCTCTAATATATAACACACACATATATATCTATATACACATATACATAAATACACATAACATGTAACACAATAGTTCGAATTTTCATTTTAAAAACACATATACACGTAAGTTACATCGAAAGGTTATCCGGAAAAACCCGAAGTGTCACATTATCCCCAAGTTTTAGGAACTTTCGTCCCGAAAGTTAAGGCAGCCACTTGTCAAGCTAGCGTAAGTGAAAGCGTTTCAACGGGGTGTCACATCATCCCCCCGTTAGTTTGGAATTTCGTCCCGAAATTCGGCTGTAGCTTCAGTGCTGTGGTTTTCGTTTGGGAACAACTGGGGATACTTGTGCTTCATCTGGTCTTCCCGCTCCCAGGTATACTCTGGGCCACGTCGCGAGTTCCAACGGACTCGTACAAGAGGTATCTGGCTACGTTTGAGGATTTTGATCTCTCGATCCATGATCTCAATCGGTTCCTCAGTAAAGTGTAGCTGTTCATCAATGGTTAGTTCCTTGAAAGGAATTACGAGCGTTTCATCTGACAGACACTTCTTCAGATTGGATACGTGAAATACGTTGTGTACCGCGCTTAACTCTTCAGGCAGGTTCAATCTATAAGCAACCTTACCAATTTTCTCGGTAATTTCGAATGGTCCGATATATCGCGGATTAAGCTTGCCCTGTTTACCAAAGCGAACCACACCCTTCCAGGGTGAGACTTTAAGTAGAACCCGGTCGCCGACCTGGAATTCCAATGGTTTCCTACGCTTATCAGCGTAACTCTTCTGACGGTCACGAGCTGCCGCCATGCGTTGTCTGATCTGGGCAATCTTTTCCGTTGTATCTACCACCATCTCTGGGCCCGTGATTTGACTATCACCGATTTCCGCCCAGCAGAGAGGTGACCGGCATTTACGACCGTACAATGCCTCAAAAGGTGCTGCCTGAATACTAGTGTGGTAGCTGTTGTTGTAGGAGAACTTACTAGCGGTAGATGCTTCTCCCAGTTCTTGCCAAAATCGATCACACACGCTCTAAGCATGTCTTCTAGGGTTTGGATGGTGCGTTCAGACTGTCCATCCGTTTGCGGGTGATAAGCGGTGCTCATGTCCAGACGTGAGCCAAAGGATTTGTGCATAGCTTGCCACAATTCCGAAGTAAAACGAGCGTCTCGGTCAGAAATAATTGAGGTTGGCACCCCGTGCCTCGAAACTACTTCCTTTAAGTAAATCTCCGCCAAGGTAGAAAACCTGTCTGTTTCCTTAATGGCCAGGAAGTGCGCGGACTTGGTCAATCGATCCACTATTACCCAAATAGTGTCATTTCCGCGTTGGGACCTAGGTAGTCCTGTAACAAAATCCATGGAAATTTGCTCCCATTTCCATTTCGGGATTTCTGGTTGTTGGAGTAGGCCTGCCGGCTTCTGGTATTCTGTCTTGACTCTTGCGCAAGTCAAACATTTGCCGACGTATGTTGCTATGTGGGCCTTCATACCAGGCCACCAATATGTAGTCTTCAAGTCGTGGTACATCTTGTCCGAACCAGGATGTACGGAGTAGCGGGATTTGTGGGCTTCGTCCATCACGAGTTCACGTAAGTCTCCATAGAGAGGGACCCAAATGCGCCCTGTTACATAGTAAGCGCCATCCTCTTTCTGTTCTAGTCGCTGTCTCGATCCTCGCAGAGACTCAGCCCTGATGTTTTCCGGTTTCAATGCTTCAACTTGAGCATTTCGGATCTGGGTAGGGAGGTTAGACTGGATGGTAAGTTGCAATGCTCGCACGCGCTTTGGTATAGTGTCCTTTCGGCTGAGGGCGTCTGCCACAACATTGGCCTTGCCCGGATGGTATTTGATGGCGCATTCGTAGTCATTCAAGAGTTCGACCCATCGACGTTGTCTCATGTTCAATTCCTTTTGCCTAAAGATATGCTCGAGACTCCTGTGATCGGTGTAAATAGTGCACTTGGTACCGTACAGGTAATGTCTCCATATCTTAAGAGCAAAGATCACTGCTCCCAGTTCCAAATCATGCGTTGTGTAGTTCCTTTCGTGTGTCTTGAGTTGTCGTGAGGCGTAGGCAATAACTTTCTCACGTTGCATTAACACGCAACCGAGCCCATGGATAGACGCATCACAGTAAACCATAAAGTCGTCAGTGCCTTCAGGCAACGAGAGAATAGGAGCGCTACAGAGGTTATCCTTAAGCCTCTGAAAAGCAGATTCCTGTGCTTCATTCCACTTGTAGGCGATGCCTTTCTGAGTGAGTATAGTGAGGGGTTGTGCAACCTTTGAGAATCCCTGAATGAATCTGCGGTAGTAGCCTGCCAAACCCAAGAATTGGCGAACTTCAGTGGGAGTCTTAGGCGTAGGCCAGTTCTTTATCGATTCGATCTTGGCTGGGTCGACGTGAATTCCGTTCTTATTAACTACATGGCCGAGGAAATGGACTTCTCGAAGCCAGAAGTCACATTTAGAGAATTTGGCGTACAGCTGCTCGTTGCGAAGGAGTTCCAGAATAAGGCGTAGGTGTTGTTCATGCTCCTCTTGACTTTTCGAGTAGATCAGGATGTCGTCGATAAACACAATCACGAATCTGTCGAGGTACGGCTTGCACACTCGGTTCATGAGGTCCATGAAAACCGCAGGTGCGTTAGTCATTCCAAAAGGCATAACGAGGAACTCGTAATGACCATAACGAGTCCTGAACGCAGTCTTAGAGATGTCTTCATTACGAACTCTCAGCTGATGATAGCCTGATCGCAGGTCAATCTTAGAATAGTAGCTCGATCCTTGCAGCTGATCGAATAGGTCGTCGATGCGTGGGAGAGGGTAACGATTCTTGATGGTAACCTTGTTCAACTCACGATAGTCGATGCACATTCGAAATGTGCCATCCTTCTTCTTGACAAAGAGTACCGGGGCTCCCCAGGGTGATGAACTAGGACGGATAAATCCTTTATCCAATAGCTCCTGTAGTTGCGTAGAGAGTTCCTTCAGTTCTGCAGGGGCTAGACGGTAAGGTGCACGAGCTATGGGTGTTGCTCCGGGAGCTAGCTCGATTTGAAATTCGACCTGACGGTGGGGAGGGAGTCCAGGTAGTTCCTCAGGAAATACCTCGGGATAGTCGCGTACTACAGGTAAATCTTCAATCCTCTTTTCCTTTCCGTGGGTGTCGGTGACAAGTGCTAGGATAGCGGTGTGCCCTTTCTGCAAACACTTCTGGGCTTTCAGGAGCGAGATAATGCCTGTGACTTCTCCACCTTTGTTGCCTTGAACGATGAGGGGTTGGCCAGAACGACGAGGTATACGAACTGCTTTCTCTTGACAGAGGATCTCAGCGCGATGCTTGGATAACCAATCCATACCAATGACGACATCGAAGCTTCCAAGTTTGACAGGGAAAAGATCGATACTAAACGTGTGGCCAGACAATTCTAGTGTGCAGTCGTGGATCATGTGCGTGGCCTCGATGTTCTTACCATTAGCTATCTCGACGACGTGCTTAGAACTTAATAATGCAGGCGGGTGCTTAAGTTTCTTACTAATGCGAAGGGATACATAACTGGCATCGGCACCGGAATCAAATAACACAGAAACATAACGATCATCAAGTAGGAACTTACCCGCCACGACGTTGGGGTCGTTCCTTGCTTCTCCAGCTCCAATCACGAAAGCTCTTCCCCTTGCATTCCCAGCATTGTTGTTTTGCTCATTGTTCCCAGCTCCCTGGTTGTTGTTGCGATTCTGATTCAGTTCAGGGCAATCCTTTCGCATATGCCCTGTTGCCCCGCATTTAAAACATGCTCGGTTGTTTCCCTGCTGCTGTTGCTGTTGGGGTTGTTGCTGATGCTGTTGGGGTTGTTGCTGATTCTGCCTTGCTGGGAACTGACTTCTACAATCCTTGGCTTCGTGCCCCATCTTGTGGCATCGCTGACACTGGCCCTTGTTACATGCCCCATTGTGGTGCCTGTTGCACTTGTTGCACTTAGGGTAGCTTCCCCGGTAGCCACCCTGTTGCTGAGTGCCTTTGTTGTTGTCAGTTTTCCTTTGCTGAGCTGGGGCCTGAGTAGAGTTAGTATCCTTGCCCTGATTTCCATCCCACTTTCGTTTGCCATCACTGGAAGTTCCTTCCGCAGTACTGATCCTTTTGGGCAACCTGCCCTCCTCCACAGCCTGGTTGGTGAGTTTGTGGGCAAGACGAACCACAGGCTGTATGGCAGTGAGGTTGGCCGAGGTTACATGGCTCCTGATTTATGGGACTAAGCCTTTGATGTACAATTCGATCCTTCGGTACATAGGTCGGGACATGTTTGGGCAAAGAGCAGCATAGTCGTTGGACAGCTTGGTGTAGGTCTCAATCTCTGACCCAACCATCTTGAGTTCATAGTACTCGTCCTCGAGTTTGTGGATATCATCCCTGTGACAGTACTCTTCCTTGATCATATCCTTGAAATCTTCCCATGCAGTAGCGTTTGCAGTCTCCAAACCAAGCATTTGAATTTGCGCCTTCCACCATGAAAGTGCGCTTCCCTCAAGAGTACCAGTAGCAAACTTTACCCAATTAGCAGGGGGACACTCGCAGACAGCGAAGACAGCTTCGACCTTCTCGATCCAGTGCAGGAGACCTATGGCACCCTCAGTGCCACTGAATGGAAGAGGCTTGCAATCCATGAAGGTCTTGAAGGTACAGACACGTGGTTGCACAGGCGCAGGCTGACCTATAGGGTGAGCTGCGAAAGCTGCAGCCACCGTGTTGAGCAGGTTAGTGAACTGAGCCTGAGTCATGTTGACGTTTCCTCGTCCGCGTCCACTCATTGTCTTCATAACCAGAAAACATAGTATGAGTGTGATGTCGTAATATAGCGAGAATGAGATAGAAGAGGGGAGGCGTATCTATCTAATTAGGCAAACTAGTACGTATAGTAAAGCAGAAAGCATAAGACAAATAAGCAAGTATATATGGGTCCGAGCTAGGAGGTCAGATAAGTCGAGCCTTGCACGTGGAGTGTAGTGTCGTCACGAGTCACGGGTTATAGTCTGGTTTTTCTCAAAAAGATTTTCCCCTTTTTAAAACCAAGTTCACTATAACCAATGGCTCTGATACCAATCTGTCACACCCCCAAAATCCACCTGCGGATAACACCCGCTTCGAGGGCGTGACTGACCAGGATCCAGCCACCAATCATACTGAATGATTAAATTTAATATCCAAATAGTGCTTACTAACCATACGATTAGCAAGTGTTAAGTTTAGAGTTCAATGTTTTAAGTTCAGAGTAAAAAAAAAAAATAGCGGAAGCATAAATGAACAGTTTTAAACAATGTTCATAAGGTAATCATGATAAATGCCCAACACACGGGCAGACGACCACTACACATCCCAAGCAGCTGCTCCAGTCACTGGCCACCTGCAAAGCATGCAGTAAGGGGTCAACAATAATGCTGAGTGAGTTCACTAGTTGTCCAGTTTTAATTACCAAAAACTCGTTTCACCAGTCAATTTATCCGTTTATACATGCCATGGGGAGCTACCCCAAAAGTTAGCGACTAAACTGTTTTTCCAATACCGAACACTAGGTAACCGTTTGCGTTTCCGCAGGATGCCCCGATGTCAATGTTCTATCATCATTGACGGATGCCTGGGTACATTAGTTCACGACCGATCCCATACAATGGCACGGTGTGAGGTTGGTAAAACCTAAATAGCGCTATCAACTAATAACCCGTTCGCCTGGCCCCGGCGACTAATCGGTATTATGTAGTAGGGACTTGAGTGATAGAGTTGCGTTTAGTGCCGTTTGGTTGCATTCCGTATAAACAGTAATTAACTAAAAGGTTTCCCAATACAAGGGAAGAGAAAGTAAGTTTGTTCCCAGTAACTAGGGAAGGAAAATGAATGGTATCCCCTTTACAAGGGGATAAGATTGTTCTAGTCTCGTGTCCCAAACCACCGGGACGCATGCTTTTAAGTTATGAACTCACCTTGGGTTGCTCGGTAGATTATTTTACCCGGTCAAGTATGTTGGTCACCACGTCCTAGCATGGTTACCAAGTATGGGTCAAGTTGGGTACAAATAAACACATAGCGAACACGTACGGCAAACACATATAGCAAACACGTATAATATGCGTAACAACAAACAGTTGGGTTATTGGGTCAGCCCTAAACATACAATCAGCAGTAACAACACGTAGCCCAGTCAACAGAAAGCCCAACAGTCAAAGCCCAATAACACCAAAATAGCCCAGTCGAGACAAGGGTGGTTGCGACTCGCAACCGAGGTTACGACTCGCAACCGAGGTCTCGGTTCATCATGTTTTGGTTACGACTCGCAACCAGAGGTTCCGACTCGCAACCGGCGGTTTTGACTTAGCAGCAGTGGTTACGACTCGCAACCGGATTCGATACGCGTTGATTGCGACTCGCAACCGGGAGATCTCGACAAGACTTGATGTGGTCTCGAGTCGCAACCAAAGGTTACGACTCGCAACCGTGATTACGTGCACAACAAATCTTCTAGAACCTGCAATGTACTGACCAATAGAATTGCATTTTCATGTAACAGTGTACTATGCCCACTAAACATGTTTTCTTGTCTAAAATGTGCACAAAACAGATCAAACAAAGCATATTTGAAATATTTAAGCAATCTTCAAAGTGTTCTTCATATTCAAATAACATTCAACCCACATTCATCAATAAACAACCCAAAATTTATGTATAAACTCTCTAACCAAACCCTTAATATCATTCGGATAACAAAAACCATTCAACCCAAACAATATAACATATCCTTTATTAACATGATCCGAAACATATAACAATAATCGATCTAACCAAACATCTAACCAAACATTGTAACAACCGGAAAGCACTCTATTTTCTTAAACAAGAGTAACAATCAACAATATCAACTAAATAACCAATAATCATGCAAACATTTCAAGGCAATTTATCATCATTATGTAACAAAACACCTAGTGAACATAATAACACTAACCGATTCAAGTGAGACACAAAGGTGTTCAAGTTGGTGCAAGGATGAAGCCTTCGAGTGATGATTCCGAGTTCGAACTGAGGGTGCTCTTGATGTTGGTTGATCCGAGAGGGAGAAGGAAGGAGAGGAAGGTGATCTTGGTTAGGGTTTTAGGGTTTTAGTGAGAGGTAGAGAGTGTGAGAGTGTGAGAGTGTAAGATGTTGCAAAATGGTAAAATGGTGAGGGTTGGCCGGTATATATATCGAGTGGGTCAAGGGTTGTTTCCGGGTGGGCTAAGGGGTGTCAAGGCCCAAACGGCCCATCACTACTGTTCACTCGAGACCGAGCATGTCTCGAGTCGGGTTGAGGTTTCGGCTCTAATATATAACACACACATATATATCTATATACACATATACATAAATACACATAACATGTAACACAATAGTTCGAATTTTCATTTTAAAAACACATATACACGTAAGTTACATCGAAAGGTTATCCGGGAAAACCCGAAGTGTCACATTATCCCCAAGTTTTAGGAACTTTCGTTCCGAAAGTTAAGGCAGCCACTTGTCAAGCTAGCGTAAGTGAAAGCGTTTCAACGGGGTGTCACAGATAGTTTTACCACCCTCCTATTTGTCATTCTAGAAACGGAGTTCCCTCTCGTCATACTTCCAGGCAATCTGTCCCCCTATTTCCCTAATTCTATTCCCTGCATCCATCAACTCTTCACCGAAATGGTGAAGTTCAGCCAGGTTTTCATTGCTCATTGGTGGATTAGGTAGGGGTTCTGGGTCGAACTGTGGAAGAAACGAGTAAGGGCTATTGACAATATTTTGAAATTGCCAATCGTTTGTCCACCATTCTTCCATTTCTACAGGTTGGTCATGGACTATTGGTTCAGTGATGGTTGGTGCAAAATTCATAGGGATGGGGTTTTCGATAGGATAGGTAAAAATACCCGGACTGGCAGTGTAACAACCCTCACTAAAATTAATATTTAGTATGATAATTATGCAATAAGGAAACCCTAATTAAGTTTAGTATGATTAATTAACCAGTTAATCAATATTAATTAAGCTAACAAGATTAATTAAGCTAAGTAAGGTCTATTAAAAATAGATATATATGGAGTCGTATAAGAACGTTTAATATTAATAATAAAATATATTATTTTTTTTCCTTACTCCGTTTTTAATGAAACTTAGGTTAAAACGTAGATAAAAATATGCTCGTTCTAAAGACATATTCGTCGTTTTATAAAACGTTATATTTTAAAAGTTATGCAAGAAAAACGAGTGAAGCAGCTGAATTAATATATATAAGCAAGCTAGCTAGCACGTCAAGCAGGTAGGTAGGCACGTCAACTTATCCCACATCGACAGAATTATGAATTGAGGTGCTTGCCTGCTTGCTATAAATAAGAAGCTTAGGATTCATTTTTCTTTGCTCATTTCTCTTCTTCTTCTCTCTATACGTTGGTGTTCTAACCAATAATCACTCAATCGCTATTACGATTCATTTTCCGAGTGATCAATATATCCAAAGAATGTCTAAGTGCCGCCCACATTGGGTTATACTTTGTCGTTTGTCGATAATTCGATAAATGAGTTGAAGTATTATACTTTGTCGTTTGTCGATAATTCGATAAATGAGTTGAAGTATTATACTTTGTCGTTTGTCGTCAATTCGATAAATGAGTTGAAGTATTGCACTTTGTCGTTCATTGTGAGAATTTGATCTCGTGAGTTATCGTAAAAGCTGTATTGATCATTAACCCGGTTTTTGTGAAATTCGTTAAGGTTCGAATCTCATGACTACCGTTAAGGTTTGATGTGGGTTTTACACCAATACGTATTCTATTCTGTTAAACCACCAAAAACACTCCCAACTACACCCTTACAATCAAACAAACTATTAAATCATCAGAAGATCCAGAATAATAAAGTACATGCTTAATTATCAGGAAAAGTAGAATCAAGAAGTTTGTTAACTCAATCCTGCATGATGATTAGTGAGTTATTCTTCTTTTATAAACTCTTTTCTCACCTTATGTGAGTGTTAACTATTTTACAATACTCCAAAATCATTTTCCGAGATTATAATACCAGTGATTAAGTTGATGTAATCACCAAATTACAGCCAGTATGTGGGGTATTGTGCACATTACTACAGTTTAAATCATTTTAGGTGGGCGAACCTAATTTAATTGATTTACGTCATTCATTGGGGCAGCCAATGGTGATATGACCACTGTCACAGATCCGGTCGAGTGACAAATACTATGGGTAGTTGGTTGATATCAGAAACATGCGTAAAAGATCTTAACACTGTGAATAATCATAAAACGTGTCATTTTCAGTAAAATGAATAATTCACTCAGTATTTCCCGCTGACAAAATCTTTTTAAAACGCGTTTCAGGTAATTACAATAGATTGGAGTAAGGATTGGATCCGACACTGAAGGACTTCAAGAAGTGGCTTATTTTATTAATTAAATCAACTTAAGAAAATATTGTTTTCATTAAAAGCTACCTTTGTAAAACATGGAATTTATTCCATCTATTTAAATAAAAATCCGGTGTTTCTAAACTCTGATATTTTCCTAACTCACGGTCCTGATGAAATTTCCGCTGCAATGTTTTTCAAAATAATCACCGGTACCACTGGACTGCTCACGGCACCGATTCCGGCTAGATGGGGTCGGGGGTCGTGACAGGCAGGTTGCATAGTCTCACATTTTTCTAGTAAAATATCTATCTGCTCTTGAAAAGTAATTCTCTTGTTTTGACTAGAACTCTCTCCAACTTCTACCTGAGTTGTTCTAGACCCTTGCCCTATTTCTATTTCTATTTCTTGAGAATACTGATCAAACTGTTCCTCCATTTGCCTAGACTCATTATTGGCTTCAGTTTCCTATTCTTGCTGATTAGGGTTTTCCTGGATTATAATCGCCTTTCCTTTCTCTAAAGGTTTACTAATTTTAGGAGGTTTTGTAACTGACTTTTTCTTACGTATACGGCTTCCCCATACATAATTTTTCTTTGGCCTTCTTTTTCGTTTGGTCACTGGTGGAGTAGGGAATTTTACAGGTTGGTCCACATCAGCAAAATATCCCGTAAATTAATGAGAAACTTCGATATTTACTGGGTACAGATTGAGGTTCTGAAAAGCTTCAGATATCTCGTTCATGCTGTGTAGCACATATGCAAAATGCACAAAATATCCAGTTAAAACTTTGGAACAAAGTTTAACAAATAACATGGAAGTTTTATTGCACACTATTTGTACTAAATACAAGGAAACACATACTCAGTTTTATTTATTTACTTACTGAGAAATACTAGTACTAGATTTAGAGTACTTTAAAGATTTGCATTTTCTGCTACAGTAGCTAGCATATATAAATTTGCCCATTTCTCATCTAACTTATCTTCCCAAGGTGATTTATTGATTAAATCCTGGGTTTCCTTTTTAATCCTCTTTTCTCGGATTTGCTCCTTACTTTTCTTAATAATCATACTCCTTTTTCTAGGAGAAAGCGGATATTCATAATTCGCTTTTTGCACAAATATTCCTTCTTTAGGATTTGTAGGGAGCTTTGAAGATTTAGTTTTGGACGAACTTCCCTCTTCGTAAATTGATCTATCTAATTTAAGATAGATATCTTGCAACTTTTGTTTACCCATACTGTAACTAACAAATAATCAGTTAAAAGCACATAACACATAATTACATAATAGTAATCAGGAAAATTAAGTATTGTTTAAATACTTAATTAGCTTAACTCAGTGGCTCTGATACCACCTTGTTTCTGTCACGGCCCCCGACCCGGTTTGACCCGTTTCCGGAGCCGCGGGACAGAAACCCCGTGATATTTGTTTAATTGAGTTTAGCAGCGGAAATTTTTAATATCAGGATCGTTGTAAAGCTAAAACTTTTCCCGATTATTTGTATTTCACAATTTGGGATAAAACCCCGATAATTTACAATACATAAGCTTAGTGATAAATCCTTATTTCAAAACATCTTTCTTTATTTTATACTGAGCCACTATTTTAAGCTTGAAATGCTCCTCAGCACTTTTCCTGATTTACAGCAGATTACCTGAAACATGTTTGAAAAAGATTTTGTCAGCGGGAAATACTGAGTGAATTATTCTAGTTACTGAAAATGACACATTTTATGATTATTCACAGTGTTAAGATCTTTTACGCATGTTTCTGATATCAACCAACTACCCACAGTATTTGTCACTCGACCGGATCTGTGACAGTGGTCATATCACCATTGGCTGCCCCAATGAATGACGTAAATCAATTAAATTAGGTTCGCCCACCTAAAATGATTTAAACCGTAGTAATGTGCACAATACCCCACATACTGGCTGTAATTTGGTGATTACATCAACTTAATCACTGGTATTATAATCTCGGAAAAATGAATTTGGAGTATTGTAAAATAGTTAGCACTCACAAACGATGAGAAAAGAGTTTAGAAAAGAAGAATAACTCACATTGCAGATTTACTACGGATAGAATAGGATTTTAGCCCTGTTAACCTAATTTCACAATAATGCACACAAAACAGGGTTAGTGATCAATACAGCAGTTACGATAACTTACGAGATCAAATTCTCACAATGAATGACAAAGTGCAATACTTCAACTCGTTTATCAAAATGACAAACGACAAAGTATAATACTTCAACTCATTTATCGAATTATCGACAAACGACAAAGTATAATGCTTCAACTCATTTATCGAATTATCGACAAACGACAAAGCATAACCCAATGTGGGCGGCACTTAGACATTCTTTGGATATATTGATCCCGGAAACTGAATCGTAATAGCGATCGAGTAATTACCCTGTTCCGCGGCAGCACCTCGATAATAGTGTGTGTATAGTTGTAGTATAATTGTGATAATTCGTTGTACAGAAAGCGTTTGGACGACATTTTAACTTCCAATTTCAAGTCCCAAGGCCCTCTATTTATACTGAAAATTGGCTTCTTCCGCGTGTCGCGGCAGAATTCGGGGAACCTCCCACGTATCGCCTGAGATGCCAATTTAGGGTAGGGTAGGTTTCGTGTCCAGTAGCTTGGGTGAGTTAACAGTTTTATAAAATTCAATTCAGACAACGTATAATAAGGATAATTTTGATTAGGGTTTAAGCCCCCCTGAGTTTTAGGGCCCTGATCCTGATTCCGATTGTTTCGAAAATTTTAGGGTTAGTGCAGAATTACTTGGGTGTCTCAATTAGGGTTTCCTTATTGACTAATTATCATTCTAATTATTAATTTTAATGAGAGTTGTTACACCAGACCCTTTTAATTTACGTCAGTTAATTGAACAAGTGGAAATTTCTAAAAAACCTATTGACCTAAATCGCAATCCATCTGTAACACCTCGAATTTTTGTGTTCAATGATGTGTTAACACGTGTCATTTGATTACACGTGGCATCTATAATAAATAAAGGACTAATTTTGACAAACCTTGAAAGTATATAAATTCGAGGGTTATAAATGTCAACAAGGGTAAATATACTGTATAGTAGCCCTAAATAATGCTTGCACCTTCAAACGAATAAATCATAGATCGTACAGAAGCGAAACACAAAAGAAAGTGAGAGATTACAAGCTACAGGGGTTAACTGTGTCAACATGTTTAATTATACCTCTGAGTGGCCCTTTAACGTTCCCAAAGCTTTGTAACAGTGTTATACACTCACTAAAATATAATATATAAATTTCGCGAAGTTTCGTTATGAAACGAGAAAGTTACGATCGAATTCGTTGGAGAAGGGTTAAAAGCGGCAATAATGAAAGTTAAGGCTTTCTGAATAATTAATAAACAAACCGGGGACTTAATAACGCGGGTAAATAACACGAGGTCCTTAGTTGTAATTAACCGAGGGCCAAACCGCAAAGTTACCCCTTCAAACCCGAAAGGTCAGGTAAATCATTACGAAAGATTTCGTTATTAATTACCAGATTCTGTAATCATGACTAAAGATTTAAAATTTCTGAATTATAAACCTCTCGCGGCCCGCGTGAGGTTTAGACTTAAGTTGAGGCGGGCCGCGAGCCACCTCAATTACGCGTCTGGTTTCTTAATCCCAGGCGGCCCGCGTAAAAGTAGCATGGAATGTCCATGCGGGCCGCGTGAGACGCCCAGATGCAGAAAGTTGGTGTTTTCTTGACTTTTGAGCATTATGAACGATCAATCTCCAATAAATGAGGCATGGGCGCCCCCTACTCGACCCATAGCACTCAGGAGACATCTACCCATCATCATGATCAGTGTAGGTTGTTGTGTAGTGACCTAGAGAGCTTAGCTTCACTATAAATAGCCCCTTTGAGCTCATAACATACACACAACACAAAACACACTATCTGATCATTCTAAGAAGCTCTCTAGCATTCTCTTCTGCTCTCTAAGCAAGACACTACTTCTGTAAGTCGTTCATACCCATTTTGGTCATACATTTCCATAGTTATAGCTTATAAACTCAACCGTCGTAATTAACAGTTGTCATGGCAATAACTTGCAAATGGTTCAGTCTTAGGACGAATCAAAAATGGTTATGAGTTGGTATTTATGTGGGTAATAAACCTCTAAAAAGGTTCCCCCTGATCACCACTCTAACTATGTCAAATATCGAGTCAAACGCGCACTTAAAAAGTCAACAGAAAGCTATTTTGGCGATTTATGCATAATCTGTAATATATATGCTATGGAACCTGTTTTGATAATCATAAAACATGATAATGAGTATATAAACTTGTTTGCGCTCGTTTGAATCGACCAATTGCTATATTGAACCGGTTCGGAGCCGAATGTCGCAAAAGTTTGACTTTTGTTTTGACTTCAGTTCTGACCCGTTTTAGTGAGGTATAGACATGCCTTAGAACTCTCTTAGGACCAGGTCACATGTTGGTATAAACCTCTGTGATCGGTTCATGAGTTATCCGAGTCTTTTACGTATTTCCGTTAAACGCCTAAAAATTGACCGTAACGCCATTTCGAAACTAAAACGAGTATTTCGGATACGTGAACGGACCAGAACCTTGCCTATTAAATTATAAGCATGTCCGTAAAGTTTCACGTCAATCCGAGGTCTAGAATAGGAGATATGCTAATTAGCGCAAAATAAATAAACTTTTGTAATAAACGGCGCATTTAGCATAACGCCTATTTAAACCAAGATTTCGTCACCAAATCTTTTACCCACTGTAACAAATTAATATTTTGGGAATTTTAAAGATTTTTAATAATTTTTACCTTGCTCATAACCTGCGGTTATAGCCACGATTCGGTAAATACCGAATATGCCCTTTTCGGCCAAAACATGAGTTCTACAAGGTCTTTTGACCCGATTCCAGTTGCTACTGATTTTAAATAATAAATAAAGTATTTTAAGCTTTATAAACTGTGCGGGAAACTCAGATTTCCTGTAGAACTCGAAAAGCCCTTTAAAAGTCTTTAAAATGACCGAAAAACCCCTACGGGGCGTAATTTTAACTAAAACTCGTTACGGGCGTCACGGAAGGTATCCTACTGATACCACAACCTATTTAAGGCATATTGACTTAGGAAATAAACGTAAGACTCTCATAGTTAACCGTTTCGCCTATTGCGCGCACGGTTCGGCTTATGAAACTAGTTTTCATAATTTAGCCGATACGGGTCAAATTATATTATTTGAACCCCAAAATCCAGAGTGTGAACATTTAGCCGATATAAGACAAGTCTCTGAACTTGCTTGGGCAGAATCACATTCCATTCTCGGTTTTCGCCTTTTCGCGCGATTAAACCATATTCATATATCGGAACCAACCGGTCTAGGCTACGGCCAATATAAAGACCGTTAGGATTCTAAGAGGTTAATTAAAACCTTCATTCCAGATTAGGAGCCCCGGTAAAAGATATCGGCGATTTAATCGAACTAAGGATATATACTTGCAAAGGTAAATACTTTTGACTTATTTCCCCTATATGGGCTTGGGTTACGGTATATTAATACCGCTTGATTGAGCATTATATAATTCCATCGCTTAGGTGGTTAATTGATTAAATATGATTGGCTCATTTAAACAGTTTTGTTTCTTAAAAGCCTTTGGGGGGGTTATTGACCGTTGTCCCGGATATCCTTGGCATCATTTTACGAAATGGCCACGACCATCGACATCCCGGTGTAGGCGTACACCCGGTATATATTGTCGACATATAAAATTTAAAAGACGTAGCCGTTGGTTTTTATACTACGGTTTTACGCAATGTGGTGTGTCAATTAATCTTTAACCCGGCACGACCCGGGCTACTAAACGCATAAAAGAACATGTAAAACGTTCACAAGATTATTATAATTTTCCCAAGTTATAAAAGAGTTTGTGCCTTGTGCATTCAAATCAATTTTAATAAACATTTTCAAATGTGTCAGTTGAACGTATTTACCAATGTAAACTGACGTATTTTCCCCAAAAAGATTAAATGCAGGTACTAAACGCAATGGGCCGGTATTAGCATCCTTAGCATCATAGATAGTCTCGCAAACTTGATGCGATATCTGAATGGACAATATTTTTCTATTTTCGATCCACTGTGGATATCCAACTTCTGTAATACATTGATATTATCACCAGAGGTTGAAATATGTATTTATCTTTAAAGCTTCCGCTGTGCATTATATAATTGTGTGGTTTGACTATATTGTTGCCAACATCGTCACGGTAATCCCCCACCGGGCCCACCGGTGAGACACGTGGAAATCGGGGTGTGACAGGTTGGTATCAGAGCCAACAATTGAGTGAATTAAACACTACCCTAAAGTGTTTAATCTCAATAACACAATTGCACATACTTGAGTCTAGACAATAACTTAGGACAAATTCGGACTAACACTCCTTTTTGTCTTTAAACTCTTACTATTATTACGATTTTTAATAAGTTTTGAAGCAGGAAAATGCCACCTGTTATATTTCGTGGACGAGGAAGGGGAAGACGAGGCCGAGGAGAGATCGTTACGCATAACGATCATGAAGCTGGTCCGTCAGGTACAAGACCTCATTCTATGACAAGGAGCGAAGAACCCCAACGCCGAAGAGACCTGTACGAGCCAGCAAGGCACTCAACCTCGCACAGTTCAACACCATCCTACCGACACTCATTCGGGCCAGACTCCGAGAACGACCCGAACAACCCCCAGCCTTCCTACATCCCGCTACAGCGCTCGGTGTCTCACCGTACATTTGGGGATCCTACCCCATACTTTCGAGGTCAGTTCAACCCGGCTGACTATATACAGGAACCTTCTGGATTTGTTCCGCTTGGTCCTCAAGACCACTTCTCTGAAGATCCCATGGAAGAGGACGAAGATCCTACTGAACCAGCGCGTGGTACGCCCACGCATCCGATTGAAATCTCCGATGGATCTTCCTACCATGGTCCACAATACCAAGGCCCTGACAGCTTTATGGCCTTGTTCGATCAACATGAGTGGTATTATACGCCATCTCATCAAGCTTCGCAGCAGCAGCAGCAGCAGCATCCGCGAGATCCTTCTGAGGATCCGCACTTCGAGGCAGTGACGCCACCGCCTCCCCCACCGACTCAGCCGGTAATGCCTGATCCGCCAAGGCGAAGAAGATCAGGTGCAAGAATGTCTACCCGTGGAGGGGAGTTCCATTTCAGTACCCCTCGACACTCTAGTGGTAGCCACTACCCATCCGTACCAGAGGAAGGGTCTTCAAGCCCAGCTCAAGAGGCGAACTCAGCACCAGTTGCGCATAATTCGCCACAATTTGGGGACGACCGCCTGTTGCCTCCGTACGCAACAAACTATAATCTGTATGAGCCATCATCTCAAGCGCACTACAACTACAACTACGAGCGCGACCCCTATGTGGTAGCGGCCAGGTATGACGCCCGCTACCCAGACAGAGCTCATGGACCCCCAAGAGCGCCAGATTACTCAGCTCATGGGTATCCAGCGCCACCAAGACCCCCAGTTCCTCAACCACAACCACGTTTCTCTCCCCCTGAGCAGGAGGAGATACTCCAACGACTAGATCGTGTGGAGAGAGAGTTTGAGGAAGAAAAGAAGAGCCACCGAGGCCTTCTAAAAGGCTTGGCGAGCCTATTGAAGGGCTAGAAGAAGAAGCGTGACCACTAACCCTTAATGGTTGTACTAGTGTAATTTCTCCTTTATAAATAAGTCCCTGCGTGGACACATTACCGTATTTCAGTCCTTACATGGACTTATCGTATTTTAATCCTACAAAGACATATGTCATGAACTAGTCCTTGTATGGACCTATCTGTTATTTTAACCTTATTAAAGGTATGTACTGTTTAAGACCCGTTTAGGGCAACATGTGATAATAGTTGAAATTTATGGAATGTATTTTATGAGTTGTTTTCATATGTATGAAATAAATCAAAACCATTCCTTTTACATTGATCTGCCTAAATAAAGAATCTTAAAAGGTGAAACCTAGCCTGGTGTCTTTTAAGATCCGGTCATGATGGTACGACCTAATTATAAGATTCAGATTCGCTGTTAACCTCTGCAAGCATGTTAACACTCATGGCAGATGTGATTCGTTAAAATCACACACGTCATTCTTATACAATAATCCTTTTAAGAATTTCAAGACCCAGCTAAATGATTTTTGTAAATCGTGGGCTAGATCACGGTAAAGGTGATCGAAACATTAAAACATCCATTAATGATGTAGCGCCTACGGGCCAATCTTATTAAAACATCCATTAGTGATGTAGCGCCTACGGGCCAAACTTATTAAAACATCCATTCGTGATGTAGCGCCTACTGGCCAATCTTATTAAAACATCCATTCGTGATGCAGTGCCTACGGGCCAATATTATTGAAACATCCATTAGTGGTGTAGTGCCTATGGGCCATAATAATAGTCTTATAAAGACAAAAGACAGTGGTGGTCTATGACTCCCTTCCAGAAAAGGAGGTAATGGAACTACGGTTCAAACCTCTATGCCATTGATTTGGTAATCTTGGCTGCTATTATAAAACATCCTCATAATTAGGCTTTATGCCGCCAATATTATTGTTATAGATACAATAGGATGTATTCAAATCCTAATATTAAATATGTGATAAGATTAACCACGTATGGTCTCTGTTACCATGGTTAATGAATTGTCATGAAAGACAATCCCATAATAAACTCCTAAATAAATTTTTGTTATCTTCTGTAACAGATTTTAGTTACAATGGCGGATCCTAGCGGAGACAACAGCCACACAAATGAAGACGATTACGATAACGCTCAGGTGCACCTAACCGGCGCACAATTAAAGGCTTTAATTGACGAAGCTGTTTTGGCAGCTCTGAATCGTCAAAACACTGAGACCAACAGCAGGTCTGTGACAAAACCACTCTCTCAACCAAAGTCACAACCCAAACCACCTTCTCAGCCCAAGAATGATGACGACAAGCACTCGTCAGCTGAGAACAGTGTTCATCGCGATCGCGAGTACACTGATGCGTCTGGTGCCAAGGGTTGCACCTACAAATACTTTGTATCATGCAAACCCCGTGAATTTACAAGGGAGAAAGGTGCAGTTGACTGTATCACCTGGCTGGACGAGATGGACATGATTGTGGACATCAGCGGGTGCGCTGAGAGGGACGTGGTAAAGTTTGTGTCCCAGTCATTCAAGGGCGAGGCCCTGGCGTGGTGGAGAGCTCTGGTGCAGGCTTCAGGTAAGTCTGCTTTATACAAAATGTCATGGGGGGAGTTTATTGCCCTCATAAAGGAAAACTACTGCCCTCAACATGAGGTTGAGAAGATAGAGGCTGATTTTGTCTCACTAGTGATGACAAACCTGGATTGCCAGGCATATCTGACGAGCTTCAACACAATGTCACGCCTGGTGCCATATCTGGTGACACCAGAACCTCGAAGGATTGCCCGTTTCATTGGGGGCTTAGAGCCGGCGATCAAGGCCAGTGTGAAGGCCTCTAGGCCAACGACCTTCAGGTCAGTTACTGACCTCTCCTTGTCTCTTACACTAGATGCTGTCCGTCTGAGGGCACAAAGGAGCAAGGAGGCCAAGAAGCGGAAACGTGAGGATGATACCTCACGAAAGTCTGGGAAGAAGCACCGTGGAAACGGTGAAGGCAAGAGAGGGTCGGAGGCGAAGAAAGAGGGGCAAGCTGATGGAAGACCTCACTGCAAGGTCTGCAAGAAACCCCACTCCGGGAAGTGTAGGTTTGCATCTGGGTCACAGTCGCAACAAAAGACTCCATCATGTGGGCTATGCAAGTCCAAGGATCATAAGACCGTAGAGTGCAAAAAGATCAAGGATGCAACCTGCTATGGTTGTAATGAAAAGGGGCACATCAAGAGTAACTGCCCTAAGTATGCCAAGAAGGCGGAAGAGACTAAGAAGTCAAATGCGAGAGTTTTTCGCATGGATGCAAAGGAAGCAGTCCAGAACGACAACGTTCTTACAGGTACTTTTCTCGTCAATAATATATTTGCAAGAGTACTATTCGATTCTGGCGCCGACAAATCTTTTGTAGACCAGAAATTTTGCCAACTGTTAAATATGCCGATCAAAACCTTGGATATAAAATACGAAGTAGAACTGGCAGACGGCACGATAGACGCCGTCTCCACTATTTTAGAGGGATGCGAGATATCCATTAAGAACCACTCTTTTCCTCTATCTCTACTTCCCTTCAAACTAGCGGGTTTTGACATTGTGCTAGGCATGGACTGGTTATCCCATAACCAGGCCCAAATCATTTGCAGCAAGAGGCAAATAGTATTAAAGACTCCGAGTGGTGAATCGCTTACCATTCGAGGAGATACGCAGTACGGATTACCCGAGGACGTATCTATGCTCAAAGCTTCAAGGTGTTTGAACAGAGGCTGTGTAATTTACATGGCTCAGGTGATAATAGAAGAGCCTA
This sequence comes from Helianthus annuus, assembly GCF_002127325.2. NCBI lineage: Eukaryota > Viridiplantae > Streptophyta > Magnoliopsida > Asterales > Asteraceae > Helianthus > Helianthus annuus. The sequence goes on along the minus strand of NC_035443.2, from coordinate 185,229,075 downwards.
AGCCGAAGATAGAAGATCTTCCTGTCATCTCTGAATATCCCGAGGTTTTTCCTGAAGAACTACCTGGTTTACCACCAGATAGACAAGTGGAGTTCAGAATAGACATTATTCCTGGAGCAGCTCCGATAGCAAGAGCACCCTACAGATTAGCTCCGACAGAAATGAAGGAACTGAGGACCCAGTTGGATGAACTGCTGGCGAAAGGTTTTATCAGACCTAGTTCATCTCCCTGGGGAGCACCGGTCCTTTTTGTAAAGAAGAAGGATGGGTCGATGCGTTTGTGCATCGATTATCGAGAGTTAAACAAAGTTACTATCAAGAATAGGTATCCTTTACCAAGGATAGATGATCTATTCGACCAGCTGCAAGGAGCAAGCTACTTCTCAAAAATCGACTTGAGGTCGGGCTATCATCAGCTCAGAGTCAGAGACGAAGATGTACACAAGACTGCATTTAGGACGCGTTATGGTCATTACGAGTTCCTAGTGATGCCTTTTGGGCTCACTAATGCACCGGCAGCGTTCATGGATCTCATGAATCGCGTCTGCAAGCCGTACTTGGACAAATTCGTCATCGTCTTCATCGACGATATCTTGATATATTCTAAAAGCCAAGCTGACCACGAGAAGCATCTCCGTTGCATCCTCGAGTTACTACAACGTGAGAAACTCTACGCCAAATTCTCGAAATGTGAATTCTGGCTAAGAGAGGTTCAGTTTTTAGGACACGTTGTGAGTGAGCGTGGTATCCAAGTGGATCCCGCTAAGGTAGAGGCGGTCATGAACTGGCAAGAGCCAAAGACGCCTACCGAGATCCGTAGTTTCCTGGGATTGGCAGGATACTACAGGAGGTTTATAGAGAATTTTTCAAGGATTGCTGCGCCCTTAACTTCTTTGACCAAGAAGAAAGAAAAGTTTATTTGGGGCCCGAAGCAGCAGGAGTCCTTCGAAATCCTGAAGCAGAAGCTAAGCAACGCTCCTGTGTTAACATTACCAGAAGGTACTGATGAGTTCGTGGTTTACTGCGATGCATCACACACAGGCATGGGGTGTGTGCTTATGCAGAAGGGCAAGGTGATTGCCTATGCTTCAAGACAACTAAAGGTGCATGAAAAGAATTACACCACCCATGATTTGGAGTTGGGTGCCGTTGTATTTGCACTAAAGTTATGGAGGCATTACCTTTATGGTATTAAATTTGTGATTTATTCTGATCACAAAAGCCTCCAGCACTTGTTCAACCAGAAGGAGTTGAACATGAGGCAACGCCGTTGGATGGAGACCCTGAATGATTATGACTGTGAGATCAGGTACCATCCCGGCAAGGCGAATGTAGTCGCCGATGCCTTGAGCAGAAAAGAAAGGGTAAAACCCATTCGCATCAATGCCAAGAGCATTGAGGTCAAGAACAATTTGATAGAAAGGATACTAGCCGCGCAGCGAGAGGCTGTGTTGGAAGCTAATTATCCAAATGAAAAGCTAGGAGTAACTGAGGAGCAGTTGACTCTTAGCAAAGATGGGATCTTAAGGCTAAATGGACGTATATGGGTTCCAATTTATGGAGGACTACGTGATGTTGTTCTCCAGGAAGCCCATAGTTCCAAATACTCGGTCCATCCTGGTGCTGATAAAATGTATCAAGATTTAAAGGCAAATTATTGGTGGATAGGCATGAAAAAGTCTGTAGCCGCCCACGTAGCAAAGTGCTTGACTTGTGCTCAAGTCAAAGCCGAGCACCAAAAGCCGTCTGGCCTGCTACAACAGCCTGAACTTCCCGAGTGGAAGTGGGAATGTTTAACTATGGACTTTATAACCAAGTTACCAAAAACCAGGAAAGGGAATGATACGATATGGGTCATAGTTGATAGGCTGACTAAATCAGCACACTTCTTACCCATCAAGGAGACATATAGCTCCGACATGCTAGCCCAACTTTATGTTGACAAGATTGTAGCCTTACATGGCATACCTGTGACTATTATCTCCGATAGAGACACTAGGTACACATCTCATTTCTGGAAGAGTTTCCAGCAATCTTTGGGCACGCGCTTAAACTTCAGTACGGCTTACCATCCACAGACGGACGGTCAAAGTGAGCGTACTATCCAAACATTAGAAGACATGCTTCGTGCATGTGCAATCGATTTAGGTGGTAACTGGGATAAGAATCTACCCCTAATCGAATTCTCCTACAATAATAGCTACCACACCAGCATAAAGGTTGCGCCTTTCGAGGCATTATATGGTAGGAAATGTAGATCGCCTGTTTGTTGGGCGGAAGTAGGAGAGGTCCAATTATCGGGACCAGAGATAGTTTTCCAGACAACGGACAAGATTGTCCAGATACGGGAACGTCTCAAGGCTGCCCGTGATAGGCAGAAAAGCTACGCCGATCCAAAACGCAAGGATCTTCACTTTGAGGTAGGTGAAAAGGTGTTGCTTAAGGTATCACCCTGGAAGGGGGTGATGCGTTTCGGCAAGAAAGGTAAACTGAGTCCGAGGTACATAGGACCTTTTGAGGTCATTGAACGAGTCGGATCAGTTGCCTATAAATTAAACTTGCCTGAAGAGCTCAATGGAATTCATAATGTGTTCCACATCTGCAATCTCAAAAAGTGCTTCGCCGACGAATCATTGGTGATTCCACACACAGATGTGCATATAGATGAGAGCTTAAAGTTTATAGAAAAACCTTTGTCGATTGAGGATCGACAGGTAAAGAAGCTTCGCAGAAAACACGTACCGATTGTAAAAGTCAAATGGGATGCTCGTAGAGGTCCTGAATATACGTGGGAAGTCGAAGCTACAATGAAAGAAAAGTACCCCTATTTATTCGAGTAAATCTCGGGTCGAGATTTATTTTAAGGGGGTGAGGATGTAACACCTCGAATTTTTGTGTTCAATGATGTGTTAACACGTGTCATTTGATTACACGTGGCATCTATAATAAATAAAGGACTAATTTTGACAAACCTTGAAAGTATATAAATTCGAGGGTTATAAATGTCAACAAGGGTAAATATACTGTATAGTAGCCCTAAATAATGCTTGCACCTTCAAACAAATAAATCATAGATCGTACAGAAGCGAAACACAAAAGAAAGTGAGAGATTACAAGCTACAGGGGTTAACTGTGTCAACATGTTTAATTATACCTCTGAGTGGCCTTTTAACGTTCCCAAAGCTTTGTAACAGTGTTATACACTCACTAAAATATAATATATAAATTTCGCGAAGTTTCGTTGTGAAACGAGAAAGTTACGATCGAATTCGTTGGAGAAGGGTTAAAAGCGGCAATAATGAATGTTAAGGCTTTCTGAATAATTAATAAATAAACCGGGGACTTAATAACGCGGGTAAATAACACGAGGTCCTTAGTTGTAATTAACCGAGGGCCAAACCGCAAAGTTACCCCTTCAAACCCGAAAGGTCAGGTAAATCATTACGAAAGATTTCGTTATTAATTACCAGATTCTGTAATCATGATTAAAGATTTAAAATTTCTGAATTATAAACCTCTCGCGGCCCGCATGAGGTTTAGACTTAAGTTGAGGCGGGCCGCGAGCCACCTCAATTACGCGTCTGGTTTCTTAATCCCAGGCGGCCCGCGTAAAAGTAGCATGGAATGTCCATGCGGGCCGCGTGAGACGCCCAGATGCAGAAAGTTGGTGTTATCTTGACTTTTGAGCATTATGAACGATCAATCTCCAATAAATGAGGCATGGGCGCCCCCTACTCGACCCATAGCACTCAGGAGACATCTACCCATCATCATGATCAGTGTAGGTTGTTGTGTAGTGACCTAGAGAGCTTAGCTTCACTATAAATAGCCCCTTTGAGCTCATAACATACACACAACACAAAACACACTATCTGATCATTCTAAGAAGCTCTCTAGCATTCTCTTCTGCTCTCTAAGCAAGACACCACTTCTGTAAGTCGTTCATACCCATTTTGGTCATACATTTCCATAGTTATAGCTTATAAACTCAACCGTTGTAATTAACGGTTGTCATGGCAATAACTTGCAAATGGTTCAGTCTTAGGACGAATCAAAAATGGTTATGAGTTGGTATTTATGTGGGTAATAAACCTCTAAAAAGGTTCCCCCTGATCACCACTCTAACTATGTCAAATATCGAGTCAAACGCGCACTTAAAAAGTCAACAGAAAGCTATTTTGGCGATTTATGCATAATCTATAATATATATGCTATGGAACCTGTTTTGATAATCATAAAACATGATAATGAGTATATAAACTTGTTTGCGCTCGTTTGAATCGACCAATTGCTATATTGAACCGGTTCGGAGCCGAATGTCGCAAAAGTTTGACTTTTGTTTTGACTTCAGTTCTGACCCGTTTTAGTGAGGTATAGACATGCCTTAGGACTCTCTTAGGACCAGGTCACATGTTGGTATAAACCTCTGTGATCGGTTCATGAGTTATCCGAGTCTTTTACGTATTTCCGTTAAACGCCTAAAAATTGACCGTAACGCCATTTCGAAATTAAAACGAGTATTTCGGACACGTGAACGGACCAGAACCTTGCCTATTAAATTATAAGCATGTCCGTAAAGTTTCACGTCAATCCGAGGTCTAGAATAGGAGATATGCTAATTAGCGCAAAATAAATAAACTTTTGTAATAAACGGCGCATTTAGCATAACGCCTATCTAAACCAAGATTTCGTCACCAAATCTTTTACCCACTGTAACAAATTAATATTTTGGGAATTTTAAAGATTTTTAATAATTTTTACCTTGCTCATAACCTGCGGTTATGGCCACGATTCGGTAAATACCGAATATGCCCTTTTCGGCCAAAACATGAGTTCTACAAGGTCTTTTGACCCGATTCCAGTTGCTACTGATTTTAAATAATAAATAAAGTATTTTAAGCTTTATAAACTGTGCGGGAAACTCAGATTTCCTGTAGAACTCGAAAAGCCCTTTAAAAGTCTTTAAAATGACCGAAAAACCCCTACGGGGCGTAATTTAACTAAAACTCGTTACGGGCGTCACGGAAGGTATCCTACTGATACCACAACCTATTTAAGGCATATTGACTTAGGAAATAAACGTAAGACTCTCATAGTTAACCGTTTCGCCTATTGCGCGCACGGTTCGGCTTATGAAACTAGTTTTCATAATTTAGCCGATACGGGTCAAATTATATTATTTGAACCCCAAAATCCAGAGTGTGAACATTTAGCCGATATAAGACAAGTCTCTGAACTTGCTTGGGCAGAATCACATTCCATTCTCGGTTTTCGCCTTTTCGCGCGATTAAACCATATTCATATATCGGAACCAACCGGTCTAGGCTACGGCCAATATAAAGACCGTTAGGATTCTAAGAGGTTAATTAAAACCTTCATTCCAGATTAGGAGCCCCGGTAAAAGATATCGGCGATTTAATCGAACTAAGGATATATACTTGCAAAGGTAAATACTTTTGACTTATTTCCCCTATATGGGCTTGGGTTACGGTATATTAATACCGCTTGATTGAGCATTATATAATTCCATCGCTTAGGTGGTTAATTGATTAAATATGATTGGCTCATTTAAACAGTTTTGTTTCTTAAAAGCCTTTGGGGGGTTATTGACCGTTGTCCCGGATATCCTTGGCATCATTTTACGAAATGGCCACGACCATCGACATCCCGGTGTAGGCGTACACCCGGTATATATTGTCGACATATAAAATTTAAAAGACGTAGCCGTTGGTTTTTATACTACGGTTTTACGCAATGTGGTGTGTCAATTAATCTTTAACCCGGCACGACCCGGGCTACTAAACGCATAAAAGAACATGTAAAACGTTCACAAGATTATTATAATTTTCCCAAGTTATAAAAGAGTTTGTGCCTTGTGCATTCAAATCAATTTTAATAAACATTTTCAAATGTGTCAGTTGAACGTATTTACCAGTGTAAACTGACGTATTTTCCCCAAAAAGATTAAATGCAGGTACTAAACGCAATGGGCCGGTATTAGCATCCTTAGCATCATAGATAGTCTCGCAAACTTGATGCGATATCTGAATGGACAATATTTTTCTATTTTCGATCCACTGTGGATATCCAACTTCTGTAATACATTGATATTATCACCAGAGGTTGAAATATGTATTTATCTTTAAAGCTTCCGCTGTGCATTATATAATTGTGTGGTTTGACTATATTGTTGCCAACATCGTCACGGTAATCCCCCACCGGGCCCACCGGTGAGACACGTGGAAATCGGGGTGTGACACCATCTCCCTCTCATACGATGAACATCGACATCCTTGCCTCTCCAACTGTATCGATGAGAACAAAGAATCGAAAGCACAAAGGAAAATTCCCATCTATGAAGATGAAAGACTCACTTTGGGTTCCGAAATAGAGGAACAAGCAGAACAGCTGTCATAATCATGTAGGGGCGGATGAGATAACCAATCCATCCCAATAACAACGTCGAAACTACCCAGAACGATAGGAATAAGAACGATAGCGAAGATCTGACCAGCTAGGATGAGGTTACAGCCCTTAACTACGTGTGTGGCTTCGAGACTTTTACCGTCTGCTAGTTCTACTGTGTGTTTGGTGTCCAGAAGCGTTGGAGTGCGCTTAAGCATTTGACTAACTTTTAAGGACACATAACTAGTATCGGCACCCGAATCAAATAAAACAGTAACAAAAAGTCGTCCAGAAGAAACTTACCCATCACAACGTTGGGATCGTTCCTTGCATCACCCTGCCCAATCACGAAGGCACGACCTCGGGCGCCATTGCCATTATTGTTACCCCCGTTGTTGCCTCCGTTGTTGCCTCCATTGTTGTTCCCATTGTGGTTCCCGTTTCCTTGGATGTTCTGATTCTGGTTCAGCTGAGGGCAGTTCCTCTTAAAGTGGCCTTCAGCACCACACTGAAAGCATCCTTTATTGCCCTGCTGTTGCTGCTGCTGGTGGTTCTGTGGAGCTTGTGGCTGCTGTTGACGATTCTGATTTGCAGGACGTGGGCTCCTGCAATCCTTGTCTTCATGACCCAGCTTGTTACATCTCAGACAACGACCCTTGTGGCACTTCCCGCTATGATACTTGTTGCACTTGTTGCACCCGGGGTGGTTCCCTCGGTATCCACCCTGTCCTTGACTACCAGAAGATTGCTGACCAGGACTCTGGTGGTCATCAGTCTTTCGCTGCTAAGACTGAACTGAAGTAGAACCCTTGCTCGAATTTCCATCCCACTTGCGCTTGTTATCACTTGGAGCATCAGTAGTGGTAGCGCTAATACGCTTGGGCAGCCTGTTCTGCTTAACTGCCTGATCAGTGAGACGATGAGCCAACCGAATGACTTGCTGAATGGTGCCAAGATTAGCTGAGGTCACGTGGCTTTGAATTTCTGGCACCAAACCCTTAAGGTACAGCTCGATACGCTTGATAGGAGGATCCGCCATAGAGGGACACAAGATAGCTAGTTCGTTCGACCTCTTTGTGTAAGCTTCGATCTCAGACCCCGTCATCTTCAAATTGAAAAATTCCATCTCTAGCTTGTGGATGTCGTCACGACTGCAGTACTCTTCTTTGATCAATTCTTTGAAGTCATTCCATGGGGTGGCATTAGCAACTGCCAGCCCTAGCAGTTGAACCTGTGCTTTCCACCAGGTTAATGCAGCACCTTCGAGTGTTCCAGTAGCAAATTTCACCCTACGATCTTCAGGGCATTCACACATCTCAAAAACAGACTCAAGCTTCTCGAACCAGTGAAGAAGGCCTACAGCTCCCTTTGTGCCGCTGAAAGTACTAGGTCGGCAATCCATGAAGGTTTTGAACATGCACACAGAGGCTGTGCAGGTTGACCTGTGGCGCGAGAATAAAAGACAATGTTAAGCACAAGGGTTGGTTTACGAAGGTAGGATCTAAACGTCCTAAGATGGGTTGATATGGCAGGTTATACCTCCTGCAGGGACAGATGCGAGTGCCTCAGCAACTCGTTCATTGATCAAAGCCGTCAACTGGGCTTGAGTTAGGTTGATACGTCCTCCGCGTCCGTTCATGATCTTCACAACAAAGCAACGTATGTGAGAAAAGTGTCGCGAAAGTGCGTAAGTGTGGAACGACAGTAGAGAGTAAGCACACAAGGTTCAAATAGCAATTATCACGTTAATTAATGCACAGTGTGAACTATCTAACCGACAATATAACATAAATCATACCACCTATTGTGTCGAGTCTTGCACGTGGAGCAAAGCATCGTTGTGGATCGTTGAGCACTGTACAGGTTATAGTCTGGTTTTGTCAAAAAGCTTTTCCCTTTTTAAAACCAAGTTCACTATAACCAATGGCTCTGATACCAATTTGTCACACCCCCAAAATCCACCATGTGAAGTATCACCGCTTGGAGGCGTGGCATAACCAGGATCGAGCCACCAATCATATTGAACAACACAATTTAGTAAATAAAACCAACCATAATACGATTGGTGACCAAAAGAAAGTGAACCGACCTTAGGTTAACAGCGGAAGCATAATACGTAAGCTAAAACATAAGTTCGTAATTCATAAGTTTAAAGACCCAAAACGTAAGTTTAATAGGTTCATATGGGTTAAATATTAAGCATGGAACATAACAATCCATATCTCACAACGACCTCCTCCTCGTGTAAGCTCCATAAGCATCTAGCGACCTATAAGGCATGTAACAACGAGTCAACAACAAAGTTGAGTGAGTTCACGTTTGGTTGTTTAGTTTTAAGTTGTTTCCGAAAGCGTTGTTTGTCTTTCGTTGGCTTATTTGCCGTGGGGGTTACCCCATAGTTGAAAGTATGATTAACCAGTTCCTTCTTTGTTACCCAAACTATATCCATAATCAGTGGGGGCTTCCCCATGTGAACTACTAGACCGTTAAGATATCGACAACTGACGAACATTAAATGTGCCCTACGTCAATGTCTATCATCATTGACAGTTTGCCATAGTCCATAGTACACGCCCGTCCGAACGGCACGGTGTGAGGTTTGTTAAACCTAATAGCGCTATTAACGAATGACCCGCTCGCCATCGGCCTCGGCAATTAAGTCGATATGAGAAGAGGGACTTAATGATAGAGTTTTGTCTAGTAAGTTTTAAGGTTGTTGTCCTACCCAAGGAGGACGAACGTACGTATTCTACTCAAGGAGAATACGCAGGATTAATATTGGCATCCTACCTATGGAGGATGGCCGTACATATCCTACCCAAGGAGGATATGTAGATTCCATTTTAAATTCTTTAACCCATTCCCAACCACCGGGAATCCCATGCCTTAGAAAGTGTGTGAACTCACCTCGGTTTGCTCGGTTAGATTAATTACTCAAATAAATCAGGAAATCAAGCACGTCCTAATAAGGTACAGATAACAATCAGTTTCTCATGCATAACACGTATCCTACGTACGGTTTATCTACTCATTACTTCTACCACATACCACACAGTTCAAACGTCAAGTTATATTGTTAGGTTACATTATTTTACCCTAAAATAATATAACTATCTCACAAAAATAAGCAAGTTTCCACACAAGTGTTCTAATATAAGATATATATTCTAAATATATATTTACCCATTTTTATTTACAAAAACAACCTCCGACACTTTGTATTTTGTAACACACTTATGGCGAAGTTTATATTCGAAACACAAGTTATAAAATATACTTGTAACGCTTGTTTAGAAATATATTTTGTAAGTGTTGAAATTTTAGAAAATTTCGCCAGAGTTTCCTTTGTAAATGCAGGTGTCCATGCTTATAAGCATATCATTTTCTTTTGTAAAAAAAATCATTCAACAATCACCAATCAACAATATACAACCTCTACTTACCGAACTTGCCAAAAACAAGCATAAACTATAAACTCATGAACTTGAAAATTTATAGAAATATGTAGTAACTTACTAGCATACTTAGCAAGTCTTGTTACCTTTTGAAATGTGATTAGTTCTTTAAAAACTTTATTTTTAAAGAGTTTCAGTGTTTACAACTTCCAACCGTATTTTCTAAAAATATTTCTTTGTGAACTTTTCTTATTACACAAGTGTTTCTACACTTGTTTATCCATAAAAATGTGATTAGTTCATGTAAGATCCAAGATTTTATGAAACTCATATTCTTAACTTAGTTCCACCCATGGATCTTTAGATCTACATGATTATTACCTACTTTGATTCTTTATTTTTCAAGAAACCATTCATTCCTTCAAGTTCATGGTTTATGAGTGGATGATCCATCATCCTTCAACATTCTTACTTTTCTCGTCTTGCTAGATCATGTTTTTAATCATGATCTAGCAAGACTACATGATGACTCACATCATTTCTACTAAAAAACAATGATCAACATGCATATCAACTTGTATTTATCATGATATCTTCATCTAGCAAGTTTATGTTCATGTCTTCTTCATAAGATTCATTAGTGTTCTTAATATGTTGATCATGATACATCATTAACCAATTAAATAACATGAAAAATGAACGGATCTAAGTTCTTACCACTAGCTCAAGGCTAGGGGAGTTCAAGTGAAGAAATGTGGTGGATAAAAGAAGATGAGAGTGGTCCTTCAACTTCCAAACACACCGAGCTTCGTTGTATGCCTTCTAACACCTATGTATGCTCTTAGAATGCTTGAAAGTGATTAAGTGATGGTGGTGGTGGTGCTCTTGGGGTCGGCCGAGATCAAGAAGAGAGGAGAGAGTGAGAGTGTTGTTGAGTTAGTGAATGATGAAATTGATGATGAACTAGTGGTTATATGGATGATCTCCCAACATGTTATTAACCCTTGGATTACATGTCCCCTAAGTACTCTACATGCCCATTAAACTAATCAAGAAAATCATGAAGTGGGGTCCCACTTCACAACCGGTTATGGGGGGGGGGGGGTTGGTTTTAAATGTCTAGTTAGTGCCATAAGTGTGTTATATAATATATTGTGTATTAGGATGTTCGGGGGCCATAACTAGTTCAGAAAAATAAAAACAATGTGTTTGGCAATATTTTTTGTGTTCCGAGTAGTGTCTGGTTGTTCGGTTGGATACTGTTCCATTAAAGTGTTTAATTAATCCGTAGAGTGTCTTTTATATATATTTTTATAATACTTTTAATTCCTAACACTTAGGAAAACATTCAGAATCATTTAGTCAATTTTCTACACAATACTACTATGTTAACAAGCACATGTATGTAAGTATGACATAGTAACTAGAAAGCAGTTAAGTAATTCAGTACAGTCATCAAGCACTTTAATTAACATTAATGAATCGTACGGAATACATGTAATTTGGAGGGTTGTCACAATCTAGGGTTCCGTAACGGCTGTCGTGGTTCTGCCGACGTAGTCGTTGGAATGCCGTCTCGGGGAGGGTATTACTAATGTTAAAATGTGTTATTATACTAACACACGTGCATTTCTGTAATTTATAGATTGTCATCAAGAAATCCTTACTGAAAAACCCTAAGACAGCAATGTGAGTAATCTTTCTTTTTGTTAACTGTTTTTACAAAACCTCACTTAATTAAATATCCTAAACAGTTATTGAGTATTTGTAAGAATACAATTATAGTGGGTATGTTGGGGTTTTGTATACAAAATTTGTTACTGGCGTGGTAACATTCCACAAGTTGAGTATGACAGTACCACTGATGTTAATTGTTATATCTTGGAAACAAATGTAATTGCGGATGCGCCCTCAATACTGTAAAATGATTGGTATTTCAACTTGATTAAACTGGGATTTACTCACCAGTAATTTCCACTGAAAAATGTTTTTAAAACGCGTTTCAGGTAACAAAATGTGAAAGCCAAATAGAAGCCAGCTGGACAACACTGAAGGCTTGGAAAAGTGGCAATAAAGTTACCTAAAAGAATTAGATGTTTTTCTTAAATAAAATAGGGTGTATCCCTATGAAATTGTGTGTACTAAAAATTTGGGTTTTACCCATGTGTTTAATGTTATAAAATGTGGTGGTTTACTCTGATAAAATATTTCCTAACTACGGTCTTGATGAAAATTTCTGCTGCCAAATTGGACAACAACGTGATACCACCGAAACTGGCTCGCGGCTGCCCGTTCCTGGGAATCAGGGATCGGGGGTTGCGACAGAAGGTGGTATCAGAGTTATGCCACTGTTTCAGCCACAGAAGTGTTCCGTTGACATCAAAATTCAAAGTGTTAGGAAATAAATAACGGGAATACATGTATAATTGTATTTTCTTGTTATGTGTTATCTGACTATTTGTTAGTTTACAGTATGAGCGACCAAGGACCATCTGACGCGTATCGTCAATTGTCTGGTTCACCTAGCAGCGAAGGTGCCTCTTCTCAGCCTGCCCTCTCGGGGTACTCTGCTGATACAGAAGATGGAATATTCGTATTTAAGGCTCAATCTGAAGAGCCATTTCCTCAGAAAAAGAGGGGATGGTTCAGTAAGGGAGCACACGAGCGTAGGAAGCGTATGAAAAAGTTACAAGACCAGAGAGCACTAGCCGCAGCCAAAAGAGAAACCGATGCATATGCCCAGGATATGCTCAATAGGGGTATAGCCAATATCCATATCTTAGCAACCACTGTAGCTGACCCAAACCTGGAGCAAATGTTAGCACCCCAACCACAACCACCAATTCCTGATCAACCCTTGGAAATAGAAACCTTGGAAATCAAGTAGAAATGCATGATTTCAACCCGGAGGAGATACCTAGGGTACCTGCACCAAATCCCCTAGACCCAAATTACGACCCATGGTGGGACGACAACAAGGATTATGCGCAACATTACCCTATCCATGAAGATTTGCCCATGCCAAATCTAGGAGCCTACCCAGGGTTAGATACTCTAGATCCCTATTTCGACAACGATGCATACATCAGGGAGATTTTAGAGAATCCTTACCCATACCAGGCCCCGTACCAGGAACCCGCACCCCAGATTCCGAACCCAGTCCTAGAACTTGCACCCCAATGAGTGCAGAAAACGTACAAGAACTTAGGACTTTTTGTGAGGAAATTTTAGAAAGTAGTGAAAGAATGCGACAAGTGGGAGAGCGTCTCGTATGGAAATACGATGAACGCAATATGCGTTTTTGGATGAATCCATATCCCTGAATCGATGGTGGAGACGGTAGAAATAATAATAATAATATAATATAATAATATATGTGTGTATGTGTTTTAAAAAAAAACTACGGATGCCTACTATTAATAGTGTAGTTGTAAATTTCAGTCGGTATTGTAATTTTTATTTCATTACTGGTGTGTAATAGATGCATACTATATGAATAGAGTAAGTCGCAATGATCGACGCTTTTGACCAAAAGTGTGTGACATGTGATTGGCTATATTCAAATATTATTGGTGATATTAATATTTGGTAAATGTTTAAAATTAAGATGGACAACGAAGTGAATCAGGAAAACCAGAATGATAATATTCAGAACGACAACCACTCGAATAATGATAATCTGAATAACGAGAATCCGAGCAACAATAACAATGGAAACCAAATGGATAATAGTGTCGTTCAACACATAGTGGCACAAAGAATCATAGATGCAATGTCATTTATTATTCAAACGGTTCAAGAAGCGAATAATAAAAGTAAGCATAGCAGTAAGCGACCAATTGAACCAGAACACGGCGTGAACAATGGACCCGTACTTCAGGTGCCCATTCCCAAAAGAAGAAAAACCATGCCATATGGTTGTTCTTATAAAGAATTCTGGTCCTGCAAACCAATAGAATTCTCGGGCAATGAAGGACCCATTGCAGCTTTACACTGGATAGAGAAGACTGAGGCTGTTCTGAAAATAAGCAAGTGTGCTGAAGAAGATAAGATAATGTTTGCTTCTAACCTGAACTCAGCCCTAGAATGGTGGAACACTATCCTCCAGTCAAGGGGAAGTGATAGGGTTTATAACATGGAATGGGAAGAGTTCAAAAATATGGTAGAAAGGAAGTTCTTCCCTCCCAATGAAAAGGAGCAGATAGCAAATAAGTTTCTAAACCTTAGAATGACCGGGGTAGATAGTAAGGGTTATACTACTACATTCTTTGAATATGCTAGAATAGTGTCAACTCTTGCATCACCTGAACCGGTATTAATCTCCCGTTACATCTGGGGATTAATTGGGGAGATTAGGCATGTAGTCAAGGCAGCTAGACTCCAAACCATAGAAGAAGCTGTAGAGCTAGCCAATACCTTGACAGATGAATTGATCTGTACTAGAGAAGAAGACCAGAGGAGAAACCTAACTCAAAGGCTTACTCAAGAATTCCGTTCTAGGAATTTCAACCGTAGGAATGTAGGTTCTACCTCTGCACCATACTGCAAAACCTGTAGAAAGAAGCATTCAGGAAAATGCTCCACTCACTGCAATTTCTGCAAGGCCCCAGGACACAAAGAAGAAGATTGCAAGAAGAAATCCAGTAATGGAATGTGTTTCAATTGCGGAGAAAAAGGTCATATCAGGACGAATTGTCCGAAATTGGCTCCAGCTGCAAACAATAAGAACACTAAAAATGCTAGAGCATTTGTTTTGACTGCAGATGAAGCCAAGATGATCCCGGACGTCATAGCTGGTATGTTTTTAGTTAATAATATTTTTGCTAAAGTATTATTTGTCTCTGGTGCGAACCAAAGTTATATTAATACTTCATTTTGCAAACTTCTAAATCAATCATTAACTAAACTACCACAAGAATGTCTGGTAGAGACAGCTAATGGAGAAACCGTTAGGATTTCTAAAATCTTGCAGGGAGCAAGAATAGAAATTTTTAATCAAAAATTTATTGCAAACCTTTACCCAATGAATCTGGTAGGATTTGACGTCGTGTTAGGAATGGATTGGTTAATAGCCAATAAAGCCAATATTTTATGTGATCAGAAGTCAATTCAAGTAAATTCACCAAGAGGTGAAAAGATCACAATTAAAGGAGATAAACCATCTAGATCTACTAAATTCATCTCTGTGATGAAAACTGCAAGTTATATAAGAAAAAGATCTATAGTGTATTTGATTTCTATAATCACTAACACTAAAGGAAAAGAATTAAAAGACATTCCAGTAGTGTCCCAGTTTTCAGATGTATTTCCAGAAGAATTGCCAAGGCTACCTCCAGACAAGGAAGTTGAGTTCAGAATCCATCTGTTACCAGGGACAACACCGATTGCCAAACCACCTTACCGTTTGGCACCAGCCGAAATGCAGGAACTTAAGAAACAATTAGACGAATTGTTGGAGAAAGGATTCATACAGCCAAGCTCATCGCCATGGGGAGCACCGATTTCGTTTGTTAAAAAGAAGGACGGATCAATGCGTATGTGCATTGACTACCGTGAACTGAACAAGGTCACGATTAAGAATCGGTATCCATTACCGAGGATCGATGATCTATTCGATCAACTGCAAGGAGCTCGATTTTCTCTAAAATCGATTTAAGATCAGGATATCATCAATTAAAGGTACAGGAAGAGGACATTCCTATGACTGCATTCAGAACAAGGTATGGCCATTATGAATTTACTGTCATGCCATTTGGTTTAACCAATGCCCCAGCCGCATTTATGGACATGATGAACCGAATATGTAAGCCATATTTGGATAAATTCATAATTGTCTTTATAGATGATATTCTAATTTACTCTAAAAGTAAAGAGGAGCATGCAAAGCATTTGCACTTACTTTTAAGTCTACTAAGAAAAGAAAAGTTGTACGCTAAGTTTTCCAAGTGCGAGTTTTGGTTAGAACAGGTACAATTTCTTGGACACTTAGTCGATCATGAAGGAATTCATGTAGATCCAACAAAGATCGAGGCAATTACCAAATGGAAAACCCCTGAATCGCCAACTGAGGTTAGAAGTTTCTTAGGATTGGCCAGTTATTATAGAAGATTTATTCGAGATTTTTCTAGAATAGCCATTCCCTTAACCAAGTTAACTTGTAAATCCATTAAGTTTGAATGGGGACCAAAACAAGAAGAAGCCTTTAGAATCCTTAAGCAAAGATTAACCCATGCACCCATACTAGCATTACCAGAAGGAACTGAGGACTTTGTAGTCTATTGTGACGCTTATAAGTTAGGTTATGGATGTGTATTAATGCAACGTCAAAAGGTTATAGCTTACGCCTCTAGACAGCTTAAGAATCATGAAAAGAATTATTCAACCCATGATTTAGAACTAGGAGCAATAATTTTTGCCCTTAAGATTTAGAGACATTATCTTTATGGTAGTAAGTTTACCATATTCACAGATCATAAAAGTTTAAGGAATGTTTTCGGGCAAAAGGAGTTGAATATGAGACAAAGACGTTGGATAGAATTGCTTAGTGATTATGATTGTGATATCCAGTATCATGAAGGAAAGGCAAATGTAGTGGCTGATGCTTTAAGTCGAAAGTATCATGAAAAGCCAAAAAGGATACGTTCTCTTAAGATAAATCTACAAGTAGATTTAAACGATCAGATTAGAAAAGCACAAGAATCAGTAATCAAGGAAAATGCTGAAAAATTAAAAGGTATGATTAAGGAATTAGAACAAGGAACAGATGGAATTTGGAGATTCCATAAAAAGAGAATGTGGATACCTAAAATAGGAAACATACGTCACCGTATATTAGAAGAAGCCCATAAGTCTAAATATACGATGCACCCAGGAAGTGATCAAATGTACCAGGATTTAAGGAAAAATTTCTGGTGGATAGGAATGAAAAAGGATATAGCAGCTTATGTTTCTAAATGTTTAACTTGTTCTCAAGTTAAAGCTGAACATCAGAAACCTTCAGGATCGTTGCAACAGTTAGAAATGCTAGTTTGGAAATGGGAATTGATAACAATGGATTTTGTTACCAAATTACCCAAAACAAGAAAAGGTAATGATACAATCTGGGTGATTGTAGATAGGCTAACCAAGTCAGCTCATTTCTTACCAATGAAGGAAACTTTCAGTATGGAACAGTTAACCAAATTATATGTAAATGAAATTGTTTCATTACATGGAATACCTATATTAATTGTTTCTGATAGGGATAGCCGTTTTACCTCTTATTTTTGGGCAAGTTTCCAAAAAGCAATGGGAACTAAGTTGAATCTAAGCACAGCTTACCATCCTCAAACGGACGGACAGAGCGAAAGGACAATCCAGACAATGGAAGACATGGTTAGAGCTGTGTAATTGATTTCGGAGGTAATTGGGACGATCACTTACCTTTAATAGAATTTTCTTATAATAATAGTTATCACACAAGTATCAATGCTGCACCATTCGAAGCACTTTATGGACGAAAGTGCAGAACCCCAGTCTGTTGGGCAGAAATTGGGGAAAAGCAACTATCTGGACCTGAGATAGTGCAGGAAACAACCGATAAAATCATTCAAGTCAAGGAACGACTGAAAGCAGCACATGATCGACAAAAGAGCTACGCTGATAACAGACGTAAGCCATTGGAATTTCAAGTAGGTGATAAGGTATTGTTAAAAGTCTCTCCTTGGAAAGGAGTGGTAAGATTCATCAAACGAGGAAAGCTAAGTCCCAGGTATGTTGGACCTTTTGAGATTATTAGAAGAATAGGACCTGTAGCCTATCAGCTACAACTGCCAGAGGAAATGGCAGGAATACATGATGTATTTTATGTATCTAATCTCAAGAAATGCCTAGCTGATAAATCACTTGTAGTACCTCTTATGGATATAGAGGTAAATGAACAACTTAAATTTGTAGAAAGACCTCTATAGATTGAAGACAAGAAAATTAAGAATCTCAAGCATAAGAGATTAATTCTGGTAAAAGTAAAGTGGGACTCCAAACGAGGACATGAATACACATGGGAGCTTGAATCAGAAATGCAAAAGAAATATCCACACCTATTCCAGTAGATCTCGAGGACGAGCTCTAAAACAAGGTGGGAAGGATATAACAACCCAAACGTAAACTGACACCCCCGTAATTTTTCCGACACCCTAACAATATTTGAAATGTCCTGATATGTCTTTGAATACACCCCGTATGTGAAAACCAAGCCCGAAATACAATATAGTATTAAAAATAAACTAAAAACAAGAAATATTAAGTTGAGGCGGGCCGTGTAGACCCACCTCAAACCTTACGCGGGCGGTATCAAGGTTGGAACCTGATTTCGCTGATTTCTTTAGTTTAGGCGGGCCGCGTGAGACCCCCATTAAGCTGACACCTGCCGCGAGAGTCCCAAAATGTGGCACAGCCCGGTGATGACACGTTTCATCATCGTGTCAAGTCTAGTAGGTGATCCGGACGAGCTACGCTTTGACCGAAGGTTCACGCGGGTCGCGTAAGCCTAAGCTTACCTTTACGCGAGCCGCGTGAAAGTCGATTTCAACCCCTATAAATAGAACGCATCGGATCTTCAGTCTGCTCATTCATTTTCTTTCTTTTAATATCAAATTTCTGATAGTATAAGCTATACTCGGGTATTATACCCCCTAAATAGCGAGGTTTTTTGCTACGATGTAAGTATCATAACCCCTGGAGAGGTATTAGATACTCTGCCCGATTGATCTAGGGTTCCGTAACGGCTGTCGTGGTTCTGCCCGACGTAGTCGTTGGAATGCCGTCTCGGGGAGGGTATTACTAATGTTAAAATGGGTTATTATACTAACACACGTGCATTTGTGTAATTTATAGATTGTCATAAGGAAATCCTTACTGAAAACCCTAAGACAACAATGTGAGTAATCTTTCTTTTTGTTAACTGTTTTTACAAAACCTCACTTAATTAAATATCCTAAACAGTTATTGAGTATTTGTAAGAATACAATTATAGTGGGTATGTTGGGGTTTTGTATACAAAATTTGTTACTGGCGTGGTAACATTCCACAAGTTGAGTATGACAGTACCACTGATGTTAATTGTTATATATTGGAAACAAATGTAATTGCGGATGCGCCCTCAATACTGTAAAATGATTGGTATTTCAACTTGATTAAACTAGGATTCACTCACCAGTATTTCCCACTGACAAAATATTTTTAAAACGCGTTTCAGGTAACAAAATGTGAAAGCCAAATACAAGCCAGTTGGACAGCACTGAAGGCTAGGAAAAGTGGCAATAAAGTTACCTAAAAGAATTAGATGTTTTTCTTAAATAAAATAGGGTGTATCCCTATGAAATTGTGTGTACTAAAAATTTGGGTTTTACCCATGTGTTTAATGTTATAAAATGTGGTGGTTTACTCTGATAAAATATTTCCTAACTACGGTCCTGATGAAAATTTCCATTGCCAAATTGGACAATAACGTGATACCACCGAAACTGGTTCGCGGCCGCCCGTTCCCAGGAATCAGGGATCGGGGGTTGCGACACTTATGGCCCTTATGAGTTCCATGCCAGGGGGTCCTGGATACTACTGGGAGATTTCAACTGTGTCCGTGAAGCACTAGAAAGACGAAATTCCAGTTTTTGTGCTGAATCCGCAAATGATTTTAACTCCTTTATCAACAATGTTGCCCTATCAGAATAATATGCTATGGTGGGCTGTCGATTCACTTATATGAAGGATGATGGGCAGAAATTTAGCAAAATAGACAGGTTTCTGGTTTGTCAGTCGTTTCTTTCTAAATGGCCAGTCGTTTCTTTCTAAATGGCCAGCTGCTAAACTCATTAGCTTGCCTAGATATCGATCTGATCACAGACCATTGCTGCTTCTCTGTTCAAATGTGCTTTTTGGCAAACCACCTTTTAGATTCTTCAACTCGTGGTTAAAGGAGGATGGTCTCGAGAAAGTTGTCCATTCAGTTTATGTCTGTGTACCTCCTTTTTATCCTCCGGATAAACTGTTAGCGGCAAGGTTTAAAGCAATCAAAATGGCTATCAAACGATGGTGTGCGGCGATGTTTAAGAAAAATAACGGCTTGATAAAAGAACTAATGAAGAAAGTGGAAGATCTTGATATTAAGGCGGGAACAATGACATTATCAGATGCGGAGGTCAAAGAACAAGACGTTTGGTTGAAAACAATTAATGAGATTGATGATTGTAGGATGGAGGATCGCAAACAAAGGGCGAAATTGAAATGGGTGGTAGACGGGGACGAGAACTCCTCCTTCTTTCACGACATAATAAAGGGACATAAAAAAAACAACCTTATAAACGTGTTGATTTTTATTGATGTTTGGATATCGCAACCTGAGGAATTGAAATCGAACATTAAAGACTATTTTCAGTCAATATTCTTGCAAAATTCTTGAGATAGGCCGCCTTTCATAAACAACGGTTTCAAGGTTATCTCCCCTACACAATCAACCATGCTTGTTAAAAGATTCACAAAGGAGGAAATAAAGGATGCTGTCTGGAGTTGTGGGAACGAAAAAGCACCGGGCCCGGACGGTTTTACTTTCATGTTTCTAAAACACTTTTGGGGCATATTTGAAACCGATTTCTACTCAATACTTGACTATTTCTACGTTCATGGCAAACTCAACCGGGGATGTAATTCCAGTTTTATCACTCTCATACCCAAAATATCCGAACCTCAATCCATAAATAAATTCCGGCCTATCAGTCTAATCGGATGCATCTCAAAAGTCGTCTCAAAAATACTGGCCACTCGACTAAAAGGGGTGATTGGGTCTGTGGTTAGTGATGTTCAAACTGCATATATTAAAGGGAGAAGTATTTTGGAGGGTCCACTGATTGTGAATGAGATTGTGTCTTGGGCAAAAAAATCAAAATGTAAGGCAATGCTATTTAAAGTCGATTTCGAAAAGGCTTTTGATTCCTTAAATTGGGGGTTTTTGGAGTCGGTGCTCTCTCAAATGGGTTTTCCGGCTTTATGGAGAAAATGGGTAATGGGCATCCTATCCTCGGCAAGAACGTCCATATTAGTTAATGGGTCGCCCACTTTGGAATTTGATATTCAAAGGGGGGTGCTACAAGGAGATCCGTTGTCCCCATTACTTTTCATCATAGCTATGGAAGCTCTTCACGTGGCTTCGGGTAGCGCAATTGAATCAGGGATTTACAAAGGTTTGAAGGTATCGAACAGTGGTCCGACGATCTCTCACCTTCTATATGCGGATGATGCTCTATTTGTGGGTGAATGGACCGAAGAAAACTTTCACAATCTTGCGAGGATGTTGAGATGTTTTCACTTGGCGTTGGGTCTTAAGGTAAACTTTTCAAAAAGTCAACTCTATGGGGTGGGTGTGGACAATGAAGAAACAGCACGTATGGCCTCCATACTAGATTGCAAAATGGGTTTTTTTTCCGTTTACATATCTCGGCTTACCAGTAGGAGCAAATATGGGGCTTGTAAAAAACTGGCAACCCTTAGTTGAAAGATTCGAAAATCAACTATCATTATGGAAAACAAGGACACTCTCTTTTGATGGTAGGGTGACATTAATAAAGGCGGTGTTAGGCAACCTACCAACATATTTTTTCTCCCTTTTTAATGCACCCGTACAGGTGTTGAAAAGGCTGGAGAAAATAAGAAGAAAATTTCTATGGGGTGGGTGTCTTGACAACAACAAAATAAGTTGGGTTCCGTGGTTCAAAGCAACTGCCCCGGTGGAACAAGGCGGATTGGGAATAGGTAGTTTAACTGCCACAAACAAGGCACTTATGGTCAAATGGTGTGTCCGATTCAAAAACAAAACATCAGAGCTTTGGGTACGAGTCATTAAAGCAACACACGAAGGAACAAGGGGAGTGTCTTCTATACCACTTAAAAGCTCATTCGGAGGGGTATGGAAAAAAATAGTACACATGGGAAGGATTTCAAGTAATCTTCATATCGACGTCCAGAACAGGTTAAAACTCAAGCAAGGTTGCGGAGACAACATTTACTTCTGGCTGGATAATTGGATTGGGGACTCTACTTTACGGACTAGGTTTCCCAACCTATACGCATTGGAGTCAAATAAACATTGTATGGTGAAACAAAGATACACAACCATAAACGAGAGAATTGTTTGGTTTTGGGGCAGCAGAAATGTATTAACAGAGACAGGGGTAATTGGGGAATGGAATGAATGCTTGCGGCCACTCGAAGGTCAAAACATCGGGTCAAAATCGGATGAATGGTGGTGGCTCTCGGGAGACTCAGTGGAACCATTTCAAGTGGGCGAATTAAGAAAGGAGATGGATAAAATGCATGTCATACCAGAAACAAAAGCATTAAGGTGGTTAAGTTGGCTTCCAAAGAAAATCAACTGCTTTATGTAGAGGGTCGTATTAAATCGAATACCAACTAGAGAGGCGCTTGCAAGACGAAACATAACACTACCATCACGGTCATGTGTTTTATGCGACTTAGTAGAAGAATCTGCTGATCATCTACTAATAACATGTCAATATGCACAACAAGTATGGGTGGTAACCTCGCTATGGACAAAAATACCCCTGCCCAGGTACTTACTGAGCGTGGTAGAGCTGCTGGAATTTGCACAACAACAGCAGCAGCAATCGAACAAGAAAAAGAAGGCTCTATACACAATCATTGCAACAGTATGCTGGTTATTATGGCGGACACGGAACGATCGGATTTTTAACAACAAGCACAAACAAGTACAGAAGATAATGGGCGAGATAAAGGCTTTGTCTTTCCTTTGGATCAATTCGAGGTCAAAAAACTTGAAGATCGACTGAAAAATTGGTGCGAGTTTAAAGGGGCCTGGTAACAACTTCGCTGCAATTTTGTTTTCACTGTTGAAAGGTTTTTTTGCCCTTATTTGTACTGTTTTCTTTTATTTGCTGTTGTACTGTACATGCCTGAAGCTTCTTGCTTTGGCTCTTTTTAATGAAATCGCTCTGTCGTAAAAAAAAAAAAAAAAGGTATTTATTCAATCAAATGATTAAATGGACTTTTGGATGTTGTCGCTAAGTCGTTGAATGAAACTTTAATAATCAGATATAACCATTCTAGAAAACCAGAAGTAAAAATGTGAAACTAATAGAAGTTTATCCTTGGATCGCACCAATCACTCTATCTCCGATTGCGAAAATTGTCCTGATTTTTGCTTTTGCTATTTATATATACTACAAAAGAATAGTGCCACACATCTCCCTTATTCTTAAAGAGAAAGGTCGGTGCACCGGCCAAAAGACTATAATGCCCCTTTAAGAGAGTAGTCGTACGCTTTAAGTGTGTGGCTAGGGTTTTCTTCCAGATCTTTCATCTCATTCTGCTCTCACTATCTCGATCTTGCTTGCTTGCTCTCGCCATCTTGCAACAATTGCTGCTATCAATATCTCTCAATGGCTTGCTGTTTAGGTTAGTATGAAACTACTTTTCTTCTCTTTCATCTTCTATATTCATGCTTTGCAAAGACCAGTTTAGTGTACTCCTGCATCCATAAAAATGGAAGATATCATCAATTAATCATTAGATATCATCAATTAATCATTATACAAGCCTTGAACCCTAATGTTTCTTAACAAAAATTGTTATTATTCAGCCAAAAATGCTTGGTTCCCCTTTGTTTTATGCTCTATAAACTTTTCTTATGCTTTACTCAGTCTTCTAAGTTTTGTATTGAAGCTGGGTTTTAGGTTTATGCTTGATTGCACTTTAGGTTTTTGATTTCATGCTCCATGGTTTTAAATTTCGTTTCTTGCTTATGGGTTCCTTAGTTCACGCCAAGTGTTTGTTTAAATGTCTCAAAGATTGTTTTCGATATTGCGTGCTTAATTACTATATTACATCATCATTGTTACTTATATTTTCTTCATTTAAACTGTGAAGGGGTTAATTACCGTTCATATGTCTGTGTGGGTATTGGTTGCAACAGGTTGTTTGTGTCCTGAAGTGTCTTGCTCTCTGATCTCAAGGGGTTTTTTTCCAGCTCTTTGCTTAATTACAACAGTCTGAGTTACAAAATACAAGATTCAGGTTAGTTTTTGGGGTTTTTTTCACTGCTTCTTATTTGCAAATTGATGTGTGTTTTCAGTTGTCGGATTTCATATGTGCTGCTCTTATGTCAGTTTATAATTGAATGAAGAGATGGATCTTTCCAAATCTTTATATGGAAGTGATTGTATTTGGAATAGATTATTTTTAATCAAAACAACGTAGTTTTGATTGGTTAACGTGTAAGGTTAGGTGTCTAACAGCACCGTATTCACTTTTTTTTTGTGTTTTACTTCCTTAGTCGGAGAGAAATGAAGAAAAAAATACACCCATACCCTTCATATAGGTGGCTAGCGTTTTATAGTTGTAATCAGCCAATGGAAGCTCAAGTTCAACTCTAAAACTTTAGCCATGATCTCAAGGAGCCTTCATAATCCTTCATAATGCAATTTTGAGCTTAAATCAAGGAAAATGTAAGATTAATTCAGTCTGGGCTCTTTTAGGTAGCCAAACTTATTTCATATAGAGGTAAAACTATATCTTCGTAAAGAAGTATCTGAATTACACCAACACATGACCATAAGTAAGAAAAGTCTAAAAAATGATGATTTCTTACATAGTATCCTCTACAAAATTCAATTAGTATATAGGCTACACATTCATAGCTGCTATTGATTTAGCTTTGCATTGCCGTGTGAAACAAAGTGCCTCAACCCCTTATTATCAGCAAGAAAAGACAGTGACACAAGTATGATATCATAGTTGAAGGCATTGTTTGTTAATTAGTTCCCGTGTCAAAACTCTAAATATTTGCTTTTCATTTGATTATGAGAAATAATAAGATATCAACTCTTGGTTATATTTGTTTATAATTTGGTATTGGTTAACGTTTTTAAAAGTGTTGTGTAACAGTTTGGTTCAACTGTTCAAGATGCTTATTATTATTGTTGATTATACAAATGATCCCTTTCGTTTGTCCGAACTCGCATCTCAAGTTGTAACTTTAGGCTATGTGAACTTAATTTCGTAACAACTTTTATAGTGAAGCAGGAGCTTTGTGTAAAAAAAAGAATATAATCTTAATTTCGTAACGACTTTTAGCATATGACCAATTCTAACTTTTATTAATTACAATTGTTAATTTCTTCTAAGAGTTTCCATACATTATTAATTACATTGATGGAGATTGTTATGAGACAAAATTGCATTTTTTGTTAGTTGTGTTTAGAAATTACACATATTGTCTCAAATTTTTGCTTAGTCACCATACTTTTGGGTCTTAGAAAGAATGAATGTTTAATTTTAACCGAAAATTATCTGGCTTGAGGGCATTTTAGCCTTTTTTTCTCCAAATTCCTCTCCTTCTTCCCTGTCTCGACCGTTTCCCTCTTCTAATAAATCTGAGCTAAGTAACAATGGTTATATGCCGAGTTTGTTTTAATTTCAAGCCCCTCCCTTGAGCATGATCGTCAAGCCTAGACAACAAAGGTCATTATGGGGCTTGAAGTTAAAATGGGTGTAGTTTTATAATGCCCTTGCCATAATTACCCAATTGTTTATAATTATTTATTTTTTTGGAAAATTAAAACAAATATTATAACGTCCCAACGGTTTGATTGGTCAATAAATCTTCATCCTGGCATTTTCATCGTCATGCCCAAGCCAAAAAATACAAAAAAAAAAAAAAAAAAAAAAACGCCCCGGGGGCAGGTGATGCGGCGTTTTTGGGGCGTTTTGGACGAAAAACGCCCAAACCACCCCACTATGGGTGGTTTAACATTCAAAAGCAAGCTTCACATAGAGCGACACTTGGCAAGAGGTGAATGGAATTACTACTATTTATCTGTAGGCTAAATGTATCAATGTGTTTTGTATACTCACACAAGAATATACATTACTCTTCTTCTGAAAATTCACTAAAGCACTATGCCACCGTTCAAAGGATAAGTTATTCAACATTTTTCATAATCACTACAACTAAAAATGGCATCAGCCTTACATTTCTATGACAAAACCCAAGTTCAATACCATCACAGAAAGTTTAAAAGGGTTATTTACCATATTATATGTTATTACTATAGTTTACTCATCATAAAAAGTTTATGCTAGCGTTATTATATTATAATCATTTTGTATGTTTGTTACTTTGACTCTCTTAGCAACATGTTATGTTATATGGATTACTTAATTGTTATAGAAAAAAGATTTGCTCTCATCCCACTCCCAAACCATACCAATAGCTTTGATATGAGTAAGTTTGTTATCTACATGAAAGAGGAGTTATGTTATAGTTGACGTGGAACAATAAAAGTATCCATTCAAGGTTATAATTCAGTCAAGTATTTCTAGCTCAGTTTCAACTCAAAGCTTTAAATAACATGCCTACAGCAACCAACTTCTAAAGATAACTGATTTTCACAGGGGATACCAAATAATCACCATAAATAAAACATAAAAAGAAACTGAAGTTTCAAGCTTAACATATAGTAGCTAAAACCTCCTTACCAAGATATATCCAGCCATAGCAGTTAAAAGACCAAAGCGCACTCAAGGCGCAAACTGGTGCAAAAAAGACCTGGAGCCTAAGCGCATGCCCGAGACAAGCAAGATGCAAACTGGTTTTGGGCAGATTTAGACTGGTATAATCTTAAAGTAAAAGGTCGGTGCATTTTACTTCCATGATCCCTTCTTTTTTCCGGTCTTTACATGTATTCTCCCTTTCCCACGCTACATGGTCGTATCTCTATTTCATTTCTCCCTTTCCCAAATGCACCACTTTCCTCTTCCTTTCTCTGAAATTGACAGACATCTATATTCGTTGATGGTGATTAGCTCTAATTCGGTGACCTACAGAGGACCAACGATGGTGAAGTACACGCTTCATGTGGTGGCGATTTTATTGAAGGAAGGTGGGGATTGGGACCTGTTTGTCAATTTGAGGGCTTCTGATTATCTTTAGGTGAAACAAGATGGTACATCATTGTCGATTTTATCGGCTTTTTTTTTGTTGGGAATTTCGTCGAAAACCTGTCGTGCGTGGTTTGTTGTGATAAATTTTGTCATATTAGAGAAAGTTGTTGGTTTTCAAGGGTTGCTAAAATCTGCAGCTAAATATGGTTTCTGATTTTTGTTGACTTGAAGTGATTTTGAAGCCCTAATTTTATTTGTTTGCATTGACCATTGAATTAACTAAGAAACATATTATATGAAGAATGCCCAGATTGAATCGCTGAACCATCTGCATAAATGGATATTAATGCTTAACACGTCTGGGCCCTAAATTAATACTAATTGTGGAATTGAGTAACGTTGTGGAGTCATTCAAATTGTTAAGTGATAAAAAGGTGATTCCTTATTGAATGAAAAGTTATTTTGCATGCAATTACGACAATATTTGGCACCATTCAATTCTTTGGACTTGCAGGCAAATTACTTGGTTGTGGGTCAAAAGGGAACGAAATTGGCTGGAGAACATTCAGAGGAAGAAAAGGATTCGAGTAACAGGTATTATCATTCTTACATATATCAATGCATTCAGTAAACTAATCTATTTCCACAAGTAAATTGGCTTTACTGTAAAGCCTGCCTATAGATTACTATATTTGATTAACAAAACATTGATTGATGAACAAGTACTTAGAAAATAAAGACAGTAGAACTTGACCCAGTAGAGAAAGTTATGAGAACTCAACTACCGAAATTTTGACCCATACAGGACATCTTTATAGAAGACAACCTGATTTCGACCAATCAGAGAAGAGCAGGTGAATACAGAACACACAAGTTAGATTTAATTATGTTTCAATGCTCATTTAAATTATCAAAACTCAAAAGAATGTGCACTCCAGTTACTGCATTTCTGCAGGACTTTGTTTGAAATCTTTTGTTAGGTTGTGAATGGAATTGAGCAAATTACTAGCAAGTTAAAACATAGAAGAGGAGTTTTTAAAGGGTAGTTGGCCCTCTCTTGCCACAACATCATGTTGAGCTGGTGAGTTCTTTCCCACTTCTTGCTGAAAATCAACAACCCTTCAACAGAAAAAGAAAATAAAATATAAAAGAGTAAATTACAGTTTTCGTCCTTTGAAAAGTTTTGAATGAAAGGGTACTTCCTACCTCTTTCTCTCTCTCTCTCTCTCTCTAGAACACACTATGTTTCCGAGTTTACTAAATGTATATGTCGTGAAAGTTATGATTGGAGATGGCGATGATGCTTATTTCTGTATGGATTATTTTCCGAACATCATAATCGGGCTTAGGGTTAGATCCGGCCCGTATCTTGGCGGGGCAACCCGGATGGTATGTGAGATGCAACCGGTGTTGCAGCCATGACGGATAGGGCAAAACTCTACAACAACAATCATCAATCTCCGTAGCTACAATCCACATGAAGGTGTTGACAGTGAGAAAAAGGAACAATTGGCATGCAATCTGCACACTTTTTCATCTAATTCCAACACAAAACCAAATTTTTTATCAGTCCTATTTATTATGCCCACTATGGCTGCTGAAAAATCTGACGTTTTATTGGCCGAACAAATCAAACAAGCAGTTAATGAAGCTTTTAAAGGTAACCCATAAGTTCTATTAGCTTCAGTTGATCCATTTTTTTACTGTATTATATATTTATATGATGTTTGATGTGTACTCTGTGTTAGGTTTTGTCAGCTAATAAGTTTTCACAAGCGATTGATTTGTATACAAAAGCGATAGAATTAAATGGTCAAAATGCTGTGTATTGGGCGAATCGGGCTTTTTCTCATACTAAATTGGAGGAATATGGTAGTGCTATTCAGGATGCTTCTAGGGCTATTGACATTGACCCTAAGTATTCAAAGGTTTGATGGTTTGTTTATGTTTCTTGATTTTAAGTAGAAAGTTTATGAGTTGTAAAAGTTTGAATTTTTTTTGCTGGGTTTAGGGTTATTCTCGGCGTGGTGCTGCGTATCTGTCAATGGGGAAGTTTAAAGATGCACTTAAGGATTTTCAAAAATGAGTCGTGTTGAATATAGCTTATAATTTCGAGTTACTACAACTTTTGACGCCGCTGCAACGCGCGGCGGGTCAAAATCCTAGTTTTATATTATATTATATGTACTACAAATCATATGGACGGGAATAGTCTCAGATTGCCTAACACTCACCCACTGGTGCAGTCAAATTATGATTTTGTCCCGTTTAAAGTTATAGTTTCCATTGTTTTTTTGTTTTTTTTTATCTCCTAGCCAAATTACGCTTTTGCACTCGGTTCAAATTTGTAGTTTTGCCATCGTTTTTTGTTTTTTTTTTTCTGTCAAATTACGACTTTGCCTCTAGTGTATAATTGTAGTCATGTCATCGTTTTAGGTTTTTTTTTTTTTTTTTTGACAAAACTATGATATTGTTTTGTTTTAATTGGTTGACTCGGTTTAATTTTTATTCGTGTCAGGCGGCTACTTGGCACACGCTCATCTGTCCTGAAAAATTACAATTTTGCCCCTAGTTTAAAATTAGTCTTTCCATCGTTTTAGTTTTTTTTTAGCAAAAATAAAGTAGTGTTTTGTTTTAATTGTTAACTCGATGTAATTTTTTTTAGATCGTGTTAGTCGAATACATACACGTCTATGAAATGCATTTTTTTAAATATACGCATGCTTCTTTTTGTCTTTTAAAAAAGTTATATTATATCACGTATGGCTTAATACAAACAAATTAATCACTTTTTTATAATGTTAGTGTGATTAGGTATGGATTTAATTATTAATACAAAACAATTTACTCAAATTTGTATACTGTCAGTGTGATTAGGTATACATAATGTTATATTTCATTGACGTTTACATTTTATTATTTTTCTTCCTTTGGTGCAAGTGGGGAATATCAATAGGTTTTCCAAAAAATTTCTTTGAAGGGGACCTCGATCTGTTATATAATTGTGTGTGGACATACACACACATCGATTGCCAAAATCACTATAACAGTTTCAAAGTAGGAAGATGAGTCACTATAACAGTTAAAGTAGGCTATATATCGGTAAAAGTTTATTTGATTTTGGACTTTTCTTGAGCCTAACCTAAAATCGAACCAAACCGAATTAAAAATGTGTATAATAGAACCGAATTCTACTGATTAAACTGACTTAGTCCGTTCAATTATCTAATTAAACCGGCTATTATGCGTTTATTTAGAAAGATTTATAGAGCTGATAACCAAACCGAATAAGCAATTCAGATATGGTTAGCTAGGAACCTAATCGAATAATTGAAAAATATTCCACTTATTCGATTTTCGGTTTGGTTTTTTTCCTTAGGATGCATTCAATTTTCGGGTTTTTTTCTCGTTACGGATAATGTGAAAGGGCGTTTTTTCTAAGTATATATGCTTCTTTTGTCTTGATCAATAAAATATTTTTTATCAAACGTATGTGTGGGTTCCAAGAAGTTTCTACTCAGGTTAATATATATACTAAAGAAATGAGAAGCAACGTCGACAAAGACGACTGACTCTTGTTGACCAATATTGCTCTCTGGTCATAATCCAACTTAAGACCATGAATTACCTATTTTTTGTATAATCAAGAAAAGCACTAAGGGTGTAAGGGGTGCTCACCTAATAGGTGAGTCCCCCCTCTTACACGTAACCAACCAGAATAAGCCACGTCAACTCCCCTCTAACACTCCCCTAATACCCCTTTTTGATGGCGGCACTCCCCTATTAGGGGAGTTGGTTTCGAAAGTTGTGCCATCTTCGAAAGATGGTTTCGAAAGTTTGTCAACGGTCTCCCTCGAAAGTTGTGCCATCTTCACGCGGTGAACCCACACCCAATTCACACCCCGATTCGGGACCCCGCAGTGATGGCGGCGGTGTTCCCGATCGGGGAAACCCAACACCGAAACCACTCCCCGAGAACGCCCCGTACACCCTAACAAGTACAGTGCACCTTTCTTAATTCTTACAACAGTTTATTAATAACTTTTAATTTCTTAAGTTCTAATTTCTTGTTGTGGCAAATCATTTTCATACATTAAAGCAACCATAGATTGTTAAAGGATCATCTAATATAAACATATGATTACCAAAGATTGTTAAAGGATCATCTCATATAAATATGTGATTAAACACCATGACGGTTAATCCCGCCAAAATTTAAACAATACGATGGTTTAAAGCAACGACTGTTGATGGCGATAGTTAACCACCATGACGGTTAATCCCGCCAAAATTTAAACCATTTCCAACCGTATTTGTAACTATGTATATAATGTGACTTTCCTGGAACAATGGAGATCACCAAGATAGTGTCACTCCAATATCCAATTCCTATTCAATTTCAATTGAATTGGTCAGATGGGGAGATCCAAATATGGCTTTAATCAAACATAATAACATGCCTATCAATGATATAAGAACTTTTTATTGTTTGAGTGAGCAGGTTCATGTAGATGCATTGTCTAGCTATTAAGAGAGAGAAGAACAGTTTATAGAGGAGGTATGCATGAGATTCTTTTGGAATTTTTGCAGATTATTATTAGAGCAAAAATAAAGTTTAATAGGGCCGTTACTGTAGCATATTGATGTTTTGAACAATATATATATATTAATTATTTACCTACTTTTTTATTGATCTTTGAAGGTGGCTAGTTGAGGGAAAAGTGCTTCTGACCAGTGGCGGAACTAGACCAAAAATTTAGGGGTATCCCATTTTTTATTTTTTAGACCAGGGGTATTTTTGTATAACGGAGACTAAGTTGAGGGGTATTTTTACACTACGAAAACGGAGTTAAGATGTATTTTTACACTACGGAGACGGGGTTGAGGGGTAGCCCGTGCTACCCCTAATAACCTTCTAAGTCCGCCCCTGCTTCCGACAAATGGTATCTATTGAAAAATCTGCTTCAGAATTTTCCGGTTAAAAAGAAAAAAGAACTTGATTTGTCAACTCGCAAGGTAAAACAAAAAGAGCAACCGATCAAGGTTATGGAAAATTTGAAAAACATAGCCGATCTAAACTTAATAACAAAGTAGATTTGACGATAGGATCCAGTTTTTATAGTCTTTCTAGAGTGACAAAGGGAAGAGAATCTTTTGGAACATTTTGCCATTATGTAAATATTTCGATTATAATAAGAGGGGTTTCCATCTGAATAGAAGACATTTTTTTTTGTATGAAAGATGTGGCCAAGATAACTGGCATGAAAGATGAAAGATTAAGGGGATATCTATCAAGAGCGTTCCGATCAAAACATGGAACCTTCATATTTGAACAATTTAAGAACCAAATTTTTTAGCTGTAATGGAATATTCACTGTTAGACAAATGGAGAAAATTTTGAAAAATATGACCGTTGATGATGTTGAAAGGAGACATCAATTTAGAATGTTGATGACCTTATACTTGAACGATCAATTCATCTTGTGAATGTGCTAAAAAATGGAAGAAAAATGTAAGTTTTATAGTGAAAAAATGAAAGAAAAAAATTAATTTCTTTTATTATAGCCATTGGCCAACGGCTAGCCCAACGGCTCTTTTCTTTTGGCCATTCACAAACCGCCATGTCACCTTGCTCCCCCGCCCCATGCCCGGCTTGAAACCCAAGCCCTAAGGGGCCACGCCCCCAGAGCCGTCCCCGAAAACTCTTGAAAAAATTTAGGCCCCGGGCGACGAAAAGAATTGGGCCCAAAATTATGGTTAAGGGTGAATGAATTACAAAAATAAAAACCTAGTGATAGAGCAAAGATTCGAACTTGAGACCTCTGCATTATTTTGAGATGGTGTTTGCCACTACACCACCAATATTTTTTTGTATATTAAATGGATGAATATACTAAATATATAATTTAATAAATATATACAAGCTTATAAAGACTTTTCGGGCCCTTTGAAATTTTGGGCCTCGGGCGCCGGCACGGTTTTGCCGGGCCCAAAACCGGCCCTGCACGCCCCAACCCAAGCCCCATACCCCACAGCCTTACATAAAAAAAGCTCACTCAGTGGAGTGAGTTTGTGATTTTATGATTTTCTGGCTTAAGAACACAAGCCCATATCTACACCAAATAACATACTATCATTCATAATTAGTTTGGTTAGGATACTTTTTAAGGTGACAAGATAAATGAGAAGACAAATTATTTGATTTAAAAAGATATAAATTAATTAACAAAACCAGGTTAAAAACTAAACCAGTTAACTTGCTTAAAGCAAGAGTCGAACCCATGACCTATTGCTTTGGGAGCCACGCACACCAGCCGGTCAAGCCGGGGACACATCACTGATATCGAGATTAATTGATTTTATACAATACAAACAACATTGTATAAAATCAATTAATCTCGATTTTCATCAAATCGAATAATCTGTCTTCTCATTTTGTTGGAAATTATCCATTTTCCAAAAAGTACCCGTTTGAGGAATTTGGGCTTGTCTTGAGCTTGTATGTTCAATGGGCTGGATCTTTACCAAGAAATCGTTCATATAATTGTTGAGCATGGTATTCTTTTCAAAAACTCAATGGTTATTTGCTATGATGGAACTGTCCGAAATGTTTGTAGGAACTCAATTATTCAATTTGAGTATGGGGCACTGACAAAAAATTTGTTTGCTGGTGGTGAACCGGTGAGAGTATTGGCTGCAACCGCCGTGTCAAACCCGACGTACAAGGCAGTTCTTGATTCTTCTCCAAGTAGTAATTCCTCATGGAATATGATGAAGGTAATTATTATTTTTTACTTCCAAGTTCCAACTGATTTATTGTTATCTTAGAGGTGGGCCTCTTTACCCCTTAACTGGTTGATTTGGATTGTGTTTTATCTCGGCCGGATTGAATTGCCATATCTTATTTTTAATGAATGCATCCCCCTTAATAGTTTTTATCAAATAATTAGAAAATCATTAAATGTTGTTCAAAAATAAAAGTAAAATCAATCATTGAAAAATATTATTTTTTAATCAACTAGTCACAATTAACACATTTATTTTTTGTTAAAAAATAAAATTAAAGATAATCATTAAATAATATTATTTTTTAATCAATTAATCACAATTAACACATTCAATTTTAGAAATGGACAAGATAGTGTTTCAAGGTGAACCCTACCTATCCTGGCCCATTTCAAGTTTTTCAAGCCAGATCCATTTGTCATGTTATGCAACTTATCACACAGACCCATCTTGCCACCTCTTGTTTCTTAATCGCATGCCTAGTAGGCTAGTATTAATAAATATGGTTTTTGTTGTGCATGAGATTCTACAATATGGGGTGAATTTTAAGAATGTTCACAATGACCGCTGTGTTGTACTTTATTTAAATTAAATGATTGTGATTGTTGGAAGGAACACTATCGTGAGAATGCAACCTTTAAGGTTAAAAATCATCTGTATAAAGTCAGCCTCAAGGACGTGGCTATGGAATTTCTAAAAGAGTATGTTTCTTATTTTCTATTGTTACCTATTAGTTTTTTATATTAACTAGAATTACGACCCGCCGCAATGCGGCGGGGATTCTTTAGTTATAACTAAGTCGATTTAGGACGCACACGTTATGTTGAACCTGTCAAACGGGAAAAAATAGACGATGTAAAAACGTTCACCCACACACGCACGTTGCGTCGTGTTAACTCGCAAAATTTAGAACGAAACGTAAAAACGTTAAACCAAAGACGCACGTTGCGATGTGTTAAGTCACAAAATTTAGAACGAAGTATAAAGCGAAAAATTTGTAGAAAATGAAAATTATAAAGGACCAAAGTTGAAAGTAAAAAAAGTTGTGAGGATAGATTTGTAAAAGATAAAAAGTTTTGTGTTAAAAGTAAAAAAACAAATAATTTTGGGTTAAAAGTAATTTATGAAATACTTTTGGGTGAATAGTAAAAAAAATCAAGTTTTTGTTTTTGTTTTTTTTTTTTTTTTTTTTTTGTAAAACCCCAAAGCGAAGGTTACAACAACCATATGCATAACCATTTTTTCTTTGGAAAAACCCCAAAGCCAATATTACAACACATAAGTAAAAAAAATCAAAGTGGTTAAATCGCAAAAGATGGAAACTTTTGAATTAGAAATGAAAAATCAAGTTAATGAAAGGGGTTAAATTGTATAAGATGGAAACTTTTAAATTAGAAGTGAAAAATCGAATTAATCAAAGGGGTTAAATTACCAAAGATTAAAACTTTAAACTCAAATTGTCAAAGATTAAAACTTTAGGGTTAAAAGGGAAACAAAGATTAAAACTTTAAACTTAACTTGCCAAAGCTTGAAACTTTAAGGTTAGAAATGAAAAATCCAATTTTTTTTTTTTTTTTTGAAAAACTCCCAAAGCCAATTTTACAACTACCATATGCATAAAGTTATTGGTTATTAATAAGGTTTTAATATTCATCAAAGTATAGTGTCCTTGATTTTGTTCTAAACTACTCTTGAAGGTTTAGGTAATGCATTTGATGCGAATCACAATTACTGAAATGGTGCATAAAAAATTCAAGACCCTATTCATTTTCCATAGTAAATTGTGACCAAGGTGTTTGGACAGAATAAATTGTTTGTGGGTGTTTGGGTAGAGTAAATTGTGATGGAATCTTTACATTTTCATCCCTCCTTATTAGAGTAAACTAGTATCTGTGCTCGTGCTTCGCCGCAATTGAATCCTAGTATTCTTGGTTGGTGTTGTTGTAGGTCATTCGCGTACGGTTAGTCTTTTGGATTCGATGCATTGAGCACTTGGCATACACATACACACATGATTTTTTTTTTTTTTTGCTTACATGGTGGGGTATGTTTAGTTTTTTTACCTTAGGAATAGAAATGAGCACTTAATGATAGTCTAGGTCAAAGGTATAGAAATAACCTAATTCCCTATAACTATGGCTCTGATATTGTATTGGCATTTACAAGTTGTCTGATTCGATTGAGAGGTTTTACATGTGAAACATGGTTATTCGTTATATTCATTATTCATTCTAGCAATGATCATTAATAGAGATCCCGATAATTATGTTGTAATTAACGTGTAACTAGTTGTCATTCGTTATTTCCTATTATAAGTCACACATTGTATATTATATAGAGTTTGGTAAATGAATGAGAAAGGGGAAAGGAAATCATATTCAATATGGTATCAAGAGACCAGTAATATTTCTCTCGAAACTTCCCCTCTTTCTTTTTCAAAACCCTTCTTTTCACAAAACCCTTCTGCTGCCATAACCCTTCTTCTTCATGGCACTACCCCTATTCTCACTTGCTCCATTCAATCATGTCTAACAAAAACAACATCCACCCTGCTTCCACTGTCTCAAATATTAAGGTTGTAATCCCTGTCACTCTCGAAATGGAATCCGGCCAATATGGCTCGTGGTCGGAACTTTTTCGAATTCATTGTCAGACTTGTCTTGTTGCCGACAACCTTTCTCCTCCACCTGCCTCCAAACAACCTGCTTCTACCGATGGCAAAACAGCAGATGCTCTCAAAATTGATGACGATTGGGATCGTCAGTGGATATACGGCACCATATCCAACGACCTACTTCACACCATTCTTAAACCCAACACGATTGCCCACGCTGCCTGGAAAGCCATTGAAGATATTTTTCAGGACAACAAGAGTTCCCGCGCCATTCATTTGCTACACAAATTTTCGAATACTAGGCTGGACAGGTTCTCAAGTGTCTCAGCTTATTGTCAAGAATTGAAAGTTCTCGCAGACCAGCTTGCAAATGTGAACGCCCCTGTGGATAATGAACGGTTGGTACTTCAGCTTATTGCCGGTTTAAATGAATCGTATGAGGGCATCGCCACAATCTTACAACAGCAAGAGCCCCTTCCGTCGTTTTATACGGCACGTTCCAAACTTGTCCAAGTTGAAGCCCGAAAAGCCGAACAAGCACTCCAAGCATCCAAGACTGCCGGTACTGCCCTTGCCGCCGGAACATCCAAATCGCCTTCTTCTGATCATCGTACAGACGCCGCCGCATCTGAACGTCACCGTGGTCGTGGCTGTGGCTCCCGAGGCCGTGGTCGCGGTCGGAATTCAGGTCGTGGTCACGCCCCATGGTTTCCTCCACATAGCGGATACTGGCAGCCACCATGGTCCAACAATTGGTCCTTACAGAATCATGTCCCCCAAGCCCAACAACAGCCTTCTTGGGCCTGTCCCCCTTGCCCATATCCACATACAGGCCATCAACAGCAACAGCCCAATAATTCAGCCCAACGCATACTTGGACCCAGGCCAAATCAAGCTTATCATACTGCGTATGCTCCCACGGATATCGAACAAGCCCTCTACACCATGTCCCTGCAGCAATCTGATCCCATACCTTATATGGACACTGGGGCGACCACCAACATGACAAACGAGCAAGGTGATTTCCACACTTTTTCTAATAATTGCATTAACAAAAATATAATTGTTGGTAATGGCGATACCATACCAGTTCTTGGACAAGGCACCAAATACTTACCCAAGCCCTTCCCACCTCTTATTCTAAAAAATGTCCTTTACTCACCTAAATTGCTTAAAAACCTTGTGTCTGTTCGTCGATTTACCACCGACAATTCCGTATCTGTTGAATTTGATCCCTTTGGTTTTCTTGTGAAGCATCTCAAGACCCGGACCCCTATCCTCAGGTGCAATAGCAGCGGTGATCTATATCCACTCGTGCTTGGGTCCGCCGGTTCACCACCATCAGCCTTTGCAGCTATTTCCTCACAACTCTGGCATGAACGTCTTGTTCACCCAGGACAACAATCTTTACATTCGTTAAAAACTTCATGTTCCATTGACTTTAACAAGTTTAAAAATAAGTATGCCAGTCTTGTGTTTTTGGTAAAAGTGTTAGATTGCCATTTCATTCTTCTACTTCTTGCACTTTACAACCATTTGACATGATTCATAGCAACCTATGGACTTCTCCCATTGTTAGCTCTGGGGGACATAGGTATTATATATTATTCTTAGACGACTTAACCGATTTTTGTGGACATTTCCTCTCGCTAAAAAATCCCAAGTGTTTACTATTTTTCACCAATTTGCAAAACGAATAAAAACCCAATTTGAACGAACCATAAAAACATTCTAATGCGACAATGGGAAGGAGTATGTAAATGCTTCTTTTCAACAGTTTTTCAACGCCAATGGAATGGTTTTCCGTCTTTCATGCCCTTACACCTCCTCACAAAACGGTAAAGCCGAACGAAAAATCCGCACCATAAACAACATGATCCGTACGTTACTAGCCCACGCCTCCTTACCAAACCATTTTTGGCATCACGCTCTCGAAACCGCCACTTACCTTTTAAACTTTCTTCCTAACAAACCAACCAAGCCAAAATCCCCAACTGAACTCCTTTATCTCACCACCCCTACATTTGACCACCTACGTGTCTTCGGATACCTCTGTTATCCTCTCACCCCGTCTACTTCCACACATAAACTTGACATTCGTTCTCAACCTTGTGTCTTTTTAGGCTACCCTCCAACACACCGGGGGTACAAATGCCTAAGCCTTATTACCCACCAAATCATCATCTGTCGTCATGTCGCGTTCGATGAAACCACTTTTCTCTACAAACAAACCTTCTCAAAACCACCTACTTACGATTTCCTCAACGACCACCTTAATCCTCTATTTTGGTCTCATATTCACCCAACATCCAACACCCACCCATCACGTACCTCACCTCCATCCACCCCCTCCTCACCGAGCCCTTCTGCCAACACATATACTGAGCCTAGCCCAGCCCCCTCACCTCTCCCAATCCCATCCCCACCTCCCGTTACGCACGGCCCAACAACACCTGTTGGGTCGGCCCAACCACACCCAGTCTCTCCTAATCCATCCCACCCAACACCGCAAACACACTCATTACATCCTGCCGCTCCACCAACACCCCCTCCACCACCGACCACACGAACGACGCACACCCGCTCCATGAGCGGCATTGTCAAACCGAAAAAAGCACCTGAATCTACAAACCTCCGCCCCCACCAATACTATCACCCCATTACCAAAAACCCATCCGATGCCTTGTCTATACCGGTATGGTACTCCGCCATGACTAACGAATATAATGCACTTATTAAAAATAGTACGTGGGAATTAGTACCTCGTGAACCACACATGAACATGATACGAAGCATTTGGCTATTTAAACACAAATTTAAATCAGATGGTACTTTGCAACGGTACAAGACACGTTTAGTGTGTGATGGGCGTACACAACAACTGGGAATAGATTGCAGGGAGACCTTCAGTCCGGTAGTAAAACCAGCCACGATTCGGACCGTTTTAACATTGGCCTTAGCAAACTCGTGGTCCGTACATCAACTAGACGTCACAAACGCTTTTCTCCAACGGGAACATCCACGAGACTGTCTACATGCACCAGCCTATGGGTTTTCGAAACCGAGATTTTCCTAATCATGTTTGCTTACTCCGAAAATCACTCTATGGGGTTAAGCAAGCACCGCGTGCTTGGTACCAGCGGTTTACCGACTATGCCTTATCGTTGGGTTTTCACCACAGCAGATGTGATGCTTCTCTTTTCACTCTCCACAGTGGCCATGACACCGCTTTTCTACTCCTCTATGTTGATGACATTCTCCTTGTGACCTCTTCTGACCATCTTCGCAAACAACTCATGGCCAAGCTTGCTTCTGAATTTGCCATGAAAGATCTCGGCCCTCTCAGCTTCTTCTTGGGCAACTCGGTCACTAGGAACAAGAATAATATGTTCTTATCTCAACAGTCTTATGCCACTGACATTATTAAGCGTGCCAATATGCAGAATTGCAACCCGGTGTTCACCCCAGTCGACACTCATGCTAAACTAAGCGCCAACTCGAGTGAACCCTTCCACGATCCTACCCTATACAGAAGTCTAGCCGAAGCACTTCAATACTTGACATTCACACGACCGGATATCACCTATGCTGTGCAACAGATATGTATGCACATGCACGCTCCGAGGACCGACCACTGGAATGCCCTTAAACGAATTATCAGATACCTAAAGGGCACAATTACATACGGCCTCACACTTGGACACACCTCAGCCTCATCTTTACTTGCTTATACAGATGCAGACTGGGCCGGTTGCCCTGATAGACGCAGATCCACCAGTGGCTACTGCATTTACTTTGGTGATAATCTCATCTTTTGGTCCTCGAGAAGACAATCAACGGTTTCTAGATCCAGTGAAGAAGCAGAGTATCGTGGGGTCGCAAACGTAGTTGCCGAACTTTGTTGGTTACCAAACTTACTTCTTGAGCTTCATCACCCTCTGACACGTGCCACACTGGTTTATTGTGACAATGTAAGCGCCATCTATCTCTCAGGAAACCCGGTTCAGCACCAACGGACGAAGCAGATTGAACTTGATATTCACTTCGTCCGTGAACAGGTACAACGCGGTCAAGTCAGGATTCTCCATGTCCCCTCTCGATATCAGATTGCGGACAGCTTCACGAAGGGGCTACCTTGTAATCTCTTTGAAGACTTCAGTTCCAGTCTCAGCATCCGATCTCCTCCCGTTTCGACTGCGGGGGTAGAATAGAGATCCCGATAATTATGTTGTAATTAACGTGTAATTAGCTGTCATTGGTTATTTCCTATTATAAGTCACACATTGTATATTATATATAGTTTGGTAAATGAATGAGAAAGGGGAAAGGAAATCATATTCAGTAATCATTAACTTACATAAACCGAAGGAATCGATAATAGATCTATTGCTTGACACACGCCTAACGTTGTGACCGTATAGACGGCCTTTAGGTAGTTCAGGTTATAATTGCTCATGGGCAAGTCTTTGTTGCCTATGTGCAGGTTGTAATTGCAATGTGTATGTGTAGTTGCCTTTGTGCAAAGTAGTAGTTGCAAGTCCTAGTTGCCAATGTGTAGGTGTAGTTGCCCTTGTGCAAGTAGAAGTTGCACATGCATACCTATTGAAGAAAGCCATTATCATCATCGTCATTGTATTCGTGTTTGTGATTTTGTGTGTGTGTTCGTACATAGAGTATACAAAACGAATTGGAATGATATTTTATTGAATATCTTCTTGGTAAAAAATAAAGTTACAGTGGGTTTGACTATATATACAAAAGGAAACGGCTGTTGTGTTGGTTGTTGAACCGGTATGACAGTTACCATAACCGTTTCATTGCAACCTTAAACAAACAACTAAGCGTTATCCTAACCTAGGATATCTAAATAACAATTATAAGAATAACTAAATATATAGTTTAGTTTATATATATTTAACACATGCCCCTAAACTAAACTAGGTTAATCATGGGAATAGTGAAACCTCCTTCGCTTTATATAATGTTTAACCGCATTCCAGTTTCCTAACAAATATGAAGTGTAGTTGTCTTCATGTTCTTGAGTAATCATGCATAGGTCTTCATTCTTTTCTTTAATGTATCCGTGATGAATCGTGCGTCCCGGTTGTCGATAGCAATAACGTCTTTGTCTTTGTTGTTTTCTCCCGTGCGTTTTCCAGAAATTTGCGTCATCCGGATTGCTAAATCTTCTTTCTGAAACTAATAGTTCTTCTGTCGCCAAAAATTCTTCTTCTGTCTCTAAAGCCTTCTCTTCTGTGTCGCTAAAGTTCGTCGCTAAATCTTTCTTTCTTCTCTGTATAATCTTTTCGGATTTATTTGCAGAAGTAATTTTTGTATAAACTTCTTTAAAAAACAGGGCATCATCCCATTCGTCGTTCACATCCTTTATCATGATTCTTTGTGTCCGATTGCTTTCATGTTGTTCACAATCATCTTTTAAAACATCACTATAATATGTATTCTTTCTCTTGTGATGTCTTGGGTTATCTACCGATTTCTCGCTCAATTCTGTATCCTTGTCGTCTTTTCTATCATAATAATCGTCCTTGTCTTGTTGTATCTTATCATTTTTATTTAAAACATTTTTTTTCCGGCCATCTCATCTCCGCTTTCGGGTTTGTCTTCTTCATTGCCTGTTTCTCGAATTCAATTTCTGGTATCATTGAATTCTCTTCTTTCGGTGTTATGACTTCCCCTTTATCTCCGTTATCTTCGAGACGTCCCGATTCGTATTCCAGTAATGCAATTTCGTATTGCAATTCCATTATTGCAATCTCTTGTTTCAGGATTGCAATCGCGCATAATCACGGACTTATATAATCGGGATCGTTGTTTATTTCTCGTCCGTTTCCTTGTCCGCTGTTCATCTTTATCAGCCGTCACTTCCCGGGATCATGTAATTCTGATAGTAATTCTCCGATTTCCAACCATGGGCTCTGATACCACATATTGACGAAAGTCGTTATCATCATCGTCATCGTATTCGTGTTTGTGATTTTGTGTGTGTGTTTGTACAGAGAGTATACAAAACGAATTGGAATGATATTTTATTGAATATCTTCTTGGTAAAAAATAAAGTTACAGTGGGTTTGAATATATATACAAAAGGAAATGGCGGATTTGTTGGTTGTTGAACCGGTATGACGGTTACCATAACCATTTCGTTGCAACCTTAAACAAACAACTAAGCGTTATCCTAACTTAGGATATCTAAATAACAATTATAATAATAACTAAATATATAGTTTACTTTTTATATATTTAATGGTAAATTTTTGTTCAACTATGTGATTCCCATAGGTCGTGTGTGATTTTTGCTACATCTGAAATCTGGTTATTCGTTACATTCGGTATTCATTCTAGCAATGATCATTAACTTACATAAGCCGGAGGAATCGATAATAGATCTGTTGCTTGACACTTGTCCATCGTTGTGACCTTATAGACGACCTTTGGGTAGTTCAGGTTATAATTGCTCATGAGCAAGTCTTAGTTGCCCATGTGCAGGTAGTAGTTGCAAGACTTAGTTGCTCATGTGCAGATTTGTATAAAAAGTGTATGCCACGTGTCACGTTATGTCACCCTTCAACACCCCGTCCCACCCCACGCTTATTGGCACCATGCCACCCTTCTAACAAATGCTCATGTGACTGTTCATCTCTATAATTTTTTAATATTTTATAAAAGTGGCTATGAGTGGAGAAGAGAGAAAAGGTAAAGATAAAAGTATAAAAAATATCGTTGAATTGAAAAACTAAGAGAAAATATAGTGTTTTTAATGTAATTATAGAGATAGAGTTAGATATTTGATTGTGGATGGTCTTAGATAATGATCAACGACAAGAAACACTACAAAATGAAATTTATTATGAATTCTAATTTGAATTTTTATTCTACATGCATGCAAAGTGACTG
This sequence comes from Helianthus annuus, assembly GCF_002127325.2. Taxonomy (NCBI): domain Eukaryota; kingdom Viridiplantae; phylum Streptophyta; class Magnoliopsida; order Asterales; family Asteraceae; genus Helianthus; species Helianthus annuus. The sequence continues at coordinate 185,186,010 of NC_035443.2, read as the reverse complement.
ATATATTCAAGCTGAAAGAATACAAGTTGATATATATATATATATATATATATATATATATATATATATATATATATATATATATATATATATATATATATATATATATATATATATATAGGGGGCTGCTAGAATGAAAACCACCTCGAGTTGTAAGAACCGCGAGAACTACACTCCACGGAGCGCCGTTCGCCATGATTTTTTTTACAAGTAGATGTGTATATTATAAACACGGCCGTAAAAAATCATGGCGAACGGCGCTCCGTGGGGTGTAGTTTTTTACACCACAAGTTTGGTGTTTTTTAATTTTTTTTCTTTTTTCTTTTTTTTCACCAAACTTGTGGTGTAAAAAACTACACCCCACGGAGCGCTGTTCGCCGTGATTTTTTACGGCCGTGTTTATAATATACAAATCTACTTGTAAAATAAACCATGGCGAACGGCGCTCCGTGGGGTGTAGTTCTCGCGGTTCTTACAACTCGAGGTGGTTTTCATTCTAGCGGCTCCCTATATATATATATATATATATATATATAGAGAGAGAGAGAGAGAGATAGAGAGAGAGAGAGAGAAAAGTGTAACATACAATAGGTCTTATCGTACGCTCGTACGCGATTGTGAAATTGCATGTTATAAAAAAACATGTTGGAAGTCGCATGTTGGCAATTTTGATGAAATCGCATGTTATTTTTTTGTAGCAATTTAGCATGTCGGTAAATATGATGAAATCACATGTTGGTATATAAAGCAATTTCGCATGTTGGTCTTTTCCGCAAAATCGCATGTTCAAGAGTGAATTTGCACCAGATCGTACAGCTGGGATGATCGCATACTTTTTGTACGATAAGATCCATTGTACGTTAACATGCCTCTATATATATATATATATATATATATAGGGGACCGCTAAAATGAAAACCACCTCTAATTGTAAGAACCATGAGAACTTTTTGATTCGGGGCGAGTTGGACCAAATTTTTTTTCATAGACGTAGATGCGTGTATTATAAACACATTTGTAAAAAAAATTCCAAAAAAATGTCGTGTGTGTAGTTTTGAACACCACAAATTTGTGTTTACGGGTACCGTAAATTTTACCCTTAAACACAAACTTGTGGTGCTCAAAACTACACACACGACATTTTTTTTACAAATGTGTTTATAATACACGCATCTACGTTTATGAAAAAAAAAATTGGTCCAACTCGCCCATACGGTGTAGTTCTCATGGTTCTTACAACTGTAGGTGGTTTTCATTTTAACGGTCTCCTATATATATATATTCAACTTAAATTTTTAAATGATTTTTTGTTTAATACCTAATGATACTTTAATGTTAAATGCTTTCTCTTTAACTGTATTTTAGGATAGCTGATGATCTCTTATTAATTGTACTTTATATTGTTGCGATATGTTGTTGTATTTTTACTTGATATTTCCAATTTTTTTTCTTTTTAGTTTCCGAATCAAACAATTTCAGTACGCGAAGATAGTGTTTTTTTTTTAGGATTTAATGGACAACCGGTTCCGGCGAAAATCGTTTACACAAGAACCGTTTAATCTGGTTACAAATTGAACCAGAACTGTTAAAATACGGTTCGGTTCCGGTTCTTAAATTTCACATTAAACAGTTCCGGTTCGCTTCCGGTTCGGTTCAGTCAGGTTCTTTACCATTGCAAAGCCCAGATTTAAATAATCTCAACTATTCGTCGTTGGCCGCCAACATTCCCAACTTAAAAAATAACCACCGGCAGTCCCAGCTATTGACATATTGGCCACCAATGGACCCTGACCAACAGAACCCTAAAGTTGTTAGTCTCCGGTCGTCGAAAAACAAACATATATACTCACCTATCCACCACACTTACTTGCATCAATAGCCATACACAGATCATGTATAAACAAGTTGCTAGGGAGAGAGAATCACAAATGGTATCAAGATGCTTGTATATGCAGTACATGAAATACTACTGGACTAATCTCTCTATTTCTTTGAGAAAAGAGATAGAAGATTAAACTTGGGTTCACAGTCAGCAAACTATTCCCCGCCTCACCGTATTTAGTAAGCTACTCATCCTCTAGTTTACAGCTAGCAAATTCTTCGATAAGAGCAACGTAGGCATCATTTGCTGATTGAGGCACTTGGAGAGATCGTAAAAGCAACTCCTTTCTACTCATTCTTGCTCCTTGACTACTGGAAGGAGAGCGGGAAGACTGTGATTGAGTCGGGGGAGTGGGATGTGAAGGCTATCCAATGGTTGACTGAGAACCTCGGCTTGAAGGGCTGGAAGGAGACTGACAATGTGTTGGGGAAGTGGAACCCCAGGTGGTCGAGATCAACGTAAAGAACTTGCAAGCATCACCTCCCTGCCCAGGCACACATGAACTTAATAGTTAATTCAACACTATAAACAAACATACTTGAATATAATAGCCCTTGAAATTCTCACCCTAACACAACAACACCTATATTTTTGTCCATTACGAAACGCGGTGCGGCAAAAATCACGTCCACAGCGACAGAGCCAGAGTTCATCCTCAAATGAGTAAAATTTACTATCAATGATATCGTTTTCCTATCAAATAATAATCGTTAAGAATATACATAATTAAAAAAAGTATACAATAGTCATTCCAAAACTTGCCTTATTAGAACCAGGGCGTTTATAATACGGACGACCCATAGGTATGAGGGAAAGATTGCCAAAAGCAAGATAGAAGCTGAACGATTAGCAACACTCATTGCCATTCTTCAGTGTACAGGCAGATGGTGATCGATCGGAGATGGAGTAGGCGGGAGAAGGGGAAGGGGAAGGGGGAGGGTTGAATGGTCCGGTTGTTTTAGACCATTTAAACTATAACCGGTCTTACCAAAAAAGGGCTGTCTTACAGTCTTACCAAAAGAGGCCAACAATTGGCATCAACAGACTTCTTCTTATTCTCAATCGCATAGTAGAAGGTGGACAGTAACGCCGCTCCCCATGTGTAACCATCTACTTCATCCAGTTTTTCCACAAACTGGACTAGATAATTATGGGCGATATAATCATCACACACGAGAGTAACAAAGCAGACAATTACTATCAAAAGAAGGGCAATCAGCCGTTCCTTGTGTTCTTTACGTTGGGTTTCCACTATTTTCTTCAAAGTGTGCACGGTCACTTTCTCATTTCTGTCAAGTGAAGTGAACACTCTTTCAATTCCTCTTTATCCCGGCTGGTTGATGAAATTACTGCCTTTCCATCAATGGGCAAACCAGTCAAATACAAAATGTCCTCAAGTGTCACATTTAAATGATGGCCATTTATCTTGAAGTAGTGGTTCTCCCTATCATATTTCGTCAATAACAAAGATAGCAGTGTAGTTGGAGTCTGGGTTGTACTTGTGAGCCGCAACAACCTCAGTAAACAGTGACCATCCCCTTTGCTATCAATGATCTGATCAACGACTCTCTTAAATGCAGGGTCTAATGAATTGTAGACTGTCCCCAATGTACCAACTTTTCCTGTTGCTCTGTACTGAGACATTTAATCTGTAGTACCTAGCAGTTTGAAATCATGCATTGGACGAAAATTTTTAATAAACAAAAATTACACAAAAGGAATAAACTGTAATTTGCAGTAAGAAATCCATTACAAAACATTTGTGGCTATTATAATTTCAATTAAAAACCATTTACAGATCATTCTCATTTGTAGCTACAGCATACTCAATTAGAAAACACTATTGCCCATTTCCATTCCATTGTTGCCTATTTCCATTTCGTGACGGTTTTGACAGCGCCTCGTTCCACTATTTGGTGAACGAAACATTAGTCGGTTTGATCCGTTTTTGTGTAAAAGTCGATTTGTTAAAACATTTTTGTTAGTAATAATTTAAATCGTAATTTAACATTTTATTAGGACGAAAACTCAAAAAGGTGGTGGGTTCACCACTCCCCTGCGATGTATCAAATAGTTGATTAGTAATTTAGGACTAAGGGAAAGTGAAAATGCAATTAAAAAAAACATTCACATAACTAGGCTAAACTGATACATGATTAGCAACCGAATAACACCTAAAACTTGGAGGCCAAACAAAGAAGATACTGACATTGGAGTGTTCATTCGAATAAAATGCTTCTCGATTTCGTCCAAACAAGGTCTAAGGTATGGTACAATAACCTTTTTGAGTTTTCGTTCTAAAAAATGTTAAATTACGATTTAAATTATTACTAACAAAACGGTTTTAACAAATCGATTTTTACACAAAAACGGATCAAACCGACTAATGTTTCGTTCACCAAATAGTGGAACGAGGCGCTGTCGAAACCGTCACGAAATGGACATAGGCAACAATGGAATGGAAATGGGCAACAGTGTTTTCAAATTGAATATGCTGTAGCTACAAATGAGAATGATCTGTAAATGGTTTTTAATTGAAATTATAATAGCCACAAATGTTTTGTAATGGATTTCTTACTGCAAATTACAGTTTATTCCTGTTGTGTAATTCTTGTTTATTAAAAGTTTTTGTCTGATGCATGATTTCAAACTGCTAGGTACTACAGATTAAATGTCTCGGTACAGAGCAACCGGAAAAGTTGGTACATTGGGGACAATCTACAATTCATTAGACCCTGCATTTAAAAGAGAGTCGTTGATCAGATCATTGATAGCAAAGGGGATGGTCACTGTCTACTAAGGTTGTTGCGGCTCACAAGTACAACCCATACTCCAACTACACTACTATCTTTGTTATTGAAGAAATATGATAGGGAGAACCACTACTTCAAGATAAATGGCCATCATTTAACTGTGACACTTGAGGACATTTTGTATTTGACCGGTTTGCCCATTGATGGAAAGGCAGTAATTTCATAAACCAGCCGGGATAAAGAGGCATTTGAAAGAGTGTTCATTTCACTTGATAGAAATGAGAAAGTGAACGTGCCCACTTTGAAGAAAATAGTAGAAGCCCAAAGTAAAGAACACAAGGAACAGCTGATTGCCCTTCTTTTGATAGTAATTGTCGGCTTTGTTACTCCCATGAGTAATGATTATATCGTCCATAATTATCTAGTCCAGTTTGTGGAAAAACTGGATGAAGTAGATGCATGGGGAGCGGCTTTACTTTCCACCTTCTACTATGCGATTGAGAATAAGAAGAAGTCTGTTGATGCCAATTGTTGACCTCTTTTGGTTAGACCGTAAGACAACCTCTTTTTGGTAAGACCGGTTATAGTTTGAATGGTCTAAAACAACCGGACCATTCAACCCTCCCCCTTCCCGTTCTCCCGCCTACTCCATCTCCGATCGATCACCATCCGCCTGCATGCCGTCACCTGCTCCTCTCACCTCCGACTGACGCCGGCTCCTCCTACCTCCGACTGACGCCAGCTCCTCCCACTTCTGGCCTCCGTCCAACGTTGCCTCCATCTTCCAGTGCCAGCCTCCGTCCAGCGCCTACTCCTTCCAGTGGTAAGAAAAACCGATTTCCCTTTTCCTCCATTTTTTTCGATTTTTTCTACTTTGTTTGCAAATAGGAAAAGCAAAAGTATTATACCAAGTTTCAAAATTGTATGTTACATTCAGGTAATTTAAGGAAAATTATATGCATTTTTTTTCTTCAGATTTTGCCTGTTGAGATTCTTGTTATATCAAATTTTGTCATAGTTTTGAATTGGGTTCTACATAAGTACATTTTGCTTGTTCATCGATTTGTATCGATTTAGTTTATCTTATTTAACTTATGTAAGTGATTTTCAGATTCTGAATTTGGGGTAGATATGGCAGAGATTGTTGATGTCAAGTTGGCGCCTTATCGTGAAATCAGTAGGGTTAAGGAAACGGGAACATCAAGATTAGGTGGCCATGAGGCTAGGAAACGAAGACGAAGAATCAAGTATTTACCCTCTTAAAACCTTTCGTCTATGGATTTTGATTTCTAGTTTGTAGGATTTTCGTTGTGTGTGAATTTCAGCTAGTTTCACCAAATTAACACGAGGGGTGATTCATACGAACGTATCGAGGTTTAGTGAAACTAGCAGAAATTCACACACAACCAAATTCCTACAAACTGGAAATCAAAATCAATAGACGAAATGTTTTAAGAGGGCAAATACTTGACTCTTCGTCTTCGTTTCCTCGCCTCATGACCACCTCATCTTGATGTTCCCATCTCATTAACCCACCCTACTGATTTCACGATAAGGCGCCAATTTAACAATAACAATGTCTGCCATATCTACCCCAAATTCAAAATCTAAAAATCACATACAAAAGTTAAATAAGATAAACTAAATCGATGAATAAGCAAAATGTACTTATGTAGAACCTAATTCAAAACTTTGACAAAATTTGATAAAACAAGAATCTCAATAGGCAAAATCTGAAGAAAAAAAATGCATATAATTTGCCTTAAATTACTTGAATTTAACATACAATTTTCAAACTTGGTACAATACTTTTGCTTTTCCTGTTTGCAAACAAGGTAAAAGAAATCGAAAAAATGGAGGAAAAGGGAAATCGGTTTTTCTTACCACTGGAAGTAGTAGGCGTTGGCCGGAGGCTGGCACTGGAAGATGGAGGCGGCATTGGACGGAGGCCAGACGTGGGAGGAGCTTGCGTCAGTCGGAGGTAGAAGGAGTCGGCATCAGTCGGAGGTGAGAGGAGCAGGTGGCGGCAAGCAGGCAGATGGTGATCGATCGGAGATGGAGTAGGCGGGAGAAGGGGAAGGGGGATGGTTGAATGGTCCGATTGTTTTAGACCATTCAAACTATAATCAGTCTCACCAAAAAGTGGCTGTCTTACAGTCTTACCAAAAGAGGCCAACAATTGGCATCAACAGATTTCTTCTTATTCTCAATCGCATAGTAGTAGGTGGACAGTAACGCCTCTCCCCATGCGTAACCATCTACTTCATCCAGTTTTTCCTACAAACAGGAAATCAAAATCCATAGACGAAAGGTTTTAAGAGGGTAAATACTTGACTCTTCGTCTTCGTTTCCTAGCCTCATGGCCACCTCATCTTGATGTTCCCGTTTCCTTAACCCTACTGATTTCACGATAAGACGCCAACTTGACATTAACAATGTCTGCCATATCTACCCCAAATTCAGAATCAGAAAATCACATACATAAGTTAAATAAGATAAACTAAATCGATAGAAATTATATGCACGCTCGATCTCAGGTTTACCAAAATACCTATACACCGAAGAATGGCAATGAGTGCTGCTAATCGTTCGGCTTCTATCTTGCTTTTGGGAATCTTTCCCTCATACCTATGACCATTGAGAATCAAAGAAGATCGGAAAACAGGAACATACCTCTTTACTTGAGGTGTTGTTACGTAGATGGGCTTTTCCATATGCTTCTTAGCTGCAAATTCATTCATAATAGACTTGTAAACGGTTTTATTCTGCAACAAGTAATTAATTAGAAGTTCAAAATTGATGATGAGAACAAACACCTACTGCCACTAGGTTAATAGGCCATTGACAAGCAAATTAACTAAGTGCAAGAGTTTGTAGACATGAAATAACCTTTCATATATATTTTCTTGCTTGAGTCTTTGAGTGATCAGTGATAGCAATATACGCGGACTTAGCCGCATCCATCTCTGCGGCACGCTTATTAGGAAATGTAGTGGTGGACGAAACATTAGTCGCTTTGATCCGTTTTTGTGTAAAAATTGATTTGTTAAAACAGTTTTGTTAGTAATAATTTAAATCGTAATTTAACATTTTATTCAGACAAAAACTCAAAAAGGTCATTTACCATACCTTAGACCTTGTTTGGAGGAAATCGAGAAGCATTTTATTCGAATGAACACTCCAATGTCAGTATCTTCTTCGTTTGGCCTCCAAGTTTTAGGTGTAATTCGGTTGTATCAGTTTAGCCTAGTTATGTGAATGTTTTTTTAATTGCATTTTCACTCTCCCTTAGTCCTAAATTCCTAATCAACTGTTTGATACATCGCAGGGGAGTGGTGAACCCACCACCTACGCGATAGCAGCTGTTGTAGGCTCATTGATTATTGATTATATGAATGACTTTAAATCCAGCAATAGTACCAACGTCCTTTTTTTAATATTCCTCTTGCACTTCATATCCTCCTACACTTTGGAGTCCCCGAATCTCCTTCCAATCAACCTCTTTGACTCTGAAAATTGATGATTAGTCATAAGCCAAAACAAAACACGGTAAAAACAGATACTAACAACTGATAAACTTGAAATATGGTTAACTCAGCGCAACAAAACAGGGTAAAAACAGATACTAACCAAACAACTACAATATATTTAAGTATTAGCAAACTAAAATGGATGGTCTGGGTTTGTATCTTGTTGCTTGGTGAGAAATAAGAGTGTTTTCTAGGTTAATCGTGTAGATCTGCTTTGATACTGTCTTTGTGACAAAACCAATTTGAATATGTTTTTTAAATATTGTTTTATCATTTGTTTTTTAAGATTTGCATATGACTTTCAAGATTTGCATATGATGAGGATAAACAATTCTTTATGTTTATACAATACTTTCAGATTCAAAGAGGTTGATTGGAAGGAGATTCAGTGACTCCAAAGTGTAGAAGGATATGAAGTGCACGAAGAATATTCAAAAAAGGACGTTGGTACTATTGTTGGATTTAAAGTCATTCGTATAATCAATGAGCCTACAGCAGCTGCTATCGCGTAGGTGGTGGGTTCACCGCTCCCCTGCGATGTATCAAACAGTTGATTAGGAATTTAGGACTAAGGGAGAGTGAAAATGCAATTAAAAAAAACATTCACATAACTAGGCTAAACTAATACATGATTAGCAACCAAATAACACCTAAAACTTGGAGGCCAAACGAAGAAGATACCGACATTGGAGTGTTCATTCGACTGAAATGCTTCTCGATTTCGTCCAAACAAGGTCTAAGGTATGGTACAATAACCTTTTTGAGTTTTCGTCCTAATAAAATGTTAAATTACGATTTAAATTTTTACTAACAAAAATGTTTTAACAAATCGATTTTTACACAAAAACGGATCAAACCGACTAATGTTTCGTTCACCAAATAGTGGAACGAGGCGCTGTCGAAACCGTCACGAAATGGAAATAGGCAACAATGGAATGGAAATGGGCAACAATGGATCAAACCGACAAATGTTTCGTTCACCAAATAGTGGAACGAGGCGCTGTCGAAACCATCACGAAATGGAAATAGGCAACAATGGAATGGAAATTGGCAACAATGCTTTATAATTGAATATGCTGTAGCTACAAATGAGAATGATCTATAAATGGTTTTTAATTGAAATTATAATAGCCACAAATGTTTTGTAATGGATTTCTTACTGCAAATTACAATTTTTCCTATTGTGTAATTCTTGTTTATTAAAAAATTTCGTCTGATGCATGATTTGAAACGGCTAGGTACTACAGATTAAATGTCTCGATATAGAACAATCGGAAAAGTTGGTACATTGGGGACAGTCTACAATTCATTAGACCCTGCATGCCTAGGGTGACATAAGGCGTTGAGGTCTGTGCCTTAGTACGCCTCGCACCTAGGCACGGTTTATAAAACCCATGATGGGATACCTAGCTACTTGCTCACCAAGGTTGTACGTTCTGCAAACTAAATTGCCGCCCTTTATGATTTTCTTGTAATTATAGCCAATCATCCCATTAAGTAATGCAAAGTCAAAATAATCTCTTGAAACATAACGGGAATTTAAAACCATTAGGTACAGGGGCGGACCTAGGTGAAGCCCAGGGTGGGCGGGCGCAACCTTTGAAAAAAAAAATTAGTTTATTTTTTAGGCAAAAAACTCAACCGCGCCCTCCTGAAAATATACTTGAACCACTCATCCGCACGACCGCACCCCGAGCAAATAATTTCTGAGTCCGCCACTGATTAGACATACAGATTAAACCACAAAAATGAAATTTGGCATATAAGGAGGATATGCTATTGCCCCCTTTACTGGCTTACAAGGATCATGTACAAATTGCTTACATGTGACGTAAATGTTTTACAAATATTTTATTGTATTACATTAATAAAAACTTGAACTTACTCAGCATAGCTAACTTTTGCATGCACGTTAAATTGAAAGGCGGTGGCACATCAAGTGTAGTGTGGCTACAACAGCGGTTGATGTATAATGATGATCGGAAAATGGAAGAGAGACATGCCTATAAGGAGAAACACAGAATTTCGATTGGATTGAGAGGAGATACTCACGAAATGATGGATATAAAGGGTTGGAGACAAGTTTAATGTGGTGTTCATCAGTTACAAGAACGATTACAAGTTACATTTCAGCAAACATTATGTCAACAGTTTCAACAGTTCCATGTATAAATAATTTTTTTAAATTGTATCTTAAACTTAATAACTAATAATAGTTAAGTCTATAATTTTTTTTTCATTTTTTAGTGTTAGCAACCTAGCGAAAAATGCCATACTGCTTTAAAATATTTATTTTTTCACTAATGTTGCAGTTATGAAAGTTTCAAATACTAAAATTCTTACGTAAATAATTCATACATTAGTTTCTTATTAATATTTACTTAGATCATCGGTAATGCTTACTGCCCCCAAGGGTGTTATTTGCCACATCAGCATCATCGCATCATAACGCTTCCTTAAAAAACATGTAATAGTTATTGTTCCTTAACGATTCAATCATTATTTTCCGTTTTGTTTTCTCTCCATTAGGCGTTATACTAGAAATGCATCTCACTCTTGATGCCCTGAAATGTTATCAAACCCCTTCACGCCCATAATACCCCATTATGTATGATCTTAGGGGATACGGAGTGGTGCGATAAGGGTGAGCGGCAAGGGGGTTTGCCGCGCGGGAACACCGCCGCCGACCCCCCTTTGCCGCTCGGTTTTAATCTTGATCGATGACCAAATGCCGCTGCGGTGAAAGGAGGAAGGAGAGAGAGGGGGTGTGTGTGGTGGGGTCCATGGCATCTCTCAACCAATCACACATTTTTCCTTTTTTTAAAAAAAAATTACCACTTCAGCAAGTGTCTAACCATTGTCAACACTTTGCAACATAGTTTAAACATTTTTCACTGATTGACGTGGCGCACTTTGATTGATTGATTTTTTAATTTGTCACTCTCAAGTGTCTAACCATTCCTTATACCCTTATAATATTAAAATACCGAATTTATTTCCATACCATTAAACTAATTAAATTTAATCATAATTACATCTTAAATTCCATAATCACAAAATTTATTAAGATATCTATTATTATTATTATTTTAGGTTTCAAAAATGTGGGTGATAAAAAAGAAACCAAAATTTAACCATTAATAGTTGTTTGATTTGGTTCGATTATACTTTCAATTGTTCAGTTTCAGTTTTTAATCAAAAACCTAAAAATGTTTGGGGTATAGATTATTTGATACCCAAACACAAAGGTAAAATTGGGGGCGTGAATTTCTGACACGACCCGAAAACCAGACACGAACCTAACACGAAATTCGCGGGTTTAGGTTTACTCTAAACGGGTTCGGGTCAGTTTCAGGTTGAACCCGTGAACCCGTTTAGGTTAACGGGTCGGGTTCGGGTCAACCTGGTCGGGTTGGCGGGTTGACCCATTTAACACATTTATACTATATTATATTTTTTTACAATATATTTTATGTAATAAATTAAATGGGGTGTGTATTTTATGCAAGATTATAACTAAAAAAGAGAAATTAACATAGATTTTATAATTTAAATATGATATTATTATATACATATGTATTTTTTTGTGTAAATTTTAATTTTAATATATTAATTTAAGAAAAAAACAAAAAAATTCGGGTTGAACGGGTCGTGTTCGGGTCAACCCATGAAACTTCGGGTCGTGTTCGGGTTTTTATGTAGTATGCGATTTTCGGGTTCGGGTCGGGTTCGGGTTTGTGTAAAATTTTCGGGTTCGGGTCGGATTGAACCCGCCAACCTGCGAACACGACCCGTTTAACACCCCTAGGTAAAATACAAAAAGAGATTATCTCTAAATATGTTTAGTATAATCAATTAAATATAATTACAGTGGAGAGTTCAAATGAGAATAAATTTTTGTAAAAAGATAAAACAAGAAATTTCAACCAATAAGAATGTTTAATTTTTACTTCATTTAATATAAGTATTAATGTTACTATAAGGGTACATTGGTAAATTTACATAGTTCATTAATTTGAGTTTTCCTCTTTAATAGATAACTACATTAAATAATTTGTTACTTATCCTCAAAATATATATTTTTTCAAAAAAATAAAACAAAATAATTTAAAGTGTAGGATAAATTACGAGTTGTGTAGCATAAATTTCAACGTGTACGATGAATTTCGAAATATGTAGAATAACTTTTGATGTGTGTAGACAAAAAAAGTTAGTGTGGAGGATAATAGTCTTTATGACTAATTAATTAGTCAAAAATGATAATAAATAAGATAACTGAAAAAAACTATTCATTGTTTTACAAAATTACTCTTTGTTCTTTTTCTTCTCAATTAAATTGTCTTCTCAAACGAACCTTCCCCTATAATTACAATAGAATTAATCTCGTATATATCCTTACAAACTTAACAAATTTCATATATACCCAGCTGAAACTAAAAAATATCATATACACCCAAGTTTAATATTAAACTTGTATATATGTACACATACATACATACACACATACACAAATATATATATATAGGGAGGAGCTCATGCGAGAACCACCCTTATTGTGAGAACCTTGAGAACCAATGTGAACACAACCTAAAATAGCTAAAAAAACCTAAAAAAAAACCTAAAAAATCCTAACCCCCAACCCCCCCCCCCAAAAAAAAAACCTAAACCCCCCACCCCCCAAAAAACCTAACCCCCCCCCCCCCCAAACCTAAACCCCCCCCCCCAAGCTAAAAAAAACCTAAAAAAAACCTAACCCCCACCCCCCACCCCCCCCCCAAAAAAAAAACCTAAACCCCCTCCCCCACCCCCCCCCCACCAAAAAAAACCTAACCCCCCCCCCCCAAGCTAAAAAAAACCTAAAAAAAGCTAAAAAAAGCTAAAAAAAACCTAACCCCCACCCCCCCCCCCAAAAAAAAACCTAAACCCCCCTCCCCCACCCCCCAAAAACCTAACCCCCCCCCCCACCCAAGCTAAAATGCAAAAAACTAAACCCCCAAAAAACCTTAAAAAATCTAAAAAAATCAAAACAAAATCTAAAAAAATTTTTTTGATTTTTTTAATATTTTTTAGGTTAAAATCGCTACTTTTCGAAGCAAAAAAAAAATTTTAAAAAAAAATAAAATTTTTTTTTTTTTTGCTTCGAAAAGTAGCGATTTTAACCTAAAAAATATTAAAAATATCAAAAAAAAAAAAATTTTGTGTGATTTTTAGCTATTTTTAGGCATTTTTGGTGTGTTCACATTGGTTCTCGCGGTTCTCACAATAAGAGGTGGTTCTCGCATGATCTTCTCCCTATATATATATATATAGGGTAGGGATCCTAAGAGAAGTCCACCCTATATGAGAAACTTGAGAATCATTCTGGACCACACATTTTTCTAAGCCTTTCGTAATATACACATATGTATAGTTTAAAATTGACTATATACATATATGTATATTGAGTTATACACATATGTATATAGTCAATTTTAAACTATACATATGTGTATATTACGGAAAGCTTAGAAAAATGTGTGGTCCAGAATGCTTCTCAAGTTTCTCAACTAGCCTATCACTTTTCACATGCGTACACATACACAAATACATATATATAGATATTGACATTATACTCATATACATACGTACACATACATACATATCCACATACACAAATACATATATATAGATACTCACATTATACTCATATGCATACGTCCACATAGTTACATAGTTACGTACATTTAATATTTAAAATAAGAATAATTATATAGGTTGTTTCTTACACATTTGTGACAAACCCTTAAATGTCATAAGAAATGTGTCACAACTTGCAATGGATTTAAGCATTTTGTCATAAATCCGTAGGAAATTGTATTGATACATGGATTGTTTCCTACGCCTTTGTGACAATTTGCAATGGATTTAAGAATTTTGTCATAAATGCGTAGGAAATTATATTGATACAAGGATATTTATCGAAAATGTGTCACAAGTTGTGACGCAATCCCGACGGATGGTTTATGAATCTATATTTTGTCATAAATCCGTAAGAATTTATATTGATACATGGATTGTTTCCTACGCCTTTATGACAATTTGCAATGGATTTAAGCATTTTGTCATAAATGCGTAGGAAATTGTATTGATACAAGGATATTTGTCAGAAATGTGTCACAAGTTGTGATGCAATCCCGACGGATGGTTTATTTTAATTAATAAATAAATATTTTATCAGAATTGTGTAGGAAATGCTATCATTTTCCCTTATTTATTTTGCATATATTAATATTTATTCGGTACACAGTTATTATTAACCTTTTGTAGATTATTTGTGACGCAACTATCAATTAAATAGGGTTTTTTTATTTTTTGTCGGAAACTTGTCACAAGTTGTGACGGAATTCCGACGGATGGTTTAAGTTAATTAAAAAATAAATATTTCGTCATCAATGTGTAGGAAACGATATTATTTTTGACAGATTTGTGATGCAACTGTTAGTTAATTAGGTTTTTCTTATTTTTCGTCACAAATGTGTAGAAAACAATATTATTTTCCCTTATTTATTTGGCTTATATAAATATTTAATCGGTAAAGAATAATAATTAACCTTTTGTAGGTTATTTTTGACAGATTTGTGACGCAATTGTCAATTAATTAGGGTTTTCTTGTTTTTCGTCATGGATGCATCGGAAATTTGTAACAAAATCATGAATTTTTTTTTGTAGGAAACTCGTCATAAAGGTGTTGTAATCTGTGACGAAAAAAATTGTGTAGGAAATTTCTGTAGGAAATTATCCCCTTTTCTAGTAGTGAATGAATTTTTACCATTCTACCCCTTTCTATTATATTTGTTTATAACCTAACTTTTGAATTTATTTTGGATTGTGGTTGATGTCAAGAAACCGAAATGTTCTCTCGAAGGCACATAAAAAACAATAAGCAAGCTTCGAATCACATTATCGAACTCCAATAGAAAACAAACCATATGTTATGCTCGCATTACAGAATCGTATTAGATAATGAATTTTGATCACCATTCTTTTGTTCGTTTTTGTTATGAACACTTTCCTACATCATTTTTTGTTGATGTTCAATTGTGCTTCTGTTTTCCAGTTACCAAGAATCATGGTGTTTTACATAGTTTTCAAGTTAATATTTCAATAGTTTTCAATTTCAATCTCAGCTTTTTTTTTTTCTTTAGTTCCATTTTGATCGAATGGGTATACAAAAAATTTGTTAAAGATGGATATAATATGATTATTTAGGGTTTTAGAAAGTAAGGGTTAAATGGGTTAAATGGTCATTTATTGAATTTTTTTTGATGAATCAGGTATATTTGATATTTTAATTACTTTGTAAGAGTAAGTATAGGACACGCACCACAATCCAGTAACATCAGTGTTCTGAAACCATTCTCGTCGTGTACGCCAAACCCTTCCCTTCCTGTCGTTCAATGTTTGAAAATTTTAGGTCCAGAAATTGGCTCTTGAACTCGGTGATTTCTTGTTATGGATGGTGTAACAAGTGCGAAATCCAAGTTACGCCACAACTGAGCGAGAGACTACATAAACGAAAATATTAACTTTTAACAGTTCGTGTATTGAATCGAGCAGAGTTTCATTACAAGTTATACACATATGAGCTCTCTAAAACCCTCTCTCTCTACACTCTCTCTAGCTCATTCAAGCTTTTAAAAATCCAAGTGACAGTGAACCTATTTATACAGACACAACATACATGACAAACGACAGTGAATATGCTAAACGACAGTGTCACTGTCGTGTGGACTTACACCTCAAGGAAGGTCACATTGATTCTTACCAAGGACAGTGATGATCCACCGTCGTTTGGAACTACCTAACAATAAACGAAGGTGCACGTGCATGTTGACTTCTATTCAAACGATAGTAAATGCATTGCATGTCAAACTATGGTATAGTTGTTGCATGTTATTGTATAATATCTTCAGGCGATTGACGTGTTACCTATCATTCACTTGAATCTTGTATCACTTATGTCACTTGAAACTTGTACGTCCATTCGAACCGACGAAGGAGCATCATTTGACGTCGGATGCGAACGAACGTCGCTAGCTAGCGACATACAAAAATGCATCAACAGAAATCGTTGAAACCCACCAAAATGCCAATGAACCTACATTGTTTTGTTGTATCATGAAATGTTTTTGGTATTTTACGTTTTACTCGTTCAATCAGTTCATTTGCTTAGTTTATCTTTAATATGTATCTGATACATGTCTGTCTAATATGTAGCTGGGTTTAGGGTAATCGGTTATGAAGGCCACCTGACTTTCGACCTGGTTTATGAAGCAAGGAACGGGGAAGAAGCAAGTCAGGGTAACGAGGAACAAGCACGGGTTGTTGCAAATCGTTGATGGTAGTCAGGATTTGGAGAAAACGCCTAAAAGTATGTATCTGTGCGAACGATTTTTGGTGTTGACATGTGGCGTTGGTGCTAACTTACACTAAGGGTAATATTGTCAAAAAGCCAATGCACATGCCACTCACATGCCAAAGATCATGCAAGTCACATACATATTTCATCATCTTTTTTAAACTCTCGTAACTTTTTATAAGTGATTATTTTATTAAAAAAAATTACACCATAAAATCAAGTGTTTTATGATTTACATAACCTTATGCATTTTTTCTACAGAACCCAATATATATATATATATATATATGTGTGTGTGTGTGTGTGTGTGTGTGTGTGTGTGTTTTTGGATAACTTATCATGACTTAATCTAGGTATTTTAACTTAATCTAGGACCTGAAAGTTTCGCAAAAATTTAATCTTGGTGGTTATAATTGATATTTTTATTTTTACATGGGTATATATATAGAGAAAGTATAATGTACATCAGGACTTAACCTACATTAACATACACGACAAAAAATATAACGTGCGTTATTATCATAGAACGTGCGTGATTATAGTCCCATGCGTGATTATACCCCTGATCCAACGGTTACCATTGTCTCCTACGTGATGTTGATGTATGATAAGGCTTTTTGTATGTTAACCTTACTCTATATATATATATATATATATATATATATATATATATATATATATATATATATATATATATATATATATATATATATATATATATATATATATATATATATAAGGTAAGGTTCATGTGACAACCGCGAGAACCAATATAAACACAACCTAAAATAGCTAAAAAAACCTAAACCTAACCCCCCTCCCCCCCCCCCCCCAAAAAAAAAAAACTAACCCCCCCCCCCCCCCAAGGTAAATGCCAAAACTAAACCCTCAAAAAACCTAAAAAAAATCAAAAACCAACTAAAAAATAAAAAAAAACACACAAAATTTTTTTTAATATTTTTTACATTAAAATTGCTACATTTAGTAGCCAAAAATTTTTTTTTTTTTTGCTACTAAAAGTAGCGTTTTTTAATAAAAAATAGTAAAAAAAATTGTGTGTTTTTTAGCTATTTTTAGGTATTTTTCGTTGTGTTCACATTGTTTCTCGCGGTTCTCGCAATAAAGAGTGGTTCCTAACGGATTTTTCTCCTATATATATATATATATAGGTAAAGGATCCTGTAAAAAGTACATCTTTTGTAAGAAGTGTAAGAAATAATCTTGGAATGACAAGTGTCCCTCCTCTTAATTAATTCAAAAGGGTAGATTAGTAATTGTACATTTTTGTCATTTAATTGATTTACAAATATAACTGGAAAAAAAAACTGGCGATGAGAAATTTTAGGGATTGATCGTTTCATCTCCATCTCCGATTCAGATCATCTTCTCCGACCATCTTGAATCATAGTCAATTTATCCAGTTATTTTAAAACACCACGCCATGAATCTGATTATACAATGTCTCCATATAAAACACCATGACTTGAATCATAGATGTTTAAAACACCACACCATGAACAATGTCTACAGATAACACCATGACTTGAATCATAGTTATGGTGTTTTAAAATCTGGGAATGTTTTTGTATTGATAAAACACCACGCCATGAATAATGTCTCCTGATAAAACACCATGACTTGAATCATAGATGTTTTAAAACACTACGCCATGAACAATGTCTCCAGATAAAACACCATGACTTGAATCATAGTCATGATGTTTTAAAATCTGGGAATGTTTTCTATTGATAAAACACTACGCCATGAACAATGTCTCCAGATAAAACACCATGAGTTGAATCATAAGCGTTTAAAACACCACGACATGAACAATGTCTCCAGATAAAACACCATGACCTGAATCATAGTTAATTTATCCAGTTGTTTTAAAACACCACGCCATGAATCTGATTATAGATCTATTTATGATAAAGTATGAAGAAATTCGTTGATTTTTTGGAGATTGATGACGGTTACCATATAATTCACTGATCTTTAGGAAGTTGATGGAAGTTTTGAAACGGTTACCATATTTGAAACGTTGGAAAAGTCACTATTGCCCTTCAATTTTTACATAAGGTCCTTCTAATTAAAACACAATTTACATTTTATACCCTATTGATCTCAACCATTAGATCAAATATCCAATGGTTTAAAACACTTCTTACCCTTCTTACATTTTAGACACTTTTTACCATATCCCTACCCTATATATATATATATATATATATATATATATATATATGTGTGTGTGTGTGTGTGTGTGTGTGTGTGATATTTTTAAAGTTTATAGAAGTATACATGAAATTGCCCCAATACAATAAATGGTATAAATAATATAGCACCGACCACTTCCTCCTTGAAGCCCGTTTTGTGGTGGCAGAAGTTGCATCAACTTTCTTGTTTGAAAATTTTTGTACCACTTAGGGGAGGTAGGGTGGCAGCGTGATGAACAAACTTCACGCGTGATGGCAATTTGCACACCGCCGTCACCATACAATTTAACGCGTTGAAAAAAGAATGCGTGGAAAACTTCATGCGTTGAAGTTGTTTGAAATGTGACCGTTTGGCATTTTTGACCGTTAAACGGTAATTTTTAATAAAAAAAACCTTTAAACCATTTGTATATACTTCTCAATTTTTAACCATTTCACCTACACCAAAACACAAACACATATCACACATTCTACATATTTCTTAAATGGATTTTTCTACGGATTCGACGTTTCCGATGGATCACAGCGATATCGATACCCAGTCGTCTTCTGACAATGAGACGCTTAAATATTTTGTGTCAGTGTATAACGAACTTGAATCAAGTTCGTCCTGCCCAAAGAAGAAGATGGTAGATCGTGATCGTATACATGCCAACGAAGTGTTAATGAACGATTATTTTGTAGAGAATCCAATCTACAATGCCGAAACGTTTAGAGATCGGTTTCGTTTACCAAAAGAATTATTTTTAAAGTTTGTTGGAGACATCGAATCAACCGAAGAATGGTTTCAAGAAGGTTGCGATGCAAGGGGCAAACCAAGTTTCACGCCGATACAAAAATGCACGTCCGCCATTCGCCAACTAGCGACAGGTAACCCTCCCGATCAATTTGATGAATACCTAGCTATGGCGGCCAGAACTTACCGTGAATGTCTACAATTTTTTTGCAACGCAGTCATTAAATTGTATGGTAAAGAGTTTTTACGTAAACCGACAAGACACGACATCTCACGTCTTTACGCCGCACATGAGGCTAGAAGGCATTTTACAGGGATGCTCGGTAGCATCGATTGTACACATATCGAGTGGAAAAATTGTCCAAGAGACTTGCGAGGGGCGTATGTTAGGGGAGAAATCAAAAGACCAACCATCATACTTGAAGCGGTGACGTCGAATGATTTATGGTTTTGGCATTCATATTTCGGTGTTCCAGGTTCAAACAACGACATTAATGTTTTGCACACGTCGCCGTTGTTCCAAACTGTAACGGACGGTACCGCACCCTTTTGTCCATTCTATGTTAACGGACGATATTACAGACGATGCTTTCTTCTTGTGGAGGGTATCTACCCATCATGGTCTGTTTTTGTGAAAGCTCCTTCATTTCATGTCGAGGCTAAAGAAATCATGTTCAAAAATTTGCAAGAATCGACAATAAAAGATGTTGAGAGGGCTTTTGGTGTTTTAAAGGATAGATGGGGCATAAGCCGACAGATAGGGATGGCAATGGGTCGGGTTTGGGTCGGGTATTGGTAATCCCACACCCATACCCGGTTGTAAAATCGTGTCCCATACCCGACCCAATACCCGTCGAGTATTTGTCGGGTAATTACCCGTCTGGTACCGGGTATACCCCGCGGGTATCGGGTATACCCATTAGTTTGTTAAAAGATATACATTGAGATTTCCAAATACATTTTTTACTATTATAATTATTATATAATTTTATTTATGCAACAACTATTATAAATTAAAAATATACATTACATACATATAAGTTTTATTATAAATTAATAATAACTTTATAATATTTATACACTTATATGTATACACTTCACAACATACAAAATATAAATACTATTATCAAATAAATATCCTAAAAGAAAATTTATTTTTTTCACATTATGGACATATTAAAATAAATCACTAATAGATAAGGGTTAACGGGAAATAAAAATATAAACTAAAAAATTCGGGTATTTGATCGGGTATATAGTTCGGGTAAACGGGTAGGTGGTTTTGGGTAATCGGGTCGGGTATCACCTAATCCCATACTCGACCCATACCCGCGAATATTTTTAAAACGAATCCCATACCCGGCCCAATACCCATCAAGTATCGGGTATACCCGTCCCATTTGTGTCGGGTTTTGGGTATACCCGTCGGACTCGGGTATTTTTGCCATCCCTACTGACAGGTTCGTGCAATGAACAAGAAATCAATATATAGCATAGTATATGCATGTATCATATTACACAATATGCTAATCAAAGAAAATGGACGTGCAATATCTCCGGATTGGGTGCCGGATCCTCCTACACAAGTTCACGTTCTAGAAAATATCCAACAAGACTTGCGTGATGAAGAAACTCACTTTCGGTTGAGAGATACGATTTAATCGAATTAGTAGATTCTTTAGGTTTGGAGTTTTATGATTCGGACGAGGAGTAAAGTTTCTTTATTATTATTTTTTTAAATTGTAGTTTAAAATATTTCTAGTATGTTTAATTGAACTAGTATGTTTTAATTTTAATGAAATTTATTATTGTTAATTTCTAATTTAAAAAAATTAAAAAAAGTTGTGAGTGATGGAATTCCATCACTAGTGATGACCACCACAACTAAAAAAAGATTGTGAGTAATGGAATAATGGTTGATGACATGACGGAACTTGATTGGATGTTGTGAATGATGAGTGATGATGAACCCCACTCCTCTTAGGGGTAAATTGGAAATGAAATATAAGGCTAGGTTTTCTTTTACCTATTTTTTTTATATTCCAGCTTCTTTCATTAATTTATTTCTTTTAGAAATATGTGATTGTAAACCCCTTTACATTTTACAAACAATTAACTAAGTAAACAAGAAAGTCTAATAGGATCAACTTGTTAATTATGAACTTCAAGGCTGATGTAACGAGAAATCTGTGGTTAATAACTTCATAATATTATTATTGTATGTTTGTATATAGTAATACTAGGCTATCACCCGGGAACATCCCGGGTTAGGAGAATTTAATTTTCGATAATAACAGGTACACAAACAATATATTGAAAGTCGTTAGTAACGTGACCCGCACATTGCGGCAGGTGGGAATGTACAGAAAACTTGACACTATTCAAATGTTTTTTTTAAAAATTGTGAGAACATTCACTGATAATCCTATATAAAATATGAGATAAGATTATTGGTTTAGTGTTTGAGGATATAATCATTGATTTTAAAATAAAGAACATGTTGCTATTGAAACAGCTGATATAATTACATTACATAAAAAACAATACATGAACATTGAGTAATCGAAACTGAAACTTATTTGCTCCTGTATCTTATCTGCTACTGAAGTAGTACCCTATGCTACAGAATTTGTACCAGTACCAAAGGTGTCATATGGTTCGAGCCACTCCAATGCATATCATGTCCAACTTCATTATGCTCAACTCAGCTTTATCACGTACCAATTGAAACTCGGGGCAAATTTTCTTTGCTTCATCACCTCTCATGGAGCTTAACACTGAATGTGACATGAATAAACAGATAGTTAGAGATGAGTACCCAAAATGTCTAAAAAACCAATTCGTGTTTAGCCGGAACCACCACAAAACCTGACCAAAACGTCACTGAAGCGCTTAAATGGCTACAATCAACAACACAGGTTTTGATTACATATGTATGTGTGTATACACTAATATATATACACTAATTCTAAAACGAAATAAAGCATGACAGTTAAGATGACTCATTTTGACCCATTTGCCTATATTTTGACCCAATCCTTAATAACATAATAACCTAAGATAATAATATATAACAGATCATAAAAACCTAAGTTTAACCATCTATTAGCCTAAATAACACTTTGAACCTGTAAATTATCCTCTTTCCCTTCTCCACTACAAATTTTTGTTGGTTTAGAAAGGAAATACAGCTCGGGCTTGAGGAAGTTATTTAGATTAATTATTAGTAGATAAATAAAATTGTACAAATAAATTGATCAGTTATATATTTTGTTTTTTTTTATTTTGTAGCTACTTGGTTCCTTGCCATCCTCCAAACTAAAAAAATAACCTTTAACGACGCCCATCTATTCCATTAAATGTGAAGTCATTATCCACAACTGCGCAGTGTTGTTAAAATGCTCTTAACCATGAATTTACCGGATGTATCGAGTCACCATTTCTACCTAGGGATGAGCAAATACCGATCCCGTCCCGATCCCATCCCGATAATCCTGATCCCGAAATTTCATGAATACTTGATACCGATACCGAAACATGTCGGTTCGGTACGGTATCGGTATTTTGAGGGTAAAAGTCGGTATTTTACCGATACCGTACCGATACCGAAAAAACCAAAATGTCGATACCGTTTCCGATACCGAAACATGTCGGGATCGGGATTATCGGTATCGGGATCGAGATGGGATCGGAAAAGGATCGGTATTTTATACCATTTGCTCATGCCTACTTCTACCTATCATCCTTTTCCCTTTCCCTCCACATAATCTAATAAGGCCACTAACCCATTTGCATTAAAATTTTGAAGAGCTATATTATCAAATAGTTTCCTATCTTTTTACTCCACAATTGACGTTTAACCAAATATTTTTTATTATCTTTGAGATTTGTGACAAAGCCAACGAAAATTTTGAATTTTTGAAACGAAAGTCACTAAACAAAATTAGATATTATATTTGATTAGATAAAATTTAATACTTAATAATTAATATTAATAATCAATAATAAATAAATATAAAAATAAAAAAATATATTAGTTATTCAAATTTACAAACACTAAATACAATTGTGTTTTTTCTCCCTAAAATGTTCACATGAACTGATTTAAGTGTTCCAAAACCATATACGGTCGGCCTTTGGGAAGGAAAAATACATCTTTAAAATCCCAGTATTTTGATTTATTATCATCATTATATATAGGAAACGTAGGAACCACAGCTAGTGTATGCTTAGCAATGTCATATTTCCCCTGTCAGCACGCCAAAGACCAGCAATACCTCTTAGCAAAGAAGTTTTCCACAGTCCCACTTGGTTTGAAAGGGCTTTCCGTTCAGACCAAATAAGCTCAGTCCTAAAGGACTTCCATCCATGAACGGACCCCGTCATGACCAAATGGAGTTGGCTGCAACAATCTATCCAATTGAATAACCGCACCTGAAATTGACAATCGTAATCGGTTCCATTCAATAAATAACACACAAAACCATCAACAGGCATAACGCATACGATCCGATTAACTGATAACATACCATTCGATTAACTTATAACAATGGGCACACTTACATCTCTTTACTATAGAAAACCACACACCCCATGGTATGAATCAGTAAAAAACTTTGCTTAATACCTGATTCAGGAGTGTTTTTGGTAAGAATCGAACACAGCCGAAACACCTGGGTTGAAATCACTGTCGCTTCCTTTATTAATCAAGGATTGTTCTCATGCACCGTTGATCAGAATTAAAGGAAGGCTGGATTGCAATTGAGTAAAAGGCAGGATTCCTTCATGAATCAAGGAATGTCCTCACGTACCATTGATCGGAATTGAAAGAAGGCTGGATCGCGGTTGAGTAAAAGGCAGCTTTCTGTACCAAAGATTGGGTGACTCATATCAATGTTCTGTACCAAAGATTGTTTAGAAAAAAAATATAAAAAAATAAGAATAGAAAATGTCGACAATATGAAAACGAAAAATGAATAGTAAATAATATTGTCTACCAAATTCGTACAGTGTGATTCAGTTTTATGCATTCACGAACATAATAGGTTTTTAGTAATTAATATTTGCCTATCGGTTACCTGGGATTTTGCTGACCAAAATTCGGGCCTTTTTCAACCCGCTTGAGATTTATGTGTGCACCTTTGCTCCCATTGTACCTGCTTTCATCCTGTCACACATATTTCAAACCATCAAAAATGGAATTCTATGAAGATTAATGGTAAAGTTATCAAGCTACAGTCAGGTATACAGGTGGTAATTCCGACCCTTTGAATGGTCAAACAGCTAAAATAAATAGTTAGTCAAACGGGTCAGAACCCAGACGTCACCAAAAACACTTTTTAAGTTACAAAAACTTCCTAATTATCTTACTCTAAATATATTTTTTTATCCTGAACAACATGGCTTCTTTGATCATTTTGAATTACTTATTATTTATAAAAAGAAATGCACTGCCCACAATATCATTAAGCCTTTCATCTGAAAACCATTATACATAAAATCAAATACACAAATGTACAACCATTTTAGCTACATGTATATATATCCTATAGGATTTTTAGCATCCCTAACCCAAATTATAGTTATAATATATGATTTAATGCATAAATCACTTAAATGTACAACCATTTCAGCTACATATATATCAGTTTAATGCACAAAAACACCTTATGTAGAAGAAGCGAGTGCCTCAGTGGGATTTTATTTTCCCAAAAGCTTGCTTTTGTGCGCTTTTTGCACAGAGCTCGCCTTATGTCACACAAGGCGCAACTCTTTGCGCCTAGGGTCGTGTTGCGCTTAAGCACGCACCACTTGCGCCTTTTTAAACCAAGATTTTGACACCATCCAATTCCTGAAAAGCTGAGACTGAAACATCATGATGTTCATGAAATGCATTGACCATATGTGATACAACTTCCCCACCAGCTGAGACCAAAAACCCTGCAGAGTTACCATAAAAGTCATTATGTAATATAGCTATCATATTCAACAAAAAAGCTCAAATAAAAACAAAGTCAAGCAAATGGTTAAACGGGTGGCTTGGTAAATGATTAAAGTAAATGATGTTGAGTTATTAAAAGAATACACCTTTTAGAATAGTAAATGAATAATGCAACAATACAGTAGCATTCAGATACCACTTCTTGACCATACAGTTGTAATCTAACCGGCTTTCGGTCCCACCCATGAATCAGGTCACAGTTGCAGACCTGCCGCCCAAACCACTTACCCAACCACCCAAGTTCTAGGCGGAATGAAAGGTTGTATGTTCCCTCTGCGAACAGAAACTCCACCTCCTTAATTTTCACACTAAGACAAAAAACAATCAATACTGCACATTAAGGCAAAAAACAATCACACAATTTCAAAAATCAAAACATCTAAATAAAGAAAACAAACACAAAATCCAACCTGAACACACTCTCCTAATGAAACAGAAAGGGTTATTCTTTTATGTTCGTGTTCGTTTGGTTAAAATTCAATGAACGAACACGGACATGCCTCTATTCGTGTTCGTTCGGTTCATTTATAGGCCTAAAAATACCTATCAAGTGCCTCGACTTTCTTCCTAATATCAGATGACAGAAGAATTGGTTCAGCATGATTTGGAAGCGATTCCTGCAGTTGCTTTTTCTCCCTCAACCAATTTTCTGCCTCTGAGCACTCGTTCGAGACCTGAAAGAGGGTGGGGTAGACACATGTGAATAGATAAAAATGAACATACGCTAAAAAAATTTATGGATATTAAAATAATTATCTTCTGTTTCTTAAAGCTTAGTGATAAACCCTTCTCTCTCTGAATCCGTAATAAACACCAGATTAAAAGCAACACTTGTAACGGGTCAACGAACACCAGAGATTGATTAAGAAAACTAAGAATGAGATACACTCACTGTTACCAGCTGTAAACACTAAATGCACAGGATAAACACAACTGTAATTAAAATATCGTTACTTACATAGTCGCTAACCAAGCTGTGCTGTAACATGTTGACCTCTGTTTGCGATCGCCATCAATTTCCCACTCACACCAGCCCTTAATCAGCCATCGATGAGGTCACACACATCAACAATTACACCAAAACAAATGTCCTGAATCACCCACTTATTGTGCCCTAACTCAACCCAATATGAACACCACCTATTCTTTCACATAACAAATATCCGTTAATAGCCCCTTACGATGTCGCAAATCGTTACTACAGCTGTTAGAATCATCATTAAAGCCTCCAGAACTACAGAATTTCAACATAAGTTGCTAAATCTAATAGAAACTAAAACACGTGACCTAAACAAATCAAAAGAAGGTCGCCAGACGTACCTTTGTTCTCGAAAAATATACATACGGCCGCTAAATCGGAATCGGGTTGTCGGAACCAACCTTGACCACCATGTACTGCTAGGATCTCGTCTCAGTTGCAACCGATCTGCTCAAGAATCCTACCACCAAAACCATTTTTGATAAAATGAAGTAAATAATAGTAATCATATAAGTTACTAATTAAAAGCAATAACTCCTACTTTTAATTTCTTTATTAACAACATCATTTATAATCCGCCAATCCAAAATTTACAACAATAGCAAGTAATAACAATACCAGAAGCTCTTAAAAAATCATGTTAATCAAAACACATGGTTGGTTGAATCGAAATGATTCAGATATTTTCTTTCCTGTATGAAAACAAAACACATTTATTTTCAAGCTCTCTAAAAAAATTAACCAAAGAAGCTTTACTTACCAGATGGTTGGTTGAATCGAAATGATTGCACCACCATCACCGCCGCCGCCACTTGAGTTACCACACCATTGCTTTAGAGATCTAGGGTTTCATATTAGATGTGAAAAAGGAAAAAGT
Organism: Helianthus annuus; assembly: GCF_002127325.2. NCBI lineage: Eukaryota > Viridiplantae > Streptophyta > Magnoliopsida > Asterales > Asteraceae > Helianthus > Helianthus annuus. Next base: position 185,158,638 of record NC_035443.2, on the reverse strand, counting down.
GATTAACAGCGATGATATCTATGGGTTAAACGACGATGAAGACCTTAGATTTAGGGTTTTGCAAGTTTACCTCTACTTCAATCATCGCTCGTTGGAAATCCAGAACTGAATCAATCAACTCAGCACCATAGATTGTTTGTCACAAAAGATGAGATAAAACCCAAAACAATGCTTCAAGCACAAAAAAAAAACTCGATTAACACTCAGATTAGATGAAACCGAACGAAACATGGATGAATGATAGAAGAATCATAAGAAATTGAACGAAATCATCGATGAAAGATACAAGAAATCATAGGAAAATAAGAATAGATTCGTTGACTTACCAGATGTTAATGAAATCGAAAGAGATGGTGGTAGATTTGCTTGTCGGCGATGAACAGAATTAGGGTTTTGTACGCTTGAATGAAAGCGTGAATGAGAAGAATGATGCGTTTGAGAGATCTAGGCTAATTAGATATTTTTATACCCGGGTCCAAAAAACGGGTATGGATATACCACATGCGGATCCCGTGTGAAAACATAAGGTTTCTCACATTTTTCCCGCCAAAAATCCATTGTGGTTGCACCACCACTTGACACGTGTCCCACATTTTATTCATATTATATATATATATATATATATAGACTAAAGTCAACATTAATTGTTCAAACGCATGCACTCGCGTATATATAGACGACAGTTAAATAGAACAACCAATTAAGTACTTTATGATTTTAAGGACAATTAGTGGGTTACTACTCGCGCTTCACGACGGGTTCAAAACATAGATAAAAATAAGTAAATTATGACAGACACGGCTCCACGATGGTTCAGAATATAGATAAAATAAGCGACTTGCACCAATGCATACGAAATTTAAGAAAACAGTATATCGTTAAAATTAGTGTTAAGGAAAATGAAGGCGAGAAAAGAAGACAAAAAAGCATAATTATATTTCAACCAGCATAAAACATGTTAAAAAAACACAAATTAAAATCTTAAAACATTTCACATTTCGAAAAATAAACTAAAAACTTACGTTGTAAAAATAGAAGACGAGAAAAAAGACATAAAAACATATTATATTTAAGCCGCTCAAAACATGTTTATAAAAATTGCACGATTTAAAATCTATAAATTTTGCATGTGTAGGGGAAATACTAAAAACAAATGAAAAAAATAACGAAGTAAAAAATTAAAATTTCAAGATCTAAACAATAATTACAATAAAGTGTAAAGATAAATAATAAAAATTGTTCAAATAAAAACTATTGGCCATTGACATAGCATATTAATGTGTTATATAATGTGATACGTGTGTATGTATTACTATATTCATGACTTCATCGATCATTAATCGGGTGATCGTCTTCATCGCTCTATGTATTTTGAATTTTTGGCATAAATAAGTGACCTACAAAATAAAAGAGTGCTATTAGGTGGTTTTTGAAAATAATTTCAGAATTAGGTAGGTTGTGAACTGGATCCGCGACCTTCTCTCCATTTTCTGCAAAAGTAAATGGTCTCCTGCAAAAGCTGAATTTGTCTGCAAAAGTCTGGAACTGAAACTGCGACCTTGTGAAGGTCGTGAATCCATCTAGCAATCTTCCCGGAAGGTCGTGAATTCAATTAACAACGTTCAGAAGGTCGCGAATCCATATATCAATGTTATTAAAGGTCGTGAATCCATGTGCCAACCTTATTAAAGGTCGCGAATCCATTTCTAAACCTTGCTAAAGGTCTCAGATCCATGTTCCAACCTTATTAAAGGTCGCAGATCCATGTTCCAACCTTGTTAAAGGTCTCGAATTGATACCACTACCTTGTTAAAGGTCTCTGTTTTGTCTCACAAGCTTATGAAGCTCGTAGAATGATATTAAATGTGTTCTGAAAATCGAAATTTATAACCCAACCACACATAACAGATGCACACCAAATTCATACTGTGTTTGTTTAAAAAAATTACTTTTGAAATTTAAATTCTGCGTGTATGATGTTCTTTATTAAAAAATGTCTTCTGATTGGAAAATTCGGTCAATGTATGATGATTCTCTTGGATCATTCGTCATGATGTTTTTCTCAGTTTTAATTTTCGTATACGTGTTGGGAAGATGTTGTGTGGATGAGAAAGATTATTCTCATCTACCATCTCCTCCCGTAACGTGTACGAGGATAACAAAATCTGCTGCTGTGGATGCATCAACGTCCGCTATTGAGTCTTATGAAAGACTTAGCAGACGCTGAGGTGTTTATCATCTACCACCTCCTCCCGTAAATTATTCTGCAACTTCTGGTGGGGGTGCCCTACTTGGATACGAGAACTACGGTTACCTGTCGCCACTGGTAAGGATATAAATTATTAAAACCCTCCGGAAATTTATTTTAATTGCTCATGTTATAAAAATTTCACCGTTGTAGCATGTGTGTGGGTGGGTAACGAGAATGATGAGGTTCAGATGGATTTTAATAAACAAATCAAAAAGACCAGAACAACTGTTTCCATGGACGATTCTTCCACCTCAGTTTCTCGACCTTTTAGAAGAGAATCCTAACCATCGCGCGTTACCTTTTGCTATTGGAATAAAGGAACATTACCCTCCATTATGGGACATCGATACGGTAACACTATCATCCCCCACTGTATATCTTAAACCAAATACGTTTATCTTATTTATTTTTGTCTCAGGTTTATATTCCAATATGTGTTGACCTTGAAGACTGGTTCATGGTTCGTGTTGATATGCGGACACTTCACCTTACTTTGTATTTTACTGGGACGTGTACTTCTAGTGTTTCTGATGGGTCAAAGTTGATTCAAGTTAGGGTATACCCAACCCTAATAAAATTTGAATCTTTATTCAAAACTTTTTTGGAACAAATTGCATACTGGGAACATTCTGGACGCCCACATGTGGAAAAGACAATGGTGACACATACTGAAGTTTGCCAACATCAAAAGGAAAACCCAGGACCAGATTCAGGGGTGTTAGTTTGCATGTTGTTAAGTAAACTGGTTAACGACGAGGACGTCGGGATTGGGGGAGATGTTGTGGAGGCTTGCGCGAAATACAGAAGAGAGATGGCGGATGAGTTTTATGCAGCTCGTTTTTCACCCCCAAAACGAGAGGATACTACCTCTGGCGATACAACGCAATTTCCTTGACGGGTCTTCATAAACAAGGTTTTTAAATGGATTCACGACCTTCTGCAAGGTTTTTAAATGGATTCACGACCTTCTGCAAGGTTTACAAATGGATTCACGACCTTCACAAGGTCGCAGTTTCAGATCCAGACTTTTGCAGACAAATTCAGCTTTTGCAGGAGACCATTTACTTTTGCAGAAAATGGAGAGAAGGTCGCGGATCCAGTTCACAACCTACCTAATTCTGAAATTTTTTTCCAAATGCACCTAATAGCACTCTTTTTTTTTGTAGGTCACTTATTTATGCCAAAAATTCGTATTTTGAATTTTTGGCATAAATAAGTGACCTACAAAATAAAAGAGTGCTATTAGGTGGTTTTTGAAAATAATTTCAGAATTAGGTAGGTTGTGAACTGGATCCGCGACCTTCTCTCCATTTTCTGCAAAAGTAAATGGTCTCCTGCAAAAGCTGAATTTGTCTGCAAAAGTCTGGAACTGAAACTGCGACCTTGTGAAGGTCGTGAATCCATCTAGCAATCTTCCCGGAAGGTCGTGAATTCAATTAACAACGTTCAGAAGGTCGCGAATCCATATATCAATGTTATTAAAGGTCGTGAATCCATGTGCCAACCTTATTAAAGGTCGCGAATCCATTTCTAAACCTTGCTAAAGGTCTCAGATCCATGTTCCAACCTTATTAAAGGTCGCAGATCCATGTTCCAACCTTGTTAAAGGTCTCGAATTGATACCACTACCTTGTTAAAGGTCTCTGTTTTGTCTCACAAGCTTATGAAGCTCGTAGAATGATATTAAATGTGTTCTGAAAATCGAAATTTATAACCCAACCACACATAACAGATGCACACCAAATTCATACTGTGTTTGTTTAAAAAAATTACTTTTGAAATTTAAATTCTGCGTGTATGATGTTCTTTATTAAAAAATGTCTTCTGATTGGAAAATTCGGTCAATGTATGATGATTCTCTTGGATCATTCGTCATGATGTTTTTCTCAGTTTTAATTTTCGTATACGTGTTGGGAAGATGTTGTGTGGATGAGAAAGATTATTCTCATCTACCATCTCCTCCCGTAACGTGTACGAGGATAACAAAATCTGCTGCTGTGGATGCATCAACGTCCGCTATTGAGTCTTATGAAAGACTTAGCAGACGCTGAGGTGTTTATCATCTACCACCTCCTCCCGTAAATTATTCTGCAACTTCTGGTGGGGGTGCCCTACTTGGATACGAGAACTACGGTTACCTGTCGCCACTGGTAAGGATATAAATTATTAAAACCCTCCGGAAATTTATTTTAATTGCTCATGTTATAAAAATTTCACCGTTGTAGCATGTGTGTGGGTGGGTAACGAGAATGATGAGGTTCAGATGGATTTTAATAAACAAATCAAAAAGACCAGAACAACTGTTTCCATGGACGATTCTTCCACCTCAGTTTCTCGACCTTTTAGAAGAGAATCCTAACCATCGCGCGTTACCTTTTGCTATTGGAATAAAGGAACATTACCCTCCATTATGGGACATCGATACGGTAACACTATCATCCCCCACTGTATATCTTAAACCAAATACGTTTATCTTATTTATTTTTGTCTCAGGTTTATATTCCAATATGTGTTGACCTTGAAGACTGGTTCATGGTTCGTGTTGATATGCGGACACTTCACCTTACTTTGTATTTTACTGGGACGTGTACTTCTAGTGTTTCTGATGGGTCAAAGTTGATTCAAGTTAGGGTATACCCAACCCTAATAAAATTTGAATCTTTATTCAAAACTTTTTTGGAACAAATTGCATACTGGGAACATTCTGGACGCCCACATGTGGAAAAGACAATGGTGACACATACTGAAGTTTGCCAACATCAAAAGGAAAACCCAGGACCAGATTCAGGGGTGTTAGTTTGCATGTTGTTAAGTAAACTGGTTAACGACGAGGACGTCGGGATTGGGGGAGATGTTGTGGAGGCTTGCGCGAAATACAGAAGAGAGATGGCGGATGAGTTTTATGCAGCTCGTTTTTCACCCCCAAAACGAGAGGATACTACCTCTGGCGATACAACGCAATTTCCTTGACGGGTCTTCATAAACAAGGTTTTTAAATGGATTCACGACCTTCTGCAAGGTTTTTAAATGGATTCACGACCTTCTGCAAGGTTTACAAATGGATTCACGACCTTCACAAGGTCGCAGTTTCAGATCCAGACTTTTGCAGACAAATTCAGCTTTTGCAGGAGACCATTTACTTTTGCAGAAAATGGAGAGAAGGTCGCGGATCCAGTTCACAACCTACCTAATTCTGAAATTTTTTTCCAAATGCACCTAATAGCACTCTTTTTTTTTGTAGGTCACTTATTTATGCCAAAAATTCGTATTTTGAATTTTTGGCATAAATAAGTGACCTACAAAATAAAAGAGTGCTATTAGGTGGTTTTTGAAAATAATTTCAGAATTAGGTAGGTTGTGAACTGGATCCGCGACCTTCTCTCCATTTTCTGCAAAAGTAAATGGTCTCCTGCAAAAGCTGAATTTGTCTGCAAAAGTCTGGAACTGAAACTGCGACCTTGTGAAGGTCGTGAATCCATCTAGCAATCTTCCCGGAAGGTCGTGAATTCAATTAACAACGTTCAGAAGGTCGCGAATCCATATATCAATGTTATTAAAGGTCGTGAATCCATGTGCCAACCTTATTAAAGGTCGCGAATCCATTTCTAAACCTTGCTAAAGGTCTCAGATCCATGTTCCAACCTTATTAAAGGTCGCAGATCCATGTTCCAACCTTGTTAAAGGTCTCGAATTGATACCACTACCTTGTTAAAGGTCTCTGTTTTGTCTCACAAGCTTATGAAGCTCGTAGAATGATATTAAATGTGTTCTGAAAATCGAAATTTATAACCCAACCACACATAACAGATGCACACCAAATTCATACTGTGTTTGTTTAAAAAAATTACTTTTGAAATTTAAATTCTGCGTGTATGATGTTCTTTATTAAAAAATGTCTTCTGATTGGAAAATTCGGTCAATGTATGATGATTCTCTTGGATCATTCGTCATGATGTTTTTCTCAGTTTTAATTTTCGTATACGTGTTGGGAAGATGTTGTGTGGATGAGAAAGATTATTCTCATCTACCATCTCCTCCCGTAACGTGTACGAGGATAACAAAATCTGCTGCTGTGGATGCATCAACGTCCGCTATTGAGTCTTATGAAAGACTTAGCAGACGCTGAGGTGTTTATCATCTACCACCTCCTCCCGTAAATTATTCTGCAACTTCTGGTGGGGGTGCCCTACTTGGATACGAGAACTACGGTTACCTGTCGCCACTGGTAAGGATATAAATTATTAAAACCCTCCGGAAATTTATTTTAATTGCTCATGTTATAAAAATTTCACCGTTGTAGCATGTGTGTGGGTGGGTAACGAGAATGATGAGGTTCAGATGGATTTTAATAAACAAATCAAAAAGACCAGAACAACTGTTTCCATGGACGATTCTTCCACCTCAGTTTCTCGACCTTTTAGAAGAGAATCCTAACCATCGCGCGTTACCTTTTGCTATTGGAATAAAGGAACATTACCCTCCATTATGGGACATCGATACGGTAACACTATCATCCCCCACTGTATATCTTAAACCAAATACGTTTATCTTATTTATTTTTGTCTCAGGTTTATATTCCAATATGTGTTGACCTTGAAGACTGGTTCATGGTTCGTGTTGATATGCGGACACTTCACCTTACTTTGTATTTTACTGGGACGTGTACTTCTAGTGTTTCTGATGGGTCAAAGTTGATTCAAGTTAGGGTATACCCAACCCTAATAAAATTTGAATCTTTATTCAAAACTTTTTTGGAACAAATTGCATACTGGGAACATTCTGGACGCCCACATGTGGAAAAGACAATGGTGACACATACTGAAGTTTGCCAACATCAAAAGGAAAACCCAGGACCAGATTCAGGGGTGTTAGTTTGCATGTTGTTAAGTAAACTGGTTAACGACGAGGACGTCGGGATTGGGGGAGATGTTGTGGAGGCTTGCGCGAAATACAGAAGAGAGATGGCGGATGAGTTTTATGCAGCTCGTTTTTCACCCCCAAAACGAGAGGATACTACCTCTGGCGATACAACGCAATTTCCTTGACGGGTCTTCATAAACAAGGTTTTTAAATGGATTCACGACCTTCTGCAAGGTTTTTAAATGGATTCACGACCTTCTGCAAGGTTTACAAATGGATTCACGACCTTCACAAGGTCGCAGTTTCAGATCCAGACTTTTGCAGACAAATTCAGCTTTTGCAGGAGACCATTTACTTTTGCAGAAAATGGAGAGAAGGTCGCGGATCCAGTTCACAACCTACCTAATTCTGAAATTTTTTTCCAAATGCACCTAATAGCACTCTTTTTTTTTTGTAGGTCACTTATTTATGCCAAAAATTCGTATTTTGAATTTTTGGCATAAATAAGTGACCTACAAAATAAAAGAGTGCTATTAGGTGGTTTTTGAAAATAATTTCAGAATTAGGTAGGTTGTGAACTGGATCCGCGACCTTCTCTCCATTTTCTGCAAAAGTAAATGGTCTCCTGCAAAAGCTGAATTTGTCTGCAAAAGTCTGGAACTGAAACTGCGACCTTGTGAAGGTCGTGAATCCATCTAGCAATCTTCCCGGAAGGTCGTGAATTCAATTAACAACGTTCAGAAGGTCGCGAATCCATATATCAATGTTATTAAAGGTCGTGAATCCATGTGCCAACCTTATTAAAGGTCGCGAATCCATTTCTAAACCTTGCTAAAGGTCTCAGATCCATGTTCCAACCTTATTAAAGGTCGCAGATCCATGTTCCAACCTTGTTAAAGGTCTCGAATTGATACCACTACCTTGTTAAAGGTCTCTGTTTTGTCTCACAAGCTTATGAAGCTCGTAGAATGATATTAAATGTGTTCTGAAAATCGAAATTTATAACCCAACCACACATAACAGATGCACACCAAATTCATACTGTGTTTGTTTAAAAAAATTACTTTTGAAATTTAAATTCTGCGTGTATGATGTTCTTTATTAAAAAATGTCTTCTGATTGGAAAATTCGGTCAATGTATGATGATTCTCTTGGATCATTCGTCATGATGTTTTTCTCAGTTTTAATTTTCGTATACGTGTTGGGAAGATGTTGTGTGGATGAGAAAGATTATTCTCATCTACCATCTCCTCCCGTAACGTGTACGAGGATAACAAAATCTGCTGCTGTGGATGCATCAACGTCCGCTATTGAGTCTTATGAAAGACTTAGCAGACGCTGAGGTGTTTATCATCTACCACCTCCTCCCGTAAATTATTCTGCAACTTCTGGTGGGGGTGCCCTACTTGGATACGAGAACTACGGTTACCTGTCGCCACTGGTAAGGATATAAATTATTAAAACCCTCCGGAAATTTATTTTAATTGCTCATGTTATAAAAATTTCACCGTTGTAGCATGTGTGTGGGTGGGTAACGAGAATGATGAGGTTCAGATGGATTTTAATAAACAAATCAAAAAGACCAGAACAACTGTTTCCATGGACGATTCTTCCACCTCAGTTTCTCGACCTTTTAGAAGAGAATCCTAACCATCGCGCGTTACCTTTTGCTATTGGAATAAAGGAACATTACCCTCCATTATGGGACATCGATACGGTAACACTATCATCCCCCACTGTATATCTTAAACCAAATACGTTTATCTTATTTATTTTTGTCTCAGGTTTATATTCCAATATGTGTTGACCTTGAAGACTGGTTCATGGTTCGTGTTGATATGCGGACACTTCACCTTACTTTGTATTTTACTGGGACGTGTACTTCTAGTGTTTCTGATGGGTCAAAGTTGATTCAAGTTAGGGTATACCCAACCCTAATAAAATTTGAATCTTTATTCAAAACTTTTTTGGAACAAATTGCATACTGGGAACATTCTGGACGCCCACATGTGGAAAAGACAATGGTGACACATACTGAAGTTTGCCAACATCAAAAGGAAAACCCAGGACCAGATTCAGGGGTGTTAGTTTGCATGTTGTTAAGTAAACTGGTTAACGACGAGGACGTCGGGATTGGGGGAGATGTTGTGGAGGCTTGCGCGAAATACAGAAGAGAGATGGCGGATGAGTTTTATGCAGCTCGTTTTTCACCCCCAAAACGAGAGGATACTACCTCTGGCGATACAACGCAATTTCCTTGACGGGTCTTCATAAACAAGGTTTTTAAATGGATTCACGACCTTCTGCAAGGTTTTTAAATGGATTCACGACCTTCTGCAAGGTTTACAAATGGATTCACGACCTTCACAAGGTCGCAGTTTCAGATCCAGACTTTTGCAGACAAATTCAGCTTTTGCAGGAGACCATTTACTTTTGCAGAAAATGGAGAGAAGGTCGCGGATCCAGTTCACAACCTACCTAATTCTGAAATTTTTTTCCAAATGCACCTAATAGCACTCTTTTTTTTTGTAGGTCACTTATTTATGCCAAAAATTCGTATTTTGAATTTTTGGCATAAATAAGTGACCTACAAAATAAAAGAGTGCTATTAGGTGGTTTTTGAAAATAATTTCAGAATTAGGTAGGTTGTGAACTGGATCCGCGACCTTCTCTCCATTTTCTGCAAAAGTAAATGGTCTCCTGCAAAAGCTGAATTTGTCTGCAAAAGTCTGGAACTGAAACTGCGACCTTGTGAAGGTCGTGAATCCATCTAGCAATCTTCCCGGAAGGTCGTGAATTCAATTAACAACGTTCAGAAGGTCGCGAATCCATATATCAATGTTATTAAAGGTCGTGAATCCATGTGCCAACCTTATTAAAGGTCGCGAATCCATTTCTAAACCTTGCTAAAGGTCTCAGATCCATGTTCCAACCTTATTAAAGGTCGCAGATCCATGTTCCAACCTTGTTAAAGGTCTCGAATTGATACCACTACCTTGTTAAAGGTCTCTGTTTTGTCTCACAAGCTTATGAAGCTCGTAGAATGATATTAAATGTGTTCTGAAAATCGAAATTTATAACCCAACCACACATAACAGATGCACACCAAATTCATACTGTGTTTGTTTAAAAAAATTACTTTTGAAATTTAAATTCTGCGTGTATGATGTTCTTTATTAAAAAATGTCTTCTGATTGGAAAATTCGGTCAATGTATGATGATTCTCTTGGATCATTCGTCATGATGTTTTTCTCAGTTTTAATTTTCGTATACGTGTTGGGAAGATGTTGTGTGGATGAGAAAGATTATTCTCATCTACCATCTCCTCCCGTAACGTGTACGAGGATAACAAAATCTGCTGCTGTGGATGCATCAACGTCCGCTATTGAGTCTTATGAAAGACTTAGCAGACGCTGAGGTGTTTATCATCTACCACCTCCTCCCGTAAATTATTCTGCAACTTCTGGTGGGGGTGCCCTACTTGGATACGAGAACTACGGTTACCTGTCGCCACTGGTAAGGATATAAATTATTAAAACCCTCCGGAAATTTATTTTAATTGCTCATGTTATAAAAATTTCACCGTTGTAGCATGTGTGTGGGTGGGTAACGAGAATGATGAGGTTCAGATGGATTTTAATAAACAAATCAAAAAGACCAGAACAACTGTTTCCATGGACGATTCTTCCACCTCAGTTTCTCGACCTTTTAGAAGAGAATCCTAACCATCGCGCGTTACCTTTTGCTATTGGAATAAAGGAACATTACCCTCCATTATGGGACATCGATACGGTAACACTATCATCCCCCACTGTATATCTTAAACCAAATACGTTTATCTTATTTATTTTTGTCTCAGGTTTATATTCCAATATGTGTTGACCTTGAAGACTGGTTCATGGTTCGTGTTGATATGCGGACACTTCACCTTACTTTGTATTTTACTGGGACGTGTACTTCTAGTGTTTCTGATGGGTCAAAGTTGATTCAAGTTAGGGTATACCCAACCCTAATAAAATTTGAATCTTTATTCAAAACTTTTTTGGAACAAATTGCATACTGGGAACATTCTGGACGCCCACATGTGGAAAAGACAATGGTGACACATACTGAAGTTTGCCAACATCAAAAGGAAAACCCAGGACCAGATTCAGGGGTGTTAGTTTGCATGTTGTTAAGTAAACTGGTTAACGACGAGGACGTCGGGATTGGGGGAGATGTTGTGGAGGCTTGCGCGAAATACAGAAGAGAGATGGCGGATGAGTTTTATGCAGCTCGTTTTTCACCCCCAAAACGAGAGGATACTACCTCTGGCGATACAACGCAATTTCCTTGACGGGTCTTCATAAACAAGGTTTTTAAATGGATTCACGACCTTCTGCAAGGTTTTTAAATGGATTCACGACCTTCTGCAAGGTTTACAAATGGATTCACGACCTTCACAAGGTCGCAGTTTCAGATCCAGACTTTTGCAGACAAATTCAGCTTTTGCAGGAGACCATTTACTTTTGCAGAAAATGGAGAGAAGGTCGCGGATCCAGTTCACAACCTACCTAATTCTGAAATTTTTTTCCAAATGCACCTAATAGCACTCTTTTTTTTTGTAGGTCACTTATTTATGCCAAAAATTCATGTATTTTTATGTTCAACGATTTGTGAATTATTAAAATGTTCATCGCTCTGTGAGTTCTTATTGAGTTCTTGAGTTCAATTAGGTTTGATAACATTGGGGGGCAAAGTTTTGGGAGAAGGGATAAAAATTTAGAGAAACAAAGGATGACTCTTGGGCCGACGTCTTAAAAATTGTATGGAAATTACATTTGTGTACATGTCAAATGCTTTATATAGTATTATAGATAGATATAGATATAGATTATAGATCATAGAAACGTGTGTATGTATTACTATATTCATGACTTCATCGATCATTAATCGGGTGATCGTCTTCATCGCTCTATGAATTCTTATGTTCTTGTGAATTATTACTATGTTCATCGCTCTGCGAGTTCTTATGTTCATCGCCTATTGAGTTCCTGAGAAACGAGAAATAAACATACAAATCTTCGCCTTTGACTTCCTTAAGTTGGAACATAACTATATCACTCGCCTTTAAATGATAATCTTTTAAAATATCTTGACAGTTTGTTAACATAAAGGTTGAGTTGCCTTTATATAACGATACTTTGTGATGATTAGACGAAGAGGCTTCATCTGTTGTGGGGATCAAAACAACATCCAAAACTTCTTCTTTGCAAAGGAGTTTACTTTGCAAATGATACTCTAGACGAGACACTATATTAACACCAACCTCGTTTTTTGGCAAAGCGAGTGTTCCGTAGAAGTCCCAGTCTTCGAGTGTTTTAGATACAGGTTGAGGTTCGTCGAAGTCCCAGTCTTCGAGTGTTTCAGATACAGGTTGAGGTTCGAATGACATTTTCACTAGCTTAAAGAATGGGTTTTTGTCGGGTTCTATTTAAATATAAGTCAGATAATTCAAAATATTTTATGTTTAAAGATGTTGATTACAATATTTATGAGTGTCATATTCCAGTATTATTCTACACGTGAACTCAAATATTACTTATATATATCCGCTGATTATATCTTTAAATGCGGGTTATGATGTATCCTGCTTTTTCTAATCATGTTTTTTTAGTGGCAAAAGTATCCTGCTTTTTCTAATCCACAAGAAGTCACTATATAATCCCAAAAACATCATCAAATCACCATACAATACACATATATTACATCAAATCAAAATATCTAATCATCACCAAATATTTATATAAAACAAATTACCAAAAGTTATAATTACCAAGATTAAATTTCAAACATTAAGTTCCTAGATTAAGCTAAAATACCTAGATTAAGTCATGATAAGTTATCAAAATACACACACACACACATATATATATATATAGGAGAATGATCCGTTAGGAACCACCCTAATTTATTGCGAGAACCAATGTGAGCACAACCAAAAAATACCAAAAAAAAATCTAAAAACCACCCAAAAAATTTTTTTTTTACTATTTGTTTTGGAAAAATCGCTATATTTCGTCAATAATAAAAAAATTCAAAAAAAAATTCGAGTAACAGTTATCCATGCACATATGCATATGTATCATTTCTTTGACAAATTCTGTAATTCATTACAAATATCAGACAATTGCACTTTCATTTACACTACCGTTCATATACACTACTTATTACATTAACAATAATAGAAAGGCACATGTGTATCTATATGTATGAACTTGTTATAACATTAACAACACTAGACACGTGTGCATCTATATATATGAACATGTTATAATGTGTTTTAGTACACCACTTACACCACTTTGAATACACATTCCCTTTCATCTATCATACTATCCATACTACACTACCATTACCTCCTACCATCCGTAATCCAATACCATTGCTTTTTACCATCCATAATACAATATTATTACCAATATTTCACTTTATTATATGTACATCAACACCCTTTATACCATCCAAATAACATATTACATCATAAAGTGACAAATATAATCAAACCTTCAACGACTAGATATAACTAACCAAAACAAATGTATATGAGCTTACTTCATCATTTAAAATCACAAACTTTTTGTACCAAAACACCTTATTTCATGTTGATACATATAGATGCACATGTGCATTTTTAATATTGGTAATATAAAAAAGTAATGTATTACATATGGTAGTGTAAATGAAAGTGTATTTTTTTACTACTCGTAATATATTATGGAATTTGTCTAAGAAATGATATATACACATGTGCATCCATAACTGATACTCGAAAAAAAAAGTTTTTTTTTTTGTAACGAAATATAGCGATTTTTATTAAAAAAAAATTGTGGGTTTTTTGGATTTTTTAGGTATTTTTTTATATTCACATTGGTTCTCGGGGTTCTCACAATAAGGGTGGTTCTCAAATGGACCTTACCCTATATATATATATATATAGAGTGGGGATCCTACGGAAAGTGTGTTTTTCCTAAAAAGTGTAAAAAGTCATAAAACACGATAATTTCAGGCATAAAACACACCTAAAACTCACAAATAATAGAATGAATATTACTAAAACACCATATTCAAACTCTAATAGTCCATAAAAACTTCAAACGCACCATCGTAGAACTATGAATATAAAACACAAAATGCTAAACAACATAAAACACAATAATATTTGTCATTCCATAATCAAAGCCTTAACATCTAAAACACAACACAAAACCCACATACATGATGTTTTAGTAATCTTCATCATATTATTTGTGGGTTTTTGGTGTGTTTTATGGTTGACATTATTGTGTTTTATGACTTTTTACACTTTTTAGGAAATTTAGACTTTCTGGCCAACTCCTAGCATATATATATATATATATATATATATATATATATATATATATATATATATATATATATATATATATATATATATATATATATATATATATATATATATATATATATGTATATATATATATATATATACATATATATATATACATATATATACATATATATATATATATATACATATATATATATATATATATATTGGGTTCTGTAGAAAAAATGTATAAGGTATTGTAGATCATAAAACACTCACGGAAAGTGTGTTTTTCCTAGAAAGTCTGGGAAGCGATCTGGTCCATCCGATTGGTGTGTTTAAGGGTTGAGATTAAATCAATGGCAATCTTGTAATATTTGAGTTTAATTAATTGATTGTTTTAAATGAGTAGGGGCAATTTTGTCAATGGTCGTGTTTTAAATCAATTAGATAACCGCCCAGTTCCTAAATTTAAGCGATTTTCCCTCTCTTTCTCTCCAAACCCATCTTGGAAACCCCAATCCCTACCAAAAATAACTACAATCATGGAAGAAGATAACTTTAGAAACGATGGAGAGCACCGGATCAAATTAAAACACTTCTCCAATCTCCACCATCTCCAAGTTCATCATCACCATTCAAATATTGTTCTTATCATCTTCGTTTTCTTGACGATGTGTTTTAACAGCAAGCAAATTAATACAGTTGTGTTTTAGCGGCAAGCAGATTCATACAGTTGTGGTTTAGCATCCAGATTCATACATATGTGTTTTAACAGCAAGCAGATTCATACAGTTGTGTTTTTGCATTCAGATTCATACAGATGTGTTTTAACAGCAAACAGATTCATACAGTTGTGTTTTAACAGCAAGCAGATTCATACAGATGTGTTTTAGCATTCAGATTCATACAGATGTGTTTTAATAGCAAACAGATTCATACAGTTGTGTTTTAACAGCAAGCAGATTCATACAGATGTGTTTTAACAGCAAGCAGATTCATACTGTTGTGTTTTAGCATTCAGATTCATACAGATGTGTTTTAACAGCAAACAGATTCATACAGTTGTGTTTTAACAGCAAGCAGATTCATACAGATGTGTTTTAACAGCAAGCAGATTCATACTGTTGTGTTTTAGCATTCAGATTCATACAGTTGTGTTTTAGCATCCAGATTCATACAGATGTGTTTTAACAACAAGCAGATTCATACAGTTGTGTTTTAGCATTCAGATTCATACAGTTGTGTTTTAACAGCAAACAGATTCATACAGTTGTGTTTTAACAGCAAGCAGATTCATACACTTATGTTTTAGCATTCAGATTCATACAGTTGTGTTTTAACAGCAATCAGATTCATACAGTTGTGTTTTAGCATTGAGATTCATACAGTTGTGTTTTAATAGCAATCAGATTCATACCCTGTGTTTTATCATCTTTATATTGTGGGATCTATAAAAAATTGACTTTAGCCATGTAAACTGTTAAAACACAGCACCAAGAACATGCTGATAAATTCCAGTAATCTTCTGAACAATGGAATATGCGATGTAATGTGACATGGAATTTTAGTTAATGAACACATTGACTTCCAGATTTTAATTCGAAAATAATAAAAATTCCAAAAATCATGGAATTTTAGTTAATGAAGATACATTCCAAAAATAATATTAAAATGTGAAATTACATGATAGCCCTTCTACTTAAAATCCCTCAATGACACATGTCCAATTCTTATTCCTTCCTAGACTTTCTAGGAAAAATAGACTTTCCACCCAACTCCTACTCTATATATATATATATATTGGGTTCTGTAGAAAAAATGTATAAGGTATTGTAGATCATAAAACACTCAATTTTATGGTGTAATTTTTTTTAATAAATAATCACCTATAAAAAGTTACGGGAGTTTTAAAAAAGATGATGAAATATGCATGTGACTTGCATGATCTTTGGCATGTGAGTGGCATGTGCATTGGCTTTTTGACAATATTACCCTTAGTGTAAGTAAGCACCAACCCACATGTCAACACCAAAAATCGTTCTCACCGATACATACTTTTAGGCGTTTTCTCCAAATCCTGACTACCATTAACGATCTGCAACAATCTGTGCTTCCTCGTTACCATGATTGCTCTTCCCCGTTCCTTGCTTCATAAACCAAGTCAATAGTCAGGTTGTTCAAACACCATAAAAACAAACGGACATGCATCACCAGGTGGCTGATGTGTGTAAAATGCAACATATAAAATACATCAATTGAGGCACAAAACTAACCTTTTTTTAGTACTAATGTTGGAAAAAGTGTGCTCTTGTCTTCCTTTTGTATTTTCAGGATTAAATGAGCGTAAATGAACAAAAGGAGCAAATATGCAGCAAAATCTAACATAATTACAAGAAAAGGGATAAATGTGGCTTGCCCGACCCCTCGACAGCATATTCCCAAGCAAAAACAAGTGAACAGAAGGCTGACCACGGCCACGTGCCCAGCGGACACGGGGGCGTCGCCAGGTGTCTGTAGAAAAGACAAAGCAATAGAAGCTTCTATTCCCGACACGAGGGCGTGCCCAGCTCAACACGGTCGTGGTCAATGCTAAGATTCGCAGAATCCAAGCAAATCTTGATAGTACAGATACGCTTCTGCACACGGGGTCGTGCCCAGCGGACACGGGGGCGTGTGGAGCTAATGCAGACAAATTGCAATTAATGAAGAAAGAGAAAGTGCAAGGACACAGGGCCGTGTTCGGGCTTCTGTGCAGGCTATAAATAGAGGTGCTTGGTTCACTTCAAACGCATTCCTTGGCAAACCACCTCTCTCACACTTCACCCACACTCCACCACCACTACAACCCACATCTACCACCATCATCCATCATCCATCATAGAGTGTGTGTAGTAGTCTCGGGATCCAAGATTGATAGTAAGAGTTCTTGACAATCAAAGGCCATGTTTGCCTAAATCTCCTACATCACTTGGTGAAGACAAGCATTTAGTGTAATACTTTTGATTTTTAATCTTTTCGCACTTTTTATTTGGTTTTGTATTAATGACTTTAATAACTAGTTTCTTATGTTGAATGTGAAACTTCCTTATCATTTGTCCGTGGTGTCTTGGCGTTATTTTACTGTCTATATAAAATAAAAGATTTACACCATTCATATCTCTACGGTCTATATAGAGATATGTTGGCTACCTGGTCAGGGGTTAAGGGAATGGTTTGGTAAGGTTCTTGCCTTGTTCAATGTATAGATCCTTCAAGGACCTGGGTCAAGCTTACTAGGACCTCCACTGGTATTGGATGGCGGGGTTGCGAATAGCTTGATTCCCTCATATGTAAACTACTATTAATACTTTAACCCGGCTACTTGAGATTGTATCCCTGCTGACTCAAACCACTTAGCCGAGGGTAACGTCACCTTCAAAAGAGGGGCCTACCACACTACGCATTAATAACTTAATTAATTATCTTTCAATATTCCAACCCTTTAGGATTGTATCCTTGCTGACTCAAACGACTGGGTTGAGGGTAACGTCACCTTTAAAAGAGGGGCCTACTACTATAACTAAGATAATCTCTTAAAAAGGGCAAAAGTGTGGAAATCATCAAAGGTTACACTAAAGGCGAGTCGGATCCAAGTGATTCATCTTGTCTATCTGTTTTATTTTATTTTTATTTATCAGCATTTTTAGTTTTTATTTTTATGTTTAAAACTTTTTCTAAACTTTTGATTTGATAAGACGTTGAGGATAAACCGGTACTAAAAGCTCTTGTGTCCTTGAACGACCTCGGTATCTTACCAACGTTATACTACGCTCATGATGGGTGCACTTGCCCATATGTGTGTTTAGTGTTAGTAAAATATCGTGTTTTATAAATTTAAAACTTGACTAAAGTGTTAAAAAGGGCTTAAAATATACATAAAAATATATTCACACCAACACACATCAAGTTTTTGGCGTCGTTGCCAGGGACACAAGGATTTTAAGAAAGTTATGAATCGACGGCCTAATCGTTTTTCTTGTTTTTCTGTTTTTTTTAGGATTTTTCTAGAATTTTCAATTTCTGCAGAAGCTTAGCACGGGGCCGTGCCCGCTGAACACATCTCGTGCCCAATCTTTGGTACTGGCAATCCTGTTTTAAGTCAGACAGTAGCTGAACACGGGGCCGTGACCACTAAACACGCCCCGTGCCCAAGCTTCAGATACTGAAAACAGAGCCGTAAGATCCCGACGGCTGGTAATTTCTGACGCAATCATGAGTGATACTGATAATTTTTATTTTCGCTCCTCTTATGGTACGTGGTGTCAAATATGTGGCGGAACTCATGAAGATTTAAAATGTTATTTTTTAAATTACAATCCCCACTATATAGACCCATTGTTTTCCTGTAGCCTTAAGATGGGCGAAAGTAAAAACAATCCCTATCTCTCCCTCTAATGCTCTCAATCATCCCTTCGAGATGAAATGATTCTTGAAGAATGATTTCAAATGGAAGAACTAATTCTCCGATGGATAAAAGAACTTGAGTGGATATAACTAATTCATCTCAAGACAACAATCAATGAGAATTGTTGAGATCGCATTCGGATTATAACAACATCGTTGCTCCCGAAATCACCTCTAACTCTTGCGAGGACTTGAGCGATAGTCGTGCCTGTGTCGATTGTGCCGTGAAGGACTCCCCATCGGTGTCCGCCGATGCATACATAGACCTGAGCAATTCAACATACACCTTCTTTAACGAGAGCCCAGATAAGGGAAATAAAGGTTGGTTTTGCCCACCGGCATTTAGCTTAACAATCACCCTTTCCGATAACCTCTTGCGTTCATGTCCAAAACTAGGGCAACTTAGGTATCTTAGGCACTTCGGTGTTGTTCCGTCTAGTAAAGAACCACCCAATCCGGATAAACTCCTTGAAAATAGACGAAACTTCATAAACACTTCTAGCCACGGGGCCGTGTCCAGGTCAGCACGCCCCCGTGTGCACCAAAAGATTCCCGTCTGACTTTTGGTCAGAATACGGACAAAAAGTGTCAGAATCTTGTCTGTACACGGGGCCGTGTCCAGCGTGCTGTCGTTTTCTATAAATGCAGCAAGATTCCTGCACTCTTGGACCCATTCCAAAGACAAAGATCTGGTGGGATCTTCACATATACCATACTAGGTATATTCTAAAGAAGGTTCTCAACAACCATCTTGTCTTTTCTACTTTTGTCCATTGCCTTCTTCTTCATTTTTCTCCTCAAAACCTTCATTAAAGTTTGAAATCTCTATGTTTTCAAGCTTTATTGTAATATTTGTTAGGTTTTTATTTAAAGAATCTTGTTAAAAAAAAGTTTTACAACACTGTTTTAAGTTATTTTTGCTTAAAATGCTTCAAAAGTCAGAAAATAATTTAAAGCACTAAGATTCCTTGTTTCAAAAATCTGCAGAGAAGTGAACACGGGGCCATGCTCAGTGAGCACGGGGCCGTGTCCAAGGTACTGTTTCATTAAATTGAACTTTTTTTGACTTGTTTTTCGTAGAATGTCAAGCCAGAATAGTGGAACCTCTTCAGCACATTCAAGAAACAGTTGTAGGGAATGAAGGCCTTCCATCGAAGCAACTCTTGTGCGCTATGTGATGGCATTGCGGGAAGCTCTCGATTAAATGACATCCGTAGAAGAAGTCCTAATCGACCGTATTAATTATCTCACGGTGGGGCTAGAAAACAGTTTTCAAGAAATCAACATCTTGCACCATAGGTTGAACTTTCTTGTAACACCTCCCATGGAACCAATCCTTCCCCAAGAGGATTGGAACCTAGCACTTGGAGTCGTTAACCCCACCGGGTGGGATGACATCCCCGCGGAACCTACTTATGAAAATCAACAAAAAGTTCCAGTGGAAGTCACACCCCCTCTAATAGAAGACGCCAATGAGCCCGCCTTTCTTCTCCCTCGGGAGATAGAGGAATGGCTCAACGATGTATGATGGGCCATTCCCGGAGAAGAAGTCTTCAAGCCACATTCAACCGAGAGTTATCTTTCTCGGAAATTTTTCTCTTAAAATAAACTATAGGCTAGGACTTCTTTGTGGTTTTAGATTTCTTGCGTTTACTGACCTACTTATCTAAGATTTAGTTTATGCTTTTATTTTCTAGGATGTTATGTAATTCACTCTTTAATGAAATGATGGTCTTTAATTACTAAATGGTGTTTGGATGATGTTGTATTAGATAAAACACACTCGAGATGATGGAGGTCACTAAGGGAAACTTGAACCCACACCCCATGCACAAAAACAGAGCCACCCGACAATTTTTCTTCATTACAGCAAGTTCAGCACGGGGCCGTGCTCAGCCAACACGCCCCGTGCTCAAGGATCTGCAGAAAATGCCCAGTTCAAGTAACTGGACACGGGGCCGTTTTCACTTAACACGCCCCCGTGCCCATCCTTCTGTTAATTATGATACTTGCAATCTGAACACGGGGCCGTGCCCGGTCACCACGGGCCCGTGTCTAAGTGCCCAGTAACATAAAATTTTGCTTTTAACCCCTTTTTACACATTTAAAAAGTCTAAAAACTTATTTCTGGGACACTTTGAGAACAATGTGTAATTTAAGTGTGGGGGGACGCTAAAATCTTGAATTTTGCAAGTCCTAATAACAAGCCTTACACAAAACTCTATTCGAACCGCTAATCACCCCAAATTTTTTTCAAAAACTCTTCATTTTTTTTTACTTGTCTTGGTTTAATTTGGGAATAAAAAGTTCTAAAAAGGTTATATTTTTACAAATTTACAACCAATAGCGTCGTGATAAAAAGAACCAACATAAGAAAATTATGAAACGGCATGGCAAATCTAGTTAAAATTTGATTATATATACTTGATCACATTAAAAACTCATTCCCAAAAAAAGTGAGTTTTGAGCCTTTATTGAGCATACAAATACACATCTTTAAATTAAATGCTCATTTTTCGTTTCTTCTGTGAATAGCCGCTTGGTTTCTTACGACTCTAGAACTTGCCATGACGATACATTCCCAGTTCTTACCAACTTAAACCCAAGTAAGTAAATGATGGAGGCATTAGGACTAACCCTTTTTCTTTTCAACACCATTATTTTTCATTTTTTACCACCTACCCAAGATCCCCCTAGTTAACCCCTTTAAGCCTAAATCTTTTCGTTTCTAAACCCACAAAACAAACACCCTTTACCCACCAAGACCCTTTTTATTTTTAACCCTTTATTTTAGTAAAAAGCTCGGTTTTCATGTGACATTCCTTATAAAAAAATGAAGTATAGCAATAAACAAACAAGTTCCTCAAAAGAAACTTTGTTTGAAAAGGCTTCGTTCGAATAAAAAGTCACAAAAGCAAAAAGTTTTACGACGACCGACGCTTTTTACACCTTTCGCCCTTTTTACTAACCACTAACCCAAAACCACCTACCTTTAACCCAAGACTAACCCTTCCCCAAGTCCTCTTGATATTTACAAAGGTGTATAGTTAAAAAGGAGGAGGATTGATTGCTTGGCAAGCATATGGTAGAAGTAAGTTCCATGCCGGTCTCGAGTGTCTCACAAATACATCTTTGGCCGAGTGTTAAGTGATCTCCCGTGAGGTATGTGAACTTGCATATAAATGAAATTTTAAAGAGGCATGTTATGCCCAAATAAGTAATTTCTCTTATGAAACATTCTAAATAAATCACAACGAATAGGATTGTAAATAACATAAAAATAAAAGCCTAATAGAGATCTTGGATTCCCGACACTAAAGACAAGCCCAAAAACTTCTCTTCTACCAATCCCATTTGGGAGTGTAAGCCACATTATAAAGAGTTTTGCTTGAGGACAAGCAAAGATTCAAGTGTGAGGGTATTTGATGTGTATAAAATGCAACATATAAAAAACATCAATTGAGGCATAAAACTAACCATTTTTAGTACTAATGTTGGAAAAAGTGTGCTTTTGTCTTCCTTTTGTATTTTCAGGATTAAATGAGCGTAAATGAACAAAAGGAGCAAATATGCAGCAAAATCTAACATAATTACAAGAAAAGGAATAAACGTGGCATGCTCGACCCCTCGACAGCATCTTCCCAAGTAAAAAAAAAGTGAACAGAAGGTTGACCGGCCCCGTGCCCAGCGGACACGGGGGCGTGGCCAGGTGTCTGCAGAAAAGACAAAGCAATAGAAGCTTCTATTCCCGACACAGGGGCGTGCCCAGCTCAACACGGCCGTGGTCAACGCTAAGATTTGCAGAATCCAAGCAAATCTTGATAGTACAGATACGCTTCTGCACACGGGGCCGTGCCCAGCGGACACGGGGGAGTGTGGAGCTAATGCAAAAAAATTGCAATTAATGAAAAAAGAGAAAGTGCATGGACATGGGGTCGTGCCTAATGGACACAGGGCCGTCTCCGGGCTTCTGTGCAGGCTATAAATAGAGGTGCTTGGTTCACTTCAAAGGCATCCCTTGGCAAACCACCTCTCTCACACTTCACCCACACTCCACCACCACTACAACCCACATCCACCACCATCATCCATCATAGAGTGTGTGTAATATTCTCGGGATCCAAGATTGATGGTAAGAGTTCTTGACCATCAAAGGCCATGTTTGCCTAAGTCTCTTACATCACTTGGTGAACACAAGCATTTAGTGTAATACTTTTGATTTTTAATCTTTTCGCACTTTTTATTTGGTTTTGTATTAATGACTTTAATAACTGGTTTCTTATGTTGAAAGTGAAACTTCCTTATCATTTGTCTGTGCTGTCTTGGCATTATTTTACTATCTATATAAAATAAAAGATTTACACCATTCATATATCTACGGTCTATATAGAGATATGTTGGCTACCTGGTCGAGGGTTAAGGGAATGGTTTGGTAAGGTTCTTGCCTTATTCAATGTATAGATCCTGAAAGGACCCGGGTCAAGCTTACTAGGACCTCCTTCAATACCCACTAATATGGGATGGCGGGGTGCAAATAGCTTGATCCCCTAATATGTAAACTTCTATTAATACTTTAACCCTGCTACATGGGATTGTATCCCTGCTGACTCAGACCAATTAGCCGATGGTAACGTCACATTTAAAAGAGGGGCCTACCACATTACGCATTAATAACTTAATTAATTATCTTTCAATATTCCGACCCTTTAGGATTGTATCCTTGATGACTCAAACTACTGGGTTGAGGGTAACGTCACCTTCAAAAGAGGGACCTACTACTATAACTAAGATAATCTCTTAAAAAGTGCAAGTCACCTTCAAAAGAGGGACCTACTTCTATAACTAAGATAATCTCTTAAAAAGTGCAAAAGTGCGGAAATCATCAAAGGTTACACTAAAGGCGAGGCGGATCCAAGTGATTCATCTTGCTATCTGTTTTATTTTATTTTCATTTTTCAGCATTGTTAGTTTTTATTTTCATGTTTAAAACTTTTTCTAAACTTTTGATTTGATTAGACATTGAGGATAAACTGGTACTAAAAGCTCTTGTGTCCTTGGACGACCTCGGTATCTTACCAACGCTATACTACGCTCACGATGGGTGCACTTGCCCATATGTGTGTTTAGTGTTAGTAAAATATAGTGTTTTGTAAATTTAAAACTTGACTGAAGTGTTAAAAAGGGCTTAAAATATACATAAAAATATATTCACACCAACACACATGAGTGGCCTTAATGACTGATTACCCTAAACCCAGCTACATATTAGACAGACATGTATCAGATACATATTAAAGATAAACTAAGCAAATGAACTGATTGAACGAGTAAAACGTAAAATACCAAAAACATTTCATGATACAACAAAACAATGTAGGTTCATTGGCATTTTGGTGGGTTTCAACGATTTCTGTTGATGCATTTTTGTATGTCGCTAGCTAGCGACGTTCGTTCGCATCCGACGTCAAATGATGCTCCTTCGTCGGTTCGAATGGACGTACAAGTTTCAAGTGATACAAGATTCAAGTGAATGATAGGTGACACAATATCCATGGTCAATTGCCTGAAGATATTATACAATAACATGCAACAACTATACCATATTTTAATATGCAATGCATTCACTGTCATTTGAGTAGAAGTCAACATGCACCTTCGTTTACTGTTAGGTAGTTCCAAACGACAGTCGATCATCACTGTCGTTTGTAAAGAATCAATGTGACCTTCCTTTAGGTGTAAGTCCAAACGACAGTGACACTGTCGTTTGGCATATTCACTGTCGTTTGTCATGTATATTGTGTCTGTATAAATAGGTTCACTGTCACTTGGATTTTTAAAAGCTTGAATGAGCTAGAGAGAGCTCATATGTGTATAACTTGTAACGAAACTCTGCTCGATTCAATACATGAACCGTTAAACATTAATATCTCCGTTTATGTAGTCTCTAGCTCAGTTGTGGTGTAACATGATTTCGCACTCGTTACACCATCCGAAACAAGAAATCACCGAGTTCGAGATCCGATTTCCGGACCTAAAATTTCCAAACATTGAACGACAGGAAGGGAAGGGTTTGGCATACATGATGAGAATGGTTTCAGAACACTGATGTTACTGGATTGTGGTGCGTGTTCATGCGCTGGTGGTGCGTGGTGACCGGGAAGAGACAAGTGGTGCATGGTGGCGGGAAGATATGGTGGCCGATGGTGTTTTGGGAGGTAAGTGGATTGGGAAATGTTAGGTGTGTAAAGTTATGTGGGTTTGGAAATGTGTGGGGCTTTATTTATACCGTGGGGTATGGTGGGGCGGGGGTTTAGGGCATGGGTTGACACGTGGATATGGGGTACTCAATACACAAACCCAAGTTTCATAGGGGTATGGTGGGCGTGGCTGGGCTGGCGTGGTCAAGCCACATCATTTTTTTTAAATTAAAAATGTTCCGCTATGCCCTAGCCAACAAGCCAATAAGAGCCGGCCACATAGGATCGCTAGCATGCCCCACGCCCGGCCTTAAACTCCCGCCCACCTGGAGTGGTGATTTTGGCGTTTCTCTCCAACCCACGCCCAAACCCCCGCCTCATACCCTATAGCCTTAAGAAAATGGGGTTTGGTAAGGGTGAATTGACTATAATACCCATGTGAGTCTTACAAACATCACGGTCAAACTAATGCATGGACGGAGTGGTGTAAACTAATGCGAAGTGCAAACGTGAGTGACTTAAGTGTCCAATGTTTTTTTAGGGGCATGTAAACTTATATCAGTCAGGGGCGGACTTACGCTGAATAGTACGGGTTCTCAGGAACCCATTCGGTTTCGAATAATTAGTAGAATTATATATAAATATAAAGTGAACCCATAAATAAAAATTTGAAGGAACCCATAACAAAGAACCTCAGGCAGTTCAGTGGTTTCTTGTGCTGTTTCTAAACTTAATGTCTTGATTTCGAGTCCTGTCCCTATCGATTTTTATGGAACTTTTATTTAATGTTAAACCTAAATTATGAAATTGCCCTTAGGGTTTCTTACTCAAAGCTCAAAAGAACCCGCCTACCAGCATCACACCACTAGATTTAGGAATCTCACACACTCCTCATTAAATTTACCGTTTGAACATCCTTCCGAACTCATATTCCGGCGACAACTTATTGATTTTTAAGCTAATAAGTTCCATTTTTTCAGGTAGGTAATAATTGAAAAGAATTGTATAAATTAATTCACCTCTAATGACCAAAGGTTGAGTGTTTCTTTGTTCATGTTTAATCTCTTTGATCTCTATTATGTTTGGTTTTTTTTGTATACTTCACCTCTAATTGGTTGAGTTCCTCTTTGTTTAATTCAATCCTTTCATTAATAGGTTATATCGATTTTTAAGCTCCATTTTTTAGATCTGGCATGACGATACTCCCCCCTCCGGCATCCCCATTCGTGAATTAGACCTGAGTATCCGACGTCACTCAGATTTGAGATAAACTTAATATATATTAACATTTGATTGTGAGAAATTTGACCCGACCCGATCCAAAAATTTTAACGATTGGTTGTGAAAGTTTTGACGACTGAAAAAAGTGAACCCATAAAAAAATATTCTGGATCCGCCACTGATATCAGTGTCAAGCCACAAGAGGGAGGTAGTGTCAAACCACAAGAGGGGAGTGGGTAAACTGACGTTTATTCTTAACAAGATCATAAATAATTAGTTAGTAGTTACACTTTATCCTATTATATAATACTAGCAACCCTCGGGATTATAACTTTTTGTACCTTAATACGTTAAAAAAATACACTATAAAAATGGGTATTTTATTCTCTTAAATTTGAGTATAGGATTTCCATATTTTTATTAAAAATAATTGAAATCTTACGTGATTAACAATGTCTAACGGTGAGCAACAACTAAATCGCTAATCGAAACCGAATCGAAAACTGACGAAACCGAAACGAAATAAACCAAAAACTGAATTAATTGAAAATCGATTAACCAAAACTCGAATTAATCAAATCCAGTTATCCTTTTTTATACCCTTGTTTAACCAAAATTAACTAAACTGAACCGAACCATTCATATGTTCATATATTTCTAGTGTTTATACCTGCAGTTCATGTATTTCATATTTTATACTTTCATTTTATGAAATTTTTCTTCCTTTTCATATATTTGTACATCTTTTATACCTTAATATCATGTATTTCTACGCAAAAGTTTTAGGTCAAGTTTGGTTTTGACTATTAATTGATATTAAACGATCCAAGCCAAAAACCGTCAATCTAACATAATAAACCACACTGATTAACCGAATAACGATAATAGACTAACCGATGACTTCGGTTTCGATTGAGGGTAATAACTGAACCAACCGAACAATGTACACCTTGACAGTACTTGTGTTTCTCGCTGCATCGTGCAACACCTTTCTAGCATTTTACTATTGTTGAATTGGAATGTGGAGGATTGAGTTATTGGTGAAGATCAGTTAATATTAAATAAATTGGGTCGGTGTTTAAGAATGGTTTAAATGTAATATGGGTTGGGCAGGACAAAACCAACAATGATAAACATTTCTCTTTTGGTGGTCGTTGGGCTAAGAAAACGGGCTTAGTTATGGGCCGTTTTGTTGCTGGGTTAGGCTAAGAAAATGGGTTTAGTTATGGGCCGTTTTGTTGCTGGGTTAGGTTGTGTTTGATGCAGTATTAATAATGTAGTATTACTTATGCTACATTATATTATATTATATTTATATTTATATTTATATTTATATTTATATTTATATTTATTAATATAAAGTTTTTATGAATAGTGTTTTAAGAATTTTTAAATATTAATTGTTTTTTTATTTTAATTATTATATTGATGTATTACAAGTTATATATATTAATATAAAGTTTTCATGAATAGTGTTTTAAGAATTTTTAAATATTAATTGTTTTTTTTATTTTAATTATTTTATTGATGTATTACAAGTACCCATGAAGTGATCGAACTTTTAGAGTAATTGTTTTGTTGTTTTAATTTATCTAATGATATTAATTTGTTATGTGATTTGATTTTTGTTTTTAATAACCTCTGTTCTATATAATTTCAAGTGCCCAGTGATTGTATTTTTTGAGTAATTGTTTTGTTGTTTTAATTCTATTTAATTTGTTACGCAATTTGATTTTTGATTCTATTAAAACCTGCGTTCTATATTTTATTTATTTTTTCAGCATTGTGATATAAATTTATTGAGAATAGGTATTGTGATGCTATCATACCAAATCGAACCGAGACTGATTGGGTTTTTTCCACCTTTGCGATATAAATTTTATTAAGAACTTATATGATGTCGCTATCATACTAAATTGAACCGAAACCAACCGAACAACATAAGTACCAGTACGAGTATTTATTTATATTGTTTTTTTTATTTCGATAAGATGACACGGTTTCGCTACCATATCGTATGAAACATCGGTACTTGTACCTGTATTATTTTTGTGGTTTATTGTTTGATAACTGATTCCATGCTGCTACCGTAGTGAACCGAAACCGACTGAACATCGATATTGGTATTTATTTTTATTGTTTGTTCTTTCGATAAACTAACACAGACTCCGGAGTATCGCTACCATACCTTACCAAACAACATTTGCATTGGTACATGTATAATTTAATACAGCTATGTCTACGATAATAAACGGATATCGGTACAAGTACCGTGACGATTTGAACCGATCCTATCGTTCGAACAACATCGGTTCCGATACTGGTGTTCGTATTTATCTTTTCGATCGGTATAAAACACGTCTTATTTTCTATACCAAGTCCATGTATCGAACTAGTACTGTAATGAACCGAACCGATATCAACTGAATGCCCACGAGAACGTACCGCGGCAACGCGGGGGGAAATAACCTAGTTACTAGTATTATTTTGGGCGCGATAATAAATATTAGATTAATGAAAATATTAAATGAAATAAATAATAAACAAAAAATGTTAAAGAAAAAATCATTGTTGTAATATAGGTTCGTACTGTGTTTGTTGTTCATTTAGGTATATTTTTAGTGGCTCAACCCAGGTCATGCATCTTATAAGGGGAGAGGGGTGGTTCACTACTCACTAGGGATAGAATTTATCATTCACAAGCACCAATCAAGTTTCGCCATGACATCGACCATTTTTCCATCACTCACAACCATTTTTAAGTGGGGGTGGTCATCACTCATCACCACACCCAACAATTTCCTCCCAACCAACAAATCCACTCACAAAACCACAAACAAGTTCAATATACAACGCGTGATAGTGGTCACGCGTTGTCAAGTTAACGCGTGATGGTGGTGACCGGCGGCCGTGTATAACGCGTTAAAACAAGTTCCCGTGATAGATTAACGTACGAGCCCGGGTGCTCTAATGCATTGAAGTTATTAATCTTTAGTGTTATTTGTGCAGGACTTGATGGGCTCTTTATGTGTCGATGTTAACACCATGTTGACAGGTTGACTCTATTTTTGTTATAGCAACTTTTATTATAATGTTTATAGCCTTTTCTTTTTTTACGATTTTGTTGTCTACATTTTTTTATTGTTTTAAAGTTTGAATTATGTTCTCGTCCCGTATTGTCGACTTCGCTATAACGCGCGGGTTCCCAACTAGTGTAACTAAAACTAATGACATTTTTATACTAATGACATTTTCATATGAATTTCATATTTAAGAAAAAAATGTGAGTTTCTTAAGGAAAACAAAAGGAATCATAAGTTTTCACATTATATATAAGTATGTGACACGCGACAACTTCAATTCAAAAGTTTAATGAATCATCTAAATGGGCTACTGGCAAAATTCACCACATCGGGATACACTCGCCTCCGAACCGGGGAAAACCCTCACCTAGGGCCGAAGCCCGTGAACACTCGCCCGAAGGCACGACAGTGCGTGAGGGGTAAAACCCACTCAGTTCAATGATCGAACTAGCGATCTCCACCTTTTCACCTAGTCTCTCATCATCATCAGGTGCTGCAGAAAATAATGGGGATGCCAGGAATTGAACTTGGATATCTTAGAACACCAAGCAAAAAATCTTGCTTACCACTCCACCACCACCTCATTGGCCAAAAGTTGTGATTTTACCACCTTTTGTTCTAATTATTCTCTACCAACAAATGTTGAACACGTTGATTGAAAAAAAATCTATGGCTTTGAGCATTTTACATTTTGAGAACTTTTGCATCCAAAGAATTAGTATTGATCACCAATGACTTATCAACTATACTAAAAACGACATAGATAACTATATATAAATTCTCACCAAATTTGGTATTAATCACCAATAACTTATCTCTAATTAAGGTAAAGATCATGTGGAGGTAATCCCTAGATAGACAAGTGTATGTGTAGATTGTGAGCTTTTTTCCTCTCTTCCTAAGCGTTCTTGACATGTGGATATACAATTACAAATATTTACCATCACTTAAGAATGTAATGCATCTATGTTTTTAAGTTTGCAAGATGTGAGTCAATGTGTCAAAATAAAGGTTGTATGAATAAAATCATTTGAGAGACAGCAAAATAATTGTTATTATCATTAAGGTCGATCACGTTGTCAGACAACACATGAATTTGTAAACCTATGCATTAATTTTTTATAAAGATTTTCAAGAATGAGTATTTTAACCTCATTGTTTTTCTTCGACATATTCATATTTGCGTTTGTTGCAGAATCTAGTTCGAGGCTATCACTTTAGCTAGACTAGAAATATTGTTCAGAGTGTGGGCAGCCGATTCATGGTAGAGCCTTGAAATTGATCACTAGACAGTTAATACATGGTATGACCATAGTATCAACCGCAATCTTCCTTATGCAGTTTCCTTGGTTGAACTAGGATAGAAGTAGAACATTGGCTAAAGATCCACTAGATTTGACAAGGACCATAATTAGATTTAAGCTTGGTATCTATAGTACCTTCATTGTCTACATCTTCTACTTATATTTCCATCAACCTAATTCCATCCCACTAGTGAAGATCTAAACCCTTATAAGTCTTATGAGCATCTTGAAATAGTTCCTCCCACTTGTACTAAACCAACCTCACATGCTTCTCCTTCCCCGATAAATAAGCTCACCATTCATGTATCTTAACCATCTACCGACGCCGACCCTAACCATGCTCATTGCTCTTCTTCTCGAATTCCAACCTCAACGTCTCACTAATCAACCCATGTCCTTTCTCCTCATACTCCAAATTCTTAGAATAATATAGTGGGAAATTTGTTAGCTTCTCCGGACCCACCCCGTCGGTACTACCCTCGAACTTTATACCATTACACTAGCATTGAAATATCCCCTATGACGAAAAGTTATCGGCATTGATGGCGGAACTAGACCTTCAACTCAGGGGTATCCCAAAATTTTTTAGGGGTGTCCTCGTACTTGTTCAGGGGTGTCATGTGTATAAAATCGGAAAAAAAAAAATTTTACACTACTGGTAAAAACTTGAATATAATGCTCTTTTACAAAATGGTCCTAGGAAACTTATCCCAAAATCCACAAACATTACAACCACACGAGTTATTAACCAATGGATATAATTAAACAAACCCATGTGATGATGTGAGTTAAAAAAGTTTGCTAGTAATATATTTTGAAGAAACTTTGGGTTGCTATATTCTTACCATCATGTTATATCTTCAATTGTTATCACTCGAAGTTCGAACACTTTGTAACTTCATGGTATAATTGTCTCATTATTTTTCTGATTATATAAGTGTTCAAAATTAACCTTAAAATTTGTCCTTTTGTCCTAGTGTACATGCACCGTCAATATCCCACATATGAAGGCCAACTCTTCTGGTACTATTTTATATATCGTGGCAGATTTTTGTGAAGAAAGTTAATTTAGTACCAACCAATTCACTATTCCATTGGACAAGCATGTCACACTATCTAATCATACCATACCAAATATTCGAATTTCTCTAAGCAATGGGGCCTCAAACATCAATCATACTTTTATCATTGGTCTTAACTATTTCCACTCCCTTCTTACCAGGAAAACCCATGTCTGAAATTAGGGTTCTACATTTTTTTTCATTCTCCCACAACTTGGTTTAGGGTTTTCAATGTTTTAATTAAGAAAAAGATAGAAGTTGTATGGGTTTTTCGAACTTACATATAGAATTTTTACCCACAATGTGGATTCAACTCCACTTTACATAAAAAGAGAATTCAAGAATGATCGTACTTACAATCACAATGAGATAATAATAATAATAATAATTACTACCCACTTGACACCAAATAAGTAGGCGATTATATAAGGCTATGCGGTATGGTGATGGTCCTTCCTTGGAGGATGGTTCGCCACATAGGCGCCACGTAGATTGGGTGTGAGGATGTGGCAAAGAGGATTGAGGTATGGAAATGGAGGATGGACCTAATATATATGTATATGTTGTATGTATATATGTGTTTGGGAGGAGGGTTTGTCCTCTAATGGGACGGCTTGAACGTCCCATACCCGACGTTCAGGACACCGTCTGGGGGGGGGGGGGAGGGAATGGGGGGCGCTGGAGCAAGACGTGAGGGGGACGAACCCCATACCATGCACCCTAAGGCTTCCATTATTCTCACATCCCTAGATCTTATTTGCACATTCCTTTTCACTATCTCTCTCTCTCTCTCTCTCTCTCTATATATATATATATATATATATATATATATATATATATATATATGTAAGATAAAGGGAAAGGATGTGTGAATATTAACTCACTTATATAAATACTGCCCGAATTTTAGAATTAGCACATTTCTTGGGTCAAAACGCTTTTTTTCTCCCGTTATCATTGTTTTAAGGTGACACTGTCAGAAAACTCTAGGGATCCCACCAATACCCTACTAGTCGATAAGATGAGATAAAACAAAATTTGCGCAAGGTAATTGGCTTTCAAGAAGTGAAAGGCGAAAATCATTATCATTTTTCACTAAATTACAAGTGTGTTTGTCCTCAAAACAAAGAACAATGGAGTTTCAATAAGCGAATATTGGAGCAACAAGGAATATTCCCAAGTAAATGCATGTTATTACAGATATTTTGGAAGAATCTTCAACCAAATTTTATGGGTCAAATATATAGCATATGAACAAGGACCAATATACCAAAGTATGAGAGCCACATGAAAATAGTCGATGCACATTATAGAGTGACCTTTAACGTACCACACGAGTGACTATTGATCAAAAAGTCTTGTGGTAATCGGATGGTTCACATAGCCCAGAACGTGTGCGGATTGAAACTAGACAAGAATATCAATAATTGCAATATGGAAATAATGCATTGTTGAGTGGAAACTTGGAGGATCGATCAATTGGGTATAGATAGCGAAGTATGCGGCTGTAACCAAAGTGTGCATCAGTACTCTAATGATATTAACATCTCGGATTGACATACAACATAACCTCCGACACAAAATTCATGATCTTTGATCTTCCAACAAAAGTTGTTATCAGAATGTAGGCATTGTCAGTGTATATATAGTGGGCACTTTATAATCATTGATCATATATATATATATATCAGATATCATGGTCATGTTATATCATGTAGATAGTTATGGGGTCAAGTGTCTGAAACTTGCATATCCATCATGTATATGTCTTCCACTTATACCATAGATAATATTTTGTTATAAAATCGTAGAAAGTAGTAAATCGAACTGAAAGAAAAAGAGAGTCAATCTAACTCGATATGAAGATGCTGATCGAACCAAGTGAAGTTTATAAAATGAAAGGTGTATTTAACCTAATTAAGTTAGTGTGTGCTGTCGATCAACAAATTTGTCACTCTGTGATGTCGATCAACAAGAGCAGGTGTCGTGAACATTATTGATGTCGATCGCGTTAATGCAGATAGGTGCGATGAAACAAGGTTCGTCGTGATTGGAACAACATAAACCATCTATGAACAACCAGGGGCGGCTCTAATGGTGTGCGGGGAGGACTTCCGCACAAGGCCCGTGATTTCGAGGGGCACGAGATTTAAAAAAAAAAAATATCGAATATACCAACAACAACCAACAACCATACCCAGTAAATCCCACAAATAGCAAAGCTACTTATAGGGTCTGGGGAGGGTGAGATGTAGACAGACCTTGCCTCTATCCCTAGGGATAGAGAGGCTGCTTCCAGAAGAGACCCTCGGCTCCAAGACGAACAACATACCAACACATCAAGTCAAAGAATATAGACAAATAGAATATAGAAAAAAACAGTCACCTATACCAAGAAAGTGATCAGAGTGACACAGTATAATGTAAATCATGTATAATAGCATACAACCTCATTCCGGCATAAACACAAGAAGTCAATCGCTGGTAAAGTCAGTTAAAGAATAAGAAAACCTACGTCCCTAAAATGCCCCTAAGACCTTACTGCAATATTCTCTAGAAGTCCTTAACTCTAATCCTACGCCTCCACGAAGTCCTATCTTGGACCATGTCCTTGGAAAGATGCAACTCTAGTAAATCATGCCTAATCTGCTCTTCCCATGTCAGTTTGGGCCTCCCTCTT
Source organism: Helianthus annuus (assembly GCF_002127325.2). Classification (NCBI taxonomy): domain Eukaryota; kingdom Viridiplantae; phylum Streptophyta; class Magnoliopsida; order Asterales; family Asteraceae; genus Helianthus; species Helianthus annuus. The sequence goes on along the minus strand of NC_035443.2, from coordinate 185,124,187 downwards.
CCTCTCCTCCCCTCCACAGTAAGAGTTTCCACCACTCTAACTGGTGCCGTCATTTGCCTCCGCTTCACATGCCCAAACCATCTCAATCTCCCCTCCTTAATCTTATCCGATATACTAGCCACTCCTAATCTTTCCCTAAAAACCTCATTTCTTATTCGATCCAACCTCGTGTGTCCACACATCCACCTCAGCATCCTCATCTCTGCTACCTCCATCTTGCGCGCTTGTGTCTTCTTGATAGCCCAACAGTCTGTTCCATATAGCATAGCTGGTCTAACTGCTACCCTGTAAAACTTCCCCTTTAGTTTAGTTGGGAATCTCCTATCGCACAATACTCCACTTGCTGCCCTCCATCTACACCAGCCAGCCTGTATGCGATGGGTTACATCACTATCTATGTCACCATCCCTTTGTACAAACGACCCTAAATACTTAAATTTAGTTGCCTGTGGGACCAATTGATCCTCAATGGTGATTTGGGTGTCATCGTCATCGGCTACACCACTGAAATCACAGTGTAGATACTCAGTCTTAGATCGACTAATCCTTAGGCCCTTGCCCTCTAGAGCGACTCGCCACTCCTCTACCCTCGCGTTCAGGCACTGTTTAGTTTCTGCACTCAACACAATATCGTCCGCAAAAAGCATGCACCACGGGACTGGCTCCTGGATCAAGTTGGACAACTCATCTAAGACCACCGCAAAGAGAAAAGGGCTCAACGCAGATCCTTGATGGAGTCCTACGTCCACAGGAAAGGAGTTTGTATCCCCCACAGGCGTGCGGACACTAGTTTCCGTTCTATCGTATGTATCCTTAATTATGTCAATATACTTCCCAGGTAGCCCTCGACCCTCCAAACTATCCCAAATCAGTTGCCGTGGGACAGTGTCATATGCCTTTTCAAGGTCGATGAACACCATATGCAAATCTTGCTTCTTCGCTCTATATGTTATTTAAAAAAAATTGTACACATATAAATCCAATCTAGAGGCCCATTATCAAATATCTTTTTATGTTTTATAATTTACCCAACTTAACATTAGGTTTATTTGGCCCAACCCAATACTAATATGATTGTAAAAAATAATTTTCGTTAAAGCATATAGGCACATTTTTCGAGCTCGAATAAGACACATGAATTCTCAGAGACGTCACTATCAACAACAATAATATGGTGGAATTTCTTACACTAAGATACCAGAAAATAAAAATATCAACTTCCGGATTGCTAGAATATTAAAACCTTATAAATAACCAACAAGTTTATGCATATAGTAGTTGTAAAATTGGCTTTGGGAGTTTTTCAAAAAAAAATGGATTTTTTATTTCTAACCCTAAAGTTTCAAGCTTTGGCAAGTTAAGTTTAAAGTTTAATCTTTGTTTCCCTTTTAACCCTAAAGTTTTAATCTTTGACAATTTAAGTTTAAAGTTTTAATCTTTGTTAATTTAACCCCTTTGATTAATTTGATTTTTCACTTCTAATTCAAAAGTTTTCATCTTATACAATTTAACCCCTTTCATTAACTTGATTTTTCATTTCTAATTCAAAAGTTTCCATCTTTTGCGATTTAACCACTTTGATTTTTTTTACTTATGTGTTGTAATCTTGGCTTTGATTTTTTTACAAATCTATCCTCACAACTTTTTTTACTTTCAACTTTGGTCCTTTATAATTTTCATTTTCTACAAATTTTTCGCTTTATGCTTTGGTTTTTACGTTTCGTTCTAAATTTTGCGAGTTAACACGACGCAACGTGCGTGTGTGGGTGAACGTTTTTACATCGTCTATTTTTTCCCGTTTGACAGGTTCAACATAACGTGTGCGTCCTAAATCGACTTAGTTATAACTAAAGAATCCCCGCCGCATTGCGGCGGGTCGTAATTCTAGTTTTGTTTTATTTAATTCAGTATGTCATGTATAATACAACTTTTTATTGCATTCAAGCCTTGAAGATACTAATCTAACAAGTCAGAAGACGCTAGGATTTGGATTCTAACACCAGAATCGTACTCAATCAACAACTCCAACAACTAAATTTTAAAATAGTATATATTTTTATTGCATTCACGCCTTGAAGATAGTAATCTCTCTCCAATCTCCATCGGCCTTTTTCAAGAACTCCACATACGTGATGAGGAGCTGATCGAGTTGAACTTGATCAAAACTGCACTCTAGGGGCAAAAGAGTCTTTTTTTTGTTTGGTTTATATAGGTTTTAGAGTTAATTGCCATTTTAGTCCCTGTGGTTTGGGCCATTTTGTCAGTTTAATCCAAAGGTTTCATTTTTAACATCTGGATCCAAAAAGGTTTTATCGTTGCCATTTTGGTCCAACTGACTTAACTCCATCCATATCTGTTAAGTCTGCCAAAGGCATTTTTGTAATTTCATTTAAAAGAAAAAGCAATAAAGAAAAAATGGTTAATAAAAAGAAAAATGAAATGACAAAAATGCCCTTGGCAGACTTAACAGATATGGATGGAGTTAAGTCAGTTGGACCAAAATGGCAATGATGAAACCTTTTTGGATCCAGATGTTAAAAATGAAACATTTGGACTAAACTGGGAAAACAGCCCAAACCACAGGGACTAAAATGGAAATTAACTCTAGGTTTTATTTGGGTTTGTTTTTTAATTGTTAATGTTTATAATTATAGGTTAATTTGGGTTATCTATTTGTTAGGATTAGAGTCATAATAAGTTTGGGTTTATGAGTATCATTTATAGGGTCGCGGGGTTTTTATTTATTTATTTATTTTTTTTTTGAATGACGAATGTTACAATAACTCTACTATATTACACCAAATTAATCATAATCTACCCTCATGTCAGGAATTGAACTATAGTCTTCTCTTCTAGTGACAAGAGCCTCTACCACCCAACCAAAGTTGGAATCACAGGTTTTTTTTATTTGTAATGTAACTTTTGGTTAATTCAATTCAATAAAAGGTGTTAATATATTTGATCAGAAGCTGTTTTTTCTTTTTGTTTCATCTTGTTCATCGATTTGATCCATACCAATAATTGGTACAATAGCAAGGTCTTGAAGGTCTGATCAACAACATAAGAGTTTAGTGATCGAATAACAAAAGATGAGGTTTATGGGGATCAGTTTCCGCAACTTCTTTGTTGAAAAGAAGACAGCTAGCGACGCGTATCTTTCGGCATGTAACAAACCAATGTATTTGGTTGTAGATGAAAAGAGATCAACATGGGTTAATGGGTCATTTCGGAACCAAGGAGACAGTGTGGCGGTGGCTCGTCGCGTTGGTGGTCGATAGGATGAGGCAGATTGAACAGAGAAGTTTTGGTTAGAATATGATCAAGGTTAGTTTTTCTTTTGTTTGTTCACAAGTGAGAAAGATGGTTGAATCACACACAAAGTTGGTGTATGTACTAGTTCGAGAGGTGGGCTCGATAAACTACTAGAGTCTTGTTTTATCGGCTACGAATTATCTAGTATGGATGGTAAGGGTTAGGATGATCATGGATGCAAACGGGTTTCTGGAAACTCTTGGACTCACAGCTGGGTAGTTCTGGATCCAAAGAAGTTGAAGATGGCAGTTGCATCCTTGTATCAATCATTTCCAAAGAGGTATGGGATGCCTTGAAAGGCTTATGGGGTGGATTGGATAAGAACATCTAGACTTCAAACTCTCAAAGAGTTGAAAACCTTTAGATGAAGGAGGAAGATTGAAGGAAGATTTTGATGAAAAATTCATGGAAAAATTAAGTGGTTTGGTGTCAAAATTAAATTCTTGAACCGTCACCGAAGAAGGGGGTGGATTGGATAAGAACATCTAGACTTCAAACTCTCAAAAGAGAGTTTGAAAACCTTCAGATGAAAGAGAGAGATTTTGATGAAAAATTCATGGTAAAAGTAAGTGGTTTAGTAATTAACTTCTTGGAACTGTCACCGAAGAAGGAATGTCGGTAAGAAGATTGTTGAATTCAATGCAAGAGTAGTTCATTCAAACTATAGCTGCAATTTATGTGACAACCCGAACTTTCAAGGTCGGTAACGTTCCATCTTTTGATCCTTACTTCTCGTTACCTCTCTCAAATATGTCAAAACATTCTATTTGTATAACCGTTGTTGATTTAATTGAGTTGTCGGCCATTGTTGTGTTTATTGATATGATAAATTGTTATCATGTGATAGTTATAAATGTCTAGTAGGCTAAATCAGTTTGTCAGAACCACTATCTTGGTCCAATAGAAGGACAATAGGTTTAATGTTGGTCAAATAGCAACTTGAAAGCTATATACAATTGTCGGCCATGGTGGATATTTTAATGATGATTTTGTGAGTAAACCAAACAGTAGGTTAGTAAATCTAGATCACTTATCATATGGTTGTGTTACTTGAGCCGATTCCGAGCCCAATTCAGCACTGGTCCTAATTTAATCTCGGCAGCCTACTCACTTTGACCTGATCTTGGCCCGATACATTGTGCAATACGTGTGTGTGAGTATTGTTCGGCCCACTCCATTCCTTATGTATATCATGGCCGGTCCACTTTTTAAATGATTGGCAATAGTACAAGCCCACACTTTAGATCAGGTAGAGGCCCATCTAGTATGTATACGTATAATATGAGGATTAGGGGTGTGGTTACGTGAGAATTGGAAAGTTAGCAAACCCTATTTCTTCCCTTCAAGATTACGGACGACAACAAGGAGACACCCCATCCCCTCCCGGTTGCGACTCCCTTCTCTCGTTGTTCTCTTCTTGCTCGCACATCTCTCACGGTTAGTACGAGATTCTTGTTTAGTCCGAACAGTTGGCGTTGTTGTGATGACCTATTGTATTGTTTCTTTGAATAAGTATATGGTTGTGATTTATGATTCCTGTTGCTTGCTGTGTATCCCGTGTTCGTAAAAGTTTCGGCAAGCCGTTCTTATACAGTAGATTAGGATTACATGATGTCCGTATGCTAATATTTTCGTTGATATAAACCTGGTTATGATGTTCATTATGTTGAACTAGGGATAAAAATCGGATGATGATGTTTATGATTCTAATCGGATTGAATTGGTTCTTTGATGTTTCGTTGGTATTAGTATGGATAGGATGTAAGAGTGTTTGAGAGTGCTCATTGCTAGTTTAAATATGGTCTGAGTTAACATGATATGTTAAGGAAAAATTGTTGTGGCGTGATGTTAATACCCGAAATTACATGATCTCGATATGATTTTTTTACGTGCAATTAAAGATGTTATGTGTTGTTTCTTTTCATGCATGGACCATCGTTTATATAATTGGATTTAAAGTTGTTGTTGGATGGTAATGATTTAACTATTTGGTGACTGATAATGGAGGCCCAATAGGAAGTTGTCAGCCATTATATGTAAACCATGAACATGTTGACTATTTTTAGGATTGATGGTGATAGAGTGATAAGTCCATGCATGAGAATTAATATGTAATGTCAGATCATGAGTAGTCTCACATGAAACACTAAATTAAAAGGTTGTTAAAATTCTAAATGCAATCATTTGATCATGTGCTTGTAGAAATCGAGATAGTGGGATGGTAACATGAGATGTGGTTTTATGTGATGTAATTAACAAACATAATAGGATCTGATCCCTTTCGGCTATATATAAATTATTGATATGTGATTTTGAACATTGGATGTTATCATATATTGACTGTGCATGTGCAATATAACAATGAGATATAGTCGACATTAACTTATGACTTCAAGACTGTTTGTAGACGAAATGTGAGTAATATATGTATGTGAGTATCATGTTATGGGTTGTTACTTGTTTGAATTGTAAGTTAGTGTTAGCAATGGAGTATGCTTATAAATTAATTCAGTAGGCTAATACAACTATATTAAATGGGCCGAAACTCTAATGAACAGTTTCGTAATATGATTGGCTACTGTGACTTGCATGATAATACGTGAGATACTTGTATGCTACTTGTGTAATATGAGTATGAAACTATGCGACTTGAGTCTATATGAAACTGATTGGCTTTGAAAACTATGCTAGGACTTGATTGATCAACTTGAATACGTAAATAAACATACCGAGCAAACCAAAGGTGAGTTCATCTCTCTTGAGCATGCGTCCCGGTGGTTGGGACAGTCAGTGGGTATCCTGGGGAGGGATAAGTCTTTTGGGTAAAAACGGGAATGTTGGATAATATACTCTTCCTATCACCTTTAAAGTCCCTCCGTGTTGTTTGGTTACTGGGAAGGTAACATGGTATTAGTTAGTAGCGCTACTTAGGTTTGGCAACCTCACCCCGTTCCTGGGAGGACGGGTGTTGAACTAATGACCTAGTCATGACCAATGCTTTGATAGGAGCATTGGAGAAAGGGCAAAATAATCAGAAGCCGTCTTGTATTGGGGTATTATCAACATTGTTTTTAACATTACTTTCAGAATCAAATTCAATGGATTAACTGAACACTTGGTAACCAACGTTTTTGTAAAACTATGAACTCACCAGCGTTGTCTGATACACTTGTTGCATGCTCGCAGGTCGTTAGATATCTTGGATTTGGGAACTTGCTGTCTGGAGTAGCCGAAGTGGTCATGGGTCGACAGGAAGGATTTATGTGACTGATTTCTTGATACTATACTTTGTTTTTGAAACAGTTTAACTTCGTTTACTATTTGCTTCCGCTGGACTTATTGATTTTCGTTTAAACTTGTTGAGAATGTTTTTATTAATAATGGGGATTTTATTTATAACTTGTATGGGTTCGATGTAATTGGTGGCTCGTTATTGGTATGTCACACGCCTAACAGGGACACTCCCTATGTGGTAATTTGGGGGTGTGACAGTTTGGTATCAGAGCCGCTGGTTATAGTGAACTTGGTTTTAAAACGTTTTTATAAAACCAGACTATAACCGAACAAATCTGAAATCGACCATGACACTCAGCTCCAGATTGCAAGGTTCGTTTCTCGTTTACTATTGCAGAACATATTTAGTGTACGCTTATGTATGACATTACACGTGAATGAACACCTGACACCGTAGTATGAGTCCTTATGTTACCAACTCTTGTTATGTGAACTGTTAGTGTGACACTACCCTTCGACTATTGTGATTCTTGATCCTATAAAACCTTTCGCTTGCTATTTGAATGTGGGGAAACTTTTTGCGCAAGTTAAGAGGCACTGAGATAAGCATGCAGATCGCCTTATTATTATGGGTGCACACGTAATAATAACGCGAGGTGCATGCAAGTCCCAGTGAGGCTTAACGAGCGTGAGAAGGGTTCTGCCCTATTGTGTGTAAACTTGGTAGATTGTAGATTTCAACGTGATACTTGACCTGTACCTCATTTTGACTCGTAACCTTTTCCCTCTTCTCCTAAAGAACCATGAGTGGACGTGGAGGAGGCCGAGGTGGTGGACGTGGTCACATTGCTATGACCCAGGCCGAATTAACCAACTTGATCAACACTCGTGTAGCTGAAGCCCTAGCGGCTTACCAGGCTGGTACGATATGTTGCCAATTACTCTCTATCCTTATGACGTATACTCGAATCTTACTTGTGTGTTGTATGTCCCTTCGTTTTAGGCCAACCTGCGAATCAAAACAATCCGCCTGCCTGCACGTTTAAGACCTTCATGGATTGTAAGCCACAGACCTTCAGTGGGACTGAAGGGGCTGTGGGACTCTTGCGTTGGTTCGAGAAGGCTGAATCAGTATTTGCTATGTGCAACTGTCCCGTGGGGGACCGTGTGAAGTATGCTACAGGCACTTTGGAGGATGGTGCCTTAACTTGGTGGAATGCCCAAGTACAAATGTTGGGTATTGAGATGGCGAATGCCACTACCTGGGATGATTTCAAGGAGTTGATGCGAGAGGAGTATTGTCCTCGTGATGAGGTTCAGAAACTGGAGAACGAGTTCTACAATTTGAAAATGGAGGGATCTGAGATTGAAGCATACACTAGGAGGTCTAATGATTTAGCAACTTTGTGCCCTAACATGTCTCGACCTCCACCCCGGCGAATTGAGTTGTATCTCAAGGGTTTAGCACCAGCTGTTAAGGGGTACGTTACTGCTGCAAACTTAGACAATCTGCCCCGAATCGTCCGTTTGGCACATAAGATTACTGACCAAGAGGTCGAACGTGGCAACCTGCCGCCACGTGTTTCTGCTACCACCCCGACTGCTACAGCTACAACACCTGCTAGTGATAACAAGCGCAAATGGAATGATACTGACAAAGCAACCAGTGCCAGCCAATCTCAGAAAAGGGCAGACAACAGCATCCACCGTAGTTTTAGCCAGTCGTCTTCGGTGAACCAGAATCAGAGCAACAATTCAAATCAGGGTTCTTACGCGGGAAAGTTACCAAAGTGTGATAAGTGTATGTTTCACCATCGCGGGCCATGCACCCGGGTATGTCATAGGTGCAACAAGGTGGGCCATATGGCTAAAGATTGTAGGGTCTGGCTCCCGAAGCCGCCGCAGCAACAGGAGAGGCAGCAGCCCCAACAGAATCGGGGAAATCAAAAGGGGTGCTTTCAGTGTGGTGAAGAGGGTCATTTTAAGAGGGATTGCCCTCAGCTTAATCAGAATGCTGGCCACAACAACAATCTTGGGAATGACAATAATGGGAACAATGGCGGGAACGGAGCACGTGGAAGAGTATTTACTATTGGCGCTGGGGAAGCTCGCAATGAAGTGTAATGCTGAGACCGGTACGTCTTCTTTGAATGATCTTTTGCTCCTGTTTTATTCGACTTTGTTACCAATTTGAGTTATGTGTCTCTGGGGTTCAGTCGCCAGTTAGGAGTGACTCCCACCCCTCTTGTACAATAAGTATGTAGTAAAATTAGCTGATAGCAAAACAATAGAAGCCTCTCATGTTCTTTTTGGTTGTAAACTTGATCTCATGGGTCAAGTGTTCGACATTGGCCTACTTCCCAATACTCTTGTAAGTTTTGACGTGGTCGTTGATATGGATTTGGTTATCTATGCATCAAGCGGAAATTCTCTGTAAAGAGAAAATCGTGCGTATCCCTCTCCCTAGTGGGGAATCCTTATCAGTTCAAGATCATAGTAGTGGTGCCATTGTTGGCATCATCTCAGCCATGAACGCCCAAAAGTGTCTACGAAAGGGCTACCCTGCTATTCTAGCTCTCGTCACCGATTCGCAACCTGGAGAAAGGAAGATCGAGGATCTTCCAGCTGTTCGAGAATTTGCTGACGTGTCTTCTGAAGGGTTACCTGGTTTACTTCCACATCGTTAGGTGGAATTTCAGATTGACCTTATGCAAATCCTGATTTCCTTCTGGGATACAGCAATCCCTCGGGTTCGCTGGATACTATCACAGATTCATAATGGGATTCTCGAAGATTGCGCAACCTCAACCTCTTTAGCACAGCGGGGGGCTGTGAATTCATGGGAGATAAAACAAGAGAACGTCTTTTCAGCTTTTGAAACCCAACCCTGTAACGCAAGGAGCATCACTTCTATCCGAGGGTACTGATGATCCGGCAATATATCATGATGGTTCGATTCAGAGTCCCGGTCACACGCCAATGCAACATGAGAGGGCGATGGCTTACGTGGTGGACTTACAGGAAGAGCTGCTCAATTCACGACCTGCGGTGGAAGCCACGGTCCTTGGAATTAAGATGGAGGCATCACCTGGACGGTACCAATTGCATCATTTAGACGTGTCACAAGAGGCCTCCCGTCCACCTTTGTTTTGAGAGAGTTAATTATGTGATGGCATCGCTGGACGAAACTCCTGAGCGAATACGACTATGGAACCTAAACGCGTATGAACCTGCAACTCACCATCAACTCTAGCCTACACGATCAGATTTGCCCTCTCCAAGCCGAATCACTGAAGGAAGAGAATTCCCAAGTTGGGTTCATGTGGGACATAGATGATAAGGTCAACCTTCTTGTTAGACTAAGACGGTTGACAACTTAATTACTGGAGACGATTGGCGGCAACGCGTGACTATCGGGAAAGCTGATAAACTTGGGAAACGCTGGAGGCAATCGTATTGTGTTGAAAGTCTCACCTTGGGGAGGTGTGGCATGCTTGGGAAGCGCGACAAGCTTAAATTACGTACGTCGGGTTATTCCAAATTCTGGAAAGAATCGGTCGCATCGCCTAAAACTCGAGTTTCCCGACGAGTTGGGTAACGTTCATGATGTCATTACGTCGCGAGTCTAAAGCAGTGTTTGTCCGACGAAACACTTGTGATACCCTTGTTGAGAGACCCACTGTTAACACAGACAAATTTTAATCGTGAGAGTTCGTTGGAACTCAAGACGTGAACTGAGGATCCTGTGAGAACACAAAGATCAAGTAAAGCTCTGTTATCCCTGATTGTTCAAACGGTGGGACCGACTTTCGATATCATTAGCGAATTTCGGGACGAAATTCCCTTTCAAATTGGGGATGATGTAGCACCCAACTGACCTCGCAATCCTGTTTTACAATTTGGTTTACGTGGTGTCTGTGCAGTTATCTGGATGCCTAGGGATTGCGTGTAATGCTTGACTATTATTTGTAATTATTATTTGTGTGGTATTACATATAGTTTAACTGGAGTTTCTATCGCTTCACTTTTTCGTGCTTACTTATCAAATTTCGGGACGAAATTTCTTTCAAGTTGGGGATGATGTGACAACCCGAACTTTCAAGGTCGGTAACGTTCCATCTTTTGATCCTTACTTCTCGTTACCTCTCTCAAATATGTCAAAACATTCTATTTGTATAACCGTTGTTGATTTAATTGAGTTGTCGGCCATTGTTGTGTTTATTGATATGATAAATTGTTATCATGTGATAGTTATAAATGTCTAGTAGGCTAAATCAGTTTGTCAGAACCACTATCTTGGTCCAATAGAAGGACAATAGGTTTAATGTTGGTCAAATAGCAACTTGAAAGCTATATACAATTGTCGGCCATGGTGGATATTTTAATGATGATTTTGTGAGTAAACCAAACAGTAGGTTAGTAAATCTAGATCACTTATCATATGGTTGTGTTACTTGAGCCGATTCCGAGCCCAATTCAGCACTGGTCCTAATTTAATCTCGGCAGCCTACTCACTTTGACCTGATCTTGGCCCGATACATTGTGCAATACGTGTGTGTGAGTATTGTTCGGCCCACTCCATTCCTTATGTATATCATGGCCGGTCCACTTTTTAAATGATTGGCAATAGTACAAGCCCACACTTTAGATCAGGTAGAGGCCCATCTAGTATGTATACGTATAATATGAGGATTAGGGGTGTGGTTACGTGAGAATTGGAAAGTTAGCAAACCCTATTTCTTCCCTTCAAGATTACGGACGACAACAAGGAGACACCCCATCCCCTCCCGGTTGCGACTCCCTTCTCTCGTTGTTCTCTTCTTGCTCGCACATCTCTCACGGTTAGTACGAGATTCTTGTTTAGTCCGAACAGTTGGCGTTGTTGTGATGACCTATTGTATTGTTTCTTTGAATAAGTATATGGTTGTGATTTATGATTCCTGTTGCTTGCTGTGTATCCCGTGTTCGTAAAAGTTTCGGCAAGCCGTTCTTATACAGTAGATTAGGATTACATGATGTCCGTATGCTAATATTTTCGTTGATATAAACCTGGTTATGATGTTCATTATGTTGAACTAGGGATAAAAATCGGATGATGATGTTTATGATTCTAATCGGATTGAATTGGTTCTTTGATGTTTCGTTGGTATTAGTATGGATAGGATGTAAGAGTGTTTGAGAGTGCTCATTGCTAGTTTAAATATGGTCTGAGTTAACATGATATGTTAAGGAAAAATTGTTGTGGCGTGATGTTAATACCCGAAATTACATGATCTCGATATGTTTTTTTTACGTGCAATTAAAGATGTTATGTGTTGTTTCTTTTCATGCATGGACCATCGTTTATTTAATTGGATTTAAAGTTGTTGTTGGATGGTAATGATTTAACTATTTGGTGACTGATAATGGAGGCCCAATAGGAAGTTGTCAGCCATTATATGTAAACCATGAACATGTTGACTATTTTTAGGATTGATGGTGATAGAGTGATAAGTCCATGCATGAGAATTAATATGTAATGTCAGATCATGAGTAGTCTCACATGAAACACTAAATTAAAAGGTTGTTAAAATTCTAAATGCAATCATTTGATCATGTGCTTGTAGAAATCGAGATAGTGGGATGGTAACATGAGATGTGGTTTTATGTGATGTAATTAACAAACATAATAGGATCTGATCCCTTTCGGCTATATATAAATTATTGATATGTGATTTTGAACATTGGATGTTATCATATATTGACTGTGCATGTGCAATATAACAATGAGATATAGTCGACATTAACTTATGACTTCAAGACTGTTTGTAGACGAAATGTGAGTAATATATGTATGTGAGTATCATGTTATGGGTTGTTACTTGTTTGAATTGTAAGTTAGTATTAGCAATGGAGTATGCTTATAAATTAATTCAGTAGGCTAATACAACTATATTAAATGGGCCGAAACTCTAATGAACAGTTTCGTAATATGATTGGCTACTGTGACTTGCATGATAATACGTGAGATACTTGTATGCTACTTGTGTAATGTGAGTATGAAACTATGCGACTTGAGTCTATATGAAACTGATTGGCTTTGAAAACTATGCTAGGACTTGATTGATCAACTTGAATACGTAAATAAACATACCGAGTAAACCAAAGGTGAGTTCATCTCTCTTGAGCATGCGTCCCGGTGGTTGGGACAGTCAGTGGGTATCCTGGGGAGGGATAAGTCTTTTGGGTAAAAACGGGAATGTTGGATAATATACTCTTCCTATCACCTTTAAAGTCCCTCCGTGTTGTTTGGTTACTGGGAAGGTAACATGGTATTAGTTAGTAGCGCTACTTAGGTTTGGCAACCTCACCCCGTTCCTGGGAGGACGGGTGTTGAACTAATGACCTAGTCATGACCAATGCTTTGATAGGAGCATTGGAGAAAGGGCAAAATAATCAGAAGCCGTCTTGTATTGGGGTATTATCAACATTGTTTTCAACATTACTTTCAGAATTAAATTCAATGGATTAACTGAACACTTGGTAACCAACGTTTTTGTAAAACTATGAACTCACCAGCGTTGTCTGATACACTTGTTGCATGCTCGCAGGTCGTTAGATATCTTGGATTTGGGAACTTGCTGTCTGGAGTAGCCGAAGTGGTCATGGGTCGACAGGAAGGATTTATGTGACTGATTTCTTGATACTATACTTTGGTTTTGAAACAGTTTAACTTCGTTTACTATTTGCTTCCGCTGAACTTATTGATTTTCGTTTAAACTTGTTGAGGATGTTTTTATTAATAATGGGGATTTTATTTATAACTTGTATGGGTTCGATGTAATTGGTGGCTCGTTATTGGTATGTCACACGCCTAACAGGGACACTCCCTATGTGGTAATTTGGGGGTGTGACAATTTAGCTGTGTTTTGAGTTGAATACTTTAGAATTTGAAAAATCGTTGTTGGGAGGTTGAAGCCCTATGAAGAGCGGGTCAAAGAACTTGATCAAGGTGGAGATCTACATGGTAGGTTGTTTTTAAATGTGGTTGGAAGGAAAATGAGAAAAAAAGGAGTGACTTATTTTGTGAACATTGTGGTCGATATGGTCAAGGAAGTTCGAACCATGAAGATCAAGGGCGTGGTCATGGTGGAGGTTGGGGGGTGATCAAGAGAGGGACAGTCGATTCCAACAAAACAGAGGTCAAAGAGAGCGACACAAAAGTCGCGTACAAAGAATTCCAGTTGTCTCGAGCTCGAGCATTAAGTGGATGAGTGTCCAAAGTGAAGTGAAAGGAAGAAGTAAACTTGATTCAATTGGAAAATAATGATCCAACTATCTTAAGAAGATTGATATGAACAACTTACAATTAAGGGGGCGATTGTTGGATTTAATCGAAATTAGTCACCAGTGGTAAAAGAGTCTTTCTTAGTCTGGTTTATACAAGTTTTATTTGGCTTTGTTTATTTATTTTTTAAGTTTATTTAATGGATCTAGGTAATTATATATTCAATTTGGGTTCTTAGTATGTTAGGACTAAAGTCATAATAGTTTTGGGCTTTTAAGTATAATTTATAGGGTCACAAGTATGTCGAATTTATGGTGTAATTATTTGTATATTCAATTCAATAAATAGTGTCAACATGTTTGATCAGAAGTTGTTTGTTTTCTAATTCATCTTGGTTCTTTGATATGATCTTTACCATTAGATTCAAGAGTTGGCAGACTTCTATTTGGATTAACTGGACAAAGGAAAATAGGAAAAAGTAGCCCACACTTTGCATAACTTGGGATATAAGTGTTTCGGTAAGCTGGTTCATATGGCAAACTACCCTAGACGATTTAACCTACTTATCAAACTCGAATTCCTTTATTTGGGGCCAATTTTATCACTCAATATTTCCCCCCAATTTGACCATTTTCAATACTTTCCTTTTAGCCTAAAACACATAAATTATTAATTAGCATAATGTAACTCTCCATAAATGACACCTCTTGTAATGGTTTATGCATTTAGTTTAAATCAATATTTTTTAGAATTATTCTTTATTGTTATGTAACAACTAGAACCTATTAGCAATGCATAGAAAAGGATGGAAGAATAGGAGATGGATTTCTTATTGATGTAAAATATGGATCACATATGCCTCTATTTATAGGCTTACAAGATGGGAGCTAAGTACATGAAGAGATGGGAGTTAAGTACATGGAAAGTCTTAATATAATGATAAACCCAAGTGGTAGTCACATAATAAATAGATATTAATTCATAACACTCCCCCTTGACTATCCACTTGATAAAACTATCCACATAATGATATATCATTCTTTAATACGCTTGGTGATGCTGCCTCGTTAAAAACCTTGCTAGAAAAACCCAGTGGGACAAAACCTCGGCTAAGGGAAAAAGAGTGCAGCGCGCATTTTCTCCCCCCTGATATTTTTGGATCAGGTATATGTTGCCTCATTAAAAACCTTACTAAGAAAACCCAATGGGACAAAACTTAGTCAAGGAAAAAAGAGTGCAACTTGAATAAGTCTCCCCCTCATTTTAACATGTATCCTTTAAGTGGCGTGTGTCCATCTTCCTTGAAAGTCGAATAAAGTTTTTGTAGCGAATGATTTGTCGCTTGATCCCTTAATGTGCAAACGTTTATGTTAAGAAATGTTGTACAATCATCTAACGAGACTTTAGGTACCTCCATCCAAAAATTATCGTATGTCCACGACTGTGTTTCGTTACATTCCTGCATCTACAAGACTAGCCAAACTTGTTTTGATGGGTTAGTAAAATATAATCAAATATCGTTTATACCTGAAATATTTCTTTGAACTCATTCCAATGTCTCTTCGTTTGACACAGGTTATATCATGACAATAAGCTCAAGTGAAAGATATTATAACCATACATAGCTAGCAAAACATATTAATGCACTTATGCATTTAACGATGGCACTTCTAGAATGAAAATCTCTACTTTGATAGGAGATGATAATATAGGCATTTTTTTTATAACAAATGACTTAATAACCTTTAACATACTTTAAGGTTCAATTATGTCCATACTAAAATATCCAAACATCATCTTCTAGATGTACTTGGCGAATTGGTAAAATATAATTACATATATACTCGAACTGCAGTACGAGTAATAGTTAGACCGTGCCAAGGTCATTCAAAAATTCTCCCTCTAAAAGTTCGACAATTTCTCTCGACGATGCCTAGACATCATCACTGTAAACTGCGATTATAGTGAATTTTTAAAAGTAGAAGGTCGATAAAACGTAGCTAATTTAATCAAACTTATATCCCTCTTTATACAAATATCTCGAGTTGTATAACACTCGATCTAACTATTTTAGTCCATACATATTCTATGAACTCGATATAGTACGTTTTTGAGGTTTTGACATCATTAATGCTTCTAGCATTATCAATCCATGAGATAATTCTTTCCATCTTATCCAAATATGCATGTGCTTTCACTCTTTAGAAGTTTTGCTACATAAATTTTCGCATTTAACACATTGATATCTATATCATATGCAAAAATGCCATAAACACTTGCTTTTATCTCCAAAATCCATATTGTACCATATATGTACACTGTGTACATTGAGTTTCCATAATAACCAAGTACACATTTTCTATGTATGTTTATTGGAGTATTGGTGCACTATAATTACATCCATAAGGTGTTTCAATTAACCTCTTAAGCGTGCTTTAGAATACTTGTGGGGAGTTCCAATTATATTCAATTCAATAACATATACAACATGTATATGTATTCAGATCTGAATTTATATAATAATCATAATATTCTCGAGAACTTATTTTATATGACTTAGTATCAAGTGATACGTAACTTTCCTAAGACGCATGTCAATTCTCTTTTATATATTACCAGACTAATAAGATATTGGAAAGTCAATGCATCCACCACTGGAGAATACGTTTTCTCATAATCAATCATAGGTCTTTGTGAAAAATCTTGTGCCACCAATTTTGACTTATATTACTTAATTTGATTTTCACATGATTCGCATAAAAGACACTTTTGTATCCAGCATATTTTACAACTTCAGTTGTATGGACTGTTGGTCCAGAAACTTTCCATTTCTATAGAGAACTAAACTCTGCCTTATTTGCGTCTTTCTATTTTGGCCAATCATTTCTTAATATTCATTCATAGGCAGATCTTAAATGTTGATCCTCATCATTTAATCTTTTTAAGCGCTACAATATATACAAAAGCATAACGACGTCGATTTTTATTTCGATTCCATACATATCTTAGACATGATACAACTTAGCGAGATCTCTTTATTTTCAGGTACCTGAGGTTCTTCTTGAACCATCATGTTATTGTCCCTTCAGGGGATCCTATTACTATAACCTCGACTTGACCATCTTAATTACTTGCTCCAATTTTCGAGGAATTTCATTATTGGAATCAACTAGTCTACCACGCTTTAGGCGTGCAATAGATTCATTACAAAAATATGTGGTTGTCCTCTTGGGACACAAATATAACTGGAGCAAAAGCAGTTGATTATGTGACTTACTTAGTCACTCTATTTTTTTTTTTTGGTCAGTGAACTTGTCTGGTAATTTGTTCTTTAATATTGGTAAATGAATTATACTTTCAACTTCTAGTTCATAGTTTATAGTCTGAGGATCAAGATAACATGATAATTCATTTCACTTTTCACTTTCCAACTGCTTGTTATCTCCCCCTAATATTGGGAACATTCATTCACTAAAGTGAAAACCAATGAGCCATAAACGAATTTCTCACTAATGACTTTAAGTATTTAATCATAGACGATTATTTATACCCAACATATTCTCAAACTTTTTAGAAGTCACATCTTTGTGCGGTGTGGTGGATGAGTTTCAATATATGTCGCACAACCAAAATCTTTGATGAGACGTCTTTTGGTTCCTGACCAAAAACCAACTGTATGGGGAGAACAATAAATTATTGGCTTGATGTGAATTGATGGTACTATATATAAAATTACATGTACCTAAATGAACTTTTGCTCCTCTCATGATCATTGGATTTGTAACCAATCGTAGACGTTTAGTGATCATCTCAACAATAACACTTATTCTAATGATCGTTAATAACTTGGGAATCAAATTCACTATTATCAAATAAATATACTAATCTGGATTAATATGCTTGCTATCACATTAGCTAAGCCACAATCACACAAACTTCAGGTTGTGGATTTGATAACCATTTAGACGATGCATCGATTTAAAAAAAACTAAATGGTATCATTTTGGGATATGCATATCCTTTAATCGCTTCCGTAATATTTAGGTATACACACCCTCGTTTATTTTACAAATATATATTTTCCCTTGAGAGCAAATATTATATGCTAATTATTATCTTGAAGAATCTTCTAGTTCTTCATTATGTTTCACATCATCATTGACTCGGTGTGGTCTAACCGGTCATGCCAACTAATTAAATAGTTATGATCCATAAACTTCTGGTTTATGATCGTATGTGTATTACTTGCTCGTATGTAATACAAAACGTATGATACGAGAAAATATATTACAACTTCAAAGTTCAAACCATCACGTTATGCAATCACTCCTTAGTTTGCCACTTTTGTGGTCCATTATCATTATTTAAATGACCATCATTACAATTCTTATAGTCATTCTCATCATTACAAGTTTCTCAATTAGGTCCATCATTACATATACAATGATTAATATACAATCACATTCACTTTTGCGAATGGGTTAGAACCAAAACAAGCTTCATAGTTTTTCATTATTTACTCGGTCACATGAGTATAAAATCATTTCATTTTTTCATGACTCTTATAATGATATTGCTACTTTAGAAGCATATGTCTCAAGTGTGACAAATGAAAATAATTTAATTGATTTTTCCTTGTAAATAATGTTCTCTTTGCTTACCATCAATTGAGAAGTAACTGAGTCGTATAAGATTTATCAATCTTATATCTTACGACCTTTATAACGATCATTGTATAGTTATCTCATTATTAACATGGCTGATCTCATTACATGAGCATCATAACAATTTTCTCAATTACCATGATTATGAACTTTACACCAATTATTATATCATCATATTCCATTCAAGGAATATATTATTACCCATACAACATTCATGGTGGCATCATTACAATTCTCATGATCGATCTCATCATCATAATATTATCTCCATGATCGTTATCTTCACATCATTCAATATAAAGTGACATTCACTTCAAAGAATGTAGTCGAACCGAAACAGGCTTAATAGCTTTTATTCATTACTCGGTCACACAAATGTAGAATCATTTCAGGCTTTTTGTATTCTCTAATGGTACTGCTGCTTCAGGAGCATATCCCAAGTGTGAAAGATGAGATTACTTTATCCGATTTTCCTTATAATTAATCTTCTCACCACATAATATATATTGAGAAGTAATTACATAATCCAGTCATGTATGATTTATTGGTCTTAAATCTTACGACCTTATATAGATTAGTAATGACATTTTGGGAGATCGACACCTCAGAGTTTCATGTCTATGCATATCTATACT
Organism: Helianthus annuus; assembly: GCF_002127325.2. Classification (NCBI taxonomy): domain Eukaryota; kingdom Viridiplantae; phylum Streptophyta; class Magnoliopsida; order Asterales; family Asteraceae; genus Helianthus; species Helianthus annuus. Next base: position 185,105,075 of record NC_035443.2, on the reverse strand, counting down.
CTTTCATGAGAGTTATAACAAACCATAGCGTTGATTTAATTATTCTATATTATCTATATAGATAAATGAATTTATACCAAGAAGACATAACATAAAATTATACAATATATAACATTATAACATTTCACATATAAAACAAGTTATAATAAATACTTTAGGCAATGATATTTTTTTATCACTTATAATCAAATATATATAATTTATATATTAATCTATAGCCAATCAGATGTATATCACTCTACCCTAAAAGATAAGATATGTTCCCAACATATGATCATTATTACTTGCAAACAAGTCTTTCTTTATAATAAATTAATTATTACTATGTTCTACATAAAAAAAACATATCGGGAAGTATCTTCTTAATTTGTAAAAATATCCTTTCCCACAACATATCATATATTCAAATCTTATACGATGCGTAAACTTTTAATTATGTTAAAATATAATAATAACATCCACAAATATCATATAATAGATGATAAAGGATGATAACGTGATAATAGAGTAATTTGAATTCACATTTTATAAACCCAAAAGATTAATTGAGAATGATATGATTACCACTAGTTTAATCAAAGAATTTAACATATAAAAACATAACCTTACTTCTTTTGATAAGAAGAGAGAATTCAAATAATGCAATAAAAGTCATCCAAAATAGGTCTTCATTTATCTTCTTAAACCATGTTATGATGTTAACGGAGAAAAATATTTTGAAAGATTTTAACCATTAAAATCCAATAATGATTTCAAACAAATAATTATCATATATTACTCTACAAGAATCCACAGATGATTTCAAACAAATAATAACATTATCATATATTACTCTACCAGTATTTGTATTTAACACATAAATTACAATCAACATTGTAACACTAAAAGATATCATGATATATTAAATATTACATAAATATTGATTATCAGTTTTCATAACCATCAAAGGCAAATGAAAAAAAAACAAAAATTATAAAATAAGTTTCAACTAAGATTTGAATTTTTTTTTTAATGAACAATCAAGGAAAACCTAGTTTTATACTTCAAGACTTTTAGTTTGCAAAGTATTAATAATTAAATAATTAATTCTCAATCTATAGCCAGGATAAAAACCAATATCATAATCATTATCAAGCACCTATTTGCCGATTAAATATGCTAATATCTCATTGAAACTTTAAAACTTAATGAAAGGGATTCAAAAGATTATCTCCAAATTAACAATCTAATTAAATTAAAATAATTTTGATGCAAATAAACAAACAACAAAAGAGATAGATTACTACATCTTATGATTATACAAATAATATAAGATAAATATGGGTTTTGATCTATAGAGTACATGACTACGTAATGTAATACATAATCATATAGTGTGATATAAAAATAAGTGAGACCTGCTTTATGCTAACACAATACACATCCATATAAATTTATCTACATCAATCAAAATTAAGAAAGTTTAGGTATTTGTCTAATAAAGTGATATTATCTCGAATCTTAGACTTATGATTCATGAGACTGTTTTGTTGTTTTGAGGCATCACTTAAAGCCATTCAATTGAAGTAAAAAAAAATGTACCCATTTAACAAGCAACTTCAACATCTATTTAGGAGGGAACAAAACACCCCTTAATCTTAAAACATTTACCATTCAAATTGGCAGATTCATACGAGCGGAGTAAAGACTATATATTAAAAGTAGATAACTTACTTGTAAGATGACATAATCCAACTTGAAAAACGAGTCGTGCTGATAACGTGTTATGTAACAACTAGAACCTATTAGCAATGCATAGAAAAGGATGGAAGAATAGGAGATGGATTTCTTAGTGATGTAAAATATGGATCACATATGCCTCTATTTATAGGCTTACAAGATGGGAGTTAAGTACATGAAGAGATGAGAGTTAAGTACATGGAAAGTCTTAATATAATGATAAACCCAAGTGGTAGTCACATAATAAATAGATATTAATTCATAACATTTATTTTATTATTCTTGCTAACATTTTGCGTTAATCTGTCACTCTCTCCAATCCTACCTATTCATTATTTGTTGTGACCATCCATAGCCACAAACACCTCCCCTAGAAACTTATGTCGTTCATAGCCTTTCTTTACTACCTACGTGCCATGATGGCCACATATGTGTGTTGCAGGTGGACTAAGAGTTGTGCAATAGATACTCGTGGCAAAGGTGCACCATTGGTTTCATGTTATCAATCTTAATATATAATAAGCGAGAAAGCCGTTAGCCTCATCATGGGGTTGGAATTTCCCATTACCAAGCCCGACATAAGGATGTGCATCAATCAAAAGGTTTTAAATAGTTGAAAAGAGAGAGAAATAATTGAATATTTGTTCGAGAATCATACTTGAGTTGATAGGGGGTATTTACAAGTGATAGAACTTTGATAATCACATGCTCTACAGCAGGTTACCTTTGCGTGTCTTCATGGAACATGTTTATTAATAAGGGTGCTTATATTGTGAATGTAGTCGATATGAAGGTCTAGGTAAGTTGTGATTGTGTTCATAAATGTTTCCTTTTCATGGACTTATGTGCTATACAAACAATGAAATAATATTTTTGGGCTACAAATATAGTTTACGAAACAAAGTCCCAAAAACAAATTTACACCACGCCAACACCATTATCATGTTATGTACCAATTGGATTTAGAAAGATGATAACCTGTTGAGTGGGTCAAACTCAAAAGAACTTAGTAACAAGAACAATACTTTCACATCACTCTCTAATTTTTCATTCATAACATAACAAGAAATCGAACATGCCTATGAAGTAGTGGGTTAGTGATAATTGTCAATTTCTCTTAGTTGTAAGCCTATAAAAGGCCTGCTCGTTTTCTTGTTATGTTACGAATGAAAAATTAGAGAGTGATCTCAAAGTGTTGTTCTTCTTACTAATTTCTTTTGAATTTGACCCATTCAATGGGTTATCATCTATCTAAATCCAATTGTTACATAGCAAATCACTTATATGAAGAAGAAAACCCTAACTATTCTTGTAAGTATAATAGATTTTTGACACAATCTCATGAAAAACCGTATTCAGTTAATTGTTATTGATTTTCCTATGTACAATAATATAAGTATTTAAATACATGTTTTTATATCTTACAAGAGTTAAATATTTGTCTTTATAACCAAATAAACAAATCTAATTGTAGAAAAAAATCAAGAAATTATAATATTTCGTTACAAACATTTTCAATCAAGACATATTTTATATGTCGTACTAAAAACTTTTTCAATCAAGACATATTTCATATGTCCTACTAATATTGTTGACTTATCTAAGTGTAGGCCTCAACCCAATTTGTTGGAGTTCTTACAATCATGAAAAAAGCTAGAATATTGACCCATATGTCAGGATTCCAGTTAAGACTGAGTGTAGTGGATTAACTCTAACGTACATCTCAACAATTTTTGAGCGTTGTTACTGGAACAACTGGATTCCGCAAAAAGTCAGCCTTATTTGTTGGAAGGCCTTCTTGAATTGTATCCTGTCTAAGGAGAATCTCACTATTAGAGGCATCTACTTACAAGACAACACATGTGTTCGATACAGCTTACGAGAATAAACAACTTATCATATTTTGTAGTATTGGTTTGTAGCAAAATCGGTTTGGTGGTAGGTTCTTGTTTGGTTGAAACTGCCTTTCCACTCTTAAGATCTCTCTTTGGAGCAACTTTTGGGCATGGTAAACAATAGCGGGCCGGTGGACTGGGAAAAGGCTGTCGGGACGGTGATTATGGTAACTTTTGGGGAGATTTGGAAGGTGAGGGACAACAAACATTTCAACAACCATAATATTCAAAATAATAGACCGGCGGATAGCATCAAAGAAAACTCATACTTTTAGATTACGAGTACGTCGAAATTTTGTAATATTAATTGGGCTAGATGGTTGGATTTTAATATTCGTGACGCTATATTGTAATCCTTCGCTATCAAGTTCCTTGCTGGCCCGGTGTCAATATTTTGATATATAGAAGTTTTGACGTTCAAAAAAAAAAAAACTAAACTGTGGTTTATCTTATACGGTAAATAAATAAGTTTTTCAATAACAGATTCTCATCGTTAAAATAAACCAAAATTAAAAACCATCCTTGCCACCCCACCTATAGGGTGATAGGCATGAGGTGGTGAATCTGGCTTATAAATTCAACTCAACTACACACAGTCATCCACATAAATGTATTTATAGCTTTCCCTCCCTTCTTCACTTCACTTCACTTCAAATCCCCTTTTTCTCTGCACAGAAAAAGCCTTTGAAGAAAGAGCCTTGAGAAAGTGAACCAAATCCTTTCCTTTACTTTACACGCCTCCATATTTCCACAACCCCCTCTCTGTCCACATTTAAATACCGTCAGTTAAAGAAGAAAAAAAAAAAACCCACATTTCCATTCACTCAAACACCCTCTTAAACTCTCAGTCTCCAAACCAAACCAGAACAAAAACACAGCTTTCTTGAAAAAAAAAAACAACCTTTTTTTCAAGATTTTCAACATTTTGGCTCAAATCTTTTCTGGGTTATAATCTTTCTTGTTAAATCTATAATGGGTAGTGAAAAAGATAAAATTTTGATGAAATCTGATGGCCCAATCATAGTGGGTGCTGGTCCTTCTGGTATAGCAGTTGCAGCTTGTCTTAAAGAACAAGGGATCCCTTCACTTGTTCTTGAAAGAAGTGACTGCATTGCATCTTTATGGCAATATAAAACTTATGATAGGTTAAAGCTTCATCTCCCTAAACAGTTTTGTGAGCTTCCATTGTTTGGTTACCCTAAGAATTTCCCAAAATACCCTTCTAAAAAACAGTTTGTTTCCTACATGGAAGCTTATGCAAACCACTTTGACATCAAGCCAAAGTTTAACCAGTCAGTGAGTAGTGCTGAGTTTGATAGTAAAGATGGTGTGTGGAAAGTGTGTACACAAGATTTAGTTTATGTTTCACGGTGGTTAGTGGTGGCTACCGGAGAGAATGCGGAGGCGGTGGTGCCGGAGATTCAAGGGATTGAGAGGTTTGAAGGGGTGGTTAGGCATACAAGTGAGTATAAAAGTGGTTGTGAGTTTAGGGAGCAAAGGGTGTTGGTTGTTGGGTGTGGGAATTCTGGTATGGAAGTTAGTTTGGACCTTTGCCGTTACAATGCAAGTCCTTTTATGGTGGTTAGAAATTCTGTAAGTTCATGTTCATCATCATCATAACACTTTTGTTTTTAGTGTGTGTTTGAAGGTGTTGTGTGTGTGTATGATTAGGGTATGATTGGTATAGTTTTTTTTTATAATGTTGTATGTGAAAGTCAATCCCATATGCCTTTTAGACTTTTAGTTCACTTTTTTTAAAATGGGTATTTTTTTAGTTCAAGTAAAGTTTAGTTAAATAGTGTTTGAAATCTAGAAGTTGTTGTGTCACATGCTTTAAAGTTGTATAAGTATATTATTTATGTAGATGTGTGTGTTTATGATTAGGGTGTCATTTCTCTAATTTTCTATGTCAAACTCAATCCCATTTGCCTTTTAGTTCCCTTTTTGCATATGGATATTTTTTTTGTTCAAAAAAATATTAGTCAAATAGTGTTTGAAATCAAGAAGTAGTTGTATTGCATCCTTAAAAGCTTGTACATTGAATTTTAGTGAAATATTTTGACTTTTGTGGTCATTTGTGTTGTTGTAGGTTCATGTTTTACCAAGAGAGATGTTTGGGATGACCACATTTGGAATAGCTATGGCACTTCTCAAATGGCTACCTCTAAGGGTGGTGGACAGATTGATCTTGTTTATGGCCAACTTAACACTTGGAAACACCGAGAAACTCGGCCTACGCAGGCCAAAAACCGGGCCTCTTGAGCTCAAAAATGCCACCGGAAAGACGCCGGTGCTAGACACCGGAGCTTTATCTCTAATCAAATCCGGTAACATCAAGGTAACTATCCAAAGATTCCCTGACACATAGGTTAATGAGTTGTACAATGCAAGTATTTTTAACTTTTGTTGTGATTTATTGGAATGTTTCTAGGTGGTGGAGCAAGGAGTGAGAGAAATCACTAGAAATGGAGCCAAATTTATGGATGGTCAACAAATTGCATTTGACTCCATTGTATTGGCAACAGGATACAAGAGCAATGTGCCATTTTGGCTCAAGGTAGATTTCATGACACCAATAATGACAAATCAATTTAATTTTGTTTTTCAATAATCAAAATGAAAGTTATGATAATAATATTTTAGGTATATTTATATGTTAAATTTGGAGTTACTTTTTTTTTAAATCTATAGTTATGACATACATGAAATTAATAAATGAATCTATTTTATATCTAAGTTTTATGAAATATTTATTTAAATGTACAAATTTGATTAACTTTTTATTTTTTATTTGCATGTCACTTATCTACTATACTTAAAATGTTTATTTTCATGATTTTTAAATAGAAACTTGATTAATGATTTTTATCTTATTCTCAATCTCACATCACTTTCCAAGCTTACACATTAAGAAGCCCACAAAATAGTTACTAGTGAAAAAAAAAAGTGAAAAACTGATGGCACTTGTTTGGATGATTCTCAATATCTTAACATTTTTGTTGGCATTTTATGATGAGTTACTATCACTAACTATTTTCATGATTATATTCCCTCATATTGTGTCATTTTTTCTTCATAAAAATGGTTTTAAGAATGTACATATTGATGATATAAACTGAGTTTCTAAATCAAGAGAGTAATGTACATCTTTTGATGCATATTGTACAATCATTATAGCACTACTATTCTGGTTTTAGTAAATATATTATGGAATATGGATTAGCATATAAAAATATTCTTTTTCTGATGTTTTCTGGAGAAAGAATCCGAATTGAAATGTGTTGTGCTTATAATGATCTCATTATTTTGTCCTTCACAATGAGTTTGGTCATTGAGTAGGACCCACATATTACAAACATACGTCACCTATTTAGTATTAAAATATATTTATAGTTTTTATTTTATTTTATTTTTTAGAAAGGGTAAAATATAAATATGTATAAAAGCAAAAAGTATTTATATTTTTTATGTCCAACTAATTTTTTTATTATGATACAGGGTAGTGATTTTTTTACTGAGCATGGAATGCCGAAAACGCCTTTTCCAAATGGATGGAAAGGGGAGAACGGGTTGTTTACGGTCGGGTTTACTCGAAGAGGTCTTCTTGGAACGACATGTGATGCACTTAAAATTGCTAACGAAGTTACCCGTCAATGGCGGCCAGTGAAGTGTGATTCTAGTCACGAGTTTAGGTCAAACTAAAGTAGTGATATTGGAATAAAAATGAAAACAAAAGGTGGGATAAATAGTGTTTTTATTTTTATTTAGATGTTGTAGGGGTATTGTGGTACTTTACTAAGGGGTTTATTTTATTGTTCAAATGTTTACCAAACAACATTGTCTTTTAGGTTGTTTAAAATTTCTGATGTTCTTCGGTGGTGGTGGGGTTGAAATTGTACATTAACAAGTTTTTGTAATTTACTCTTGAGTTTTATGTCTTCAATCTAGCTATTTTGTTCTTGCTTGCGTTTTATCCTCTTCAATGTCAAATCACTTATTTGTAATGTTGCTAACTTATATTGTGAATTTGTATTCTATAACATAGTACTATATATTATATTATATACATTGTACATAGTACTATATATTATATGATATACATTGTAGATTGTGACATGAAAAGTAGTGAGACATGAAATCCTAACTTTTATACTTATATTTGTGGTTTAGTTCAAATATATGTTAATTACTTATGTTGTTAAGACATTCCAAATGACAACATGAATGGCAAAGTTCTACCTAAGATTGTGCTCCAGTAGATCTATGTGTATCGGGCCATGGTACACCCGTTCGGAATCTACAAGAAAGAAAATACAACAGTATTTTGTTCCACTTATCCAACAAAACATGAATATTGATATCTCGTTATAAAAGTCGCAATAATCATTCGTCTGTCATAGAAAGTTTTATCAGCTTATGAGTAACCAACTCGCTTTTGCAAACGCGGTATCAAAAGGAACATAAGATCATGGGTGTTAACAGCCAAGTTCAATCGAACTTGACGATAGTCCTGTGCCAAATTGCTAGCTGCACTTCAAAACAAGACTAGGCAAACCGGACAAGTAGGAGACGTATTAGTTGGTTTTAACGATTTGAACAGATTTTTTCAAGATTCAGTAAAAAACAATGGTAGTGATGGTTAATTAAATATAAAACATATACTTCAATCCATATTCCAAATAAAAGCATAAATAATAAATAATAAATGTTAAATGATAAGTTTCAAGTCCAAACCATCCACATTACAGTTAAACCATATAACCGAAACCTTGGATCAAACCATTAAACCCCCAAACTACCTGAAAAGACGAATTTACTGTTATTTGGACTGATTATCGATTTTAACCATTTACAAACACCCTAACCTAGACTACAAATATTACCGCTGACGACTAACCAAACGGTACAAAGTGGAATACATATCCATATGTCTACTATCAGTGGTGAAAAGTTATTAGTTATGTTAAGAACAAGGATTTAGGAGCTGTTTGTTTACCTCTTAATGAGGCTCTTAATGGTCCAGACCTCTTACTAGTTCAACACTTAATGGTTCAGACTGTTTGTTTCACGAGCAAATGTCTGAATGGTTCAGACATTTGCCTCTGAATGGTTAAGATTTTATACAGAGTCTGAATGGTTAAGAGCTCTAATCTGAATTGGTCAGACATTTGCCTCTGAACGGTTAAGCATTATATAGGCTCTTAATGGTTCAGACCTCTTACTGGTTCAGCACTTAATGGTTCAGACCTCTACTGATTTAGCACTTAACCATTCAGATGTTGTCAAACAGCCCCTTACACAGATTGGTTAAAACTTACACCCTAGATGTCACGAGTTCGAATCCTTTATGGAAATGCTGATTATTTTAGTAAAGTAAAGAACTGAAGTATTTTCTGGTACAGAACTTAAGTTGCTTCTGAATTATTGTGAATAAAGAAAATGAGGATTCACCTTTTTAAACAAACCACCAATAGAAAAGGAGAAGACACAACTTTATAGTCATCACAAATAAATAAAAGTATCCAAATAAGTCCAAAAATAACCTTTAAGATATTATTAGAATATATCGTTAACAAATGATGGCTGCTACTTTTGTGAAAAAGAACAAACCTTGGATTCTAAGCAGTGGCGGACCTAGAAAAAATTTTCAAGGGGTGCGGATAAGGGGTTTAACCAAATTTTCAAGGGTTCAAGGGGTGCGGATAAGGGGTTTAACCAAATTTTCAAGGGGTGCGGGGAGAATTTTACCTTATAAAATACACTAAATTTTTTTTTTCAGGGGGTGCGCCCGCCCACCCTGGACTCTTACTAGGTCCGCCCCTGATTCTAAGAGTCTACCAAACTCCCAACTAACCAAAGATAGATTATATGTTTATCCAAACTTATTTTCTATAGTTTATTATTTTAATTAATTAGATTCGTCGCCAATGGATAACAATTCTTACTTGTTATCCCTTCAAACAAAGTCGATAGCTTTTGTTAAAAAAAAATAGATAGTTAAATTACTAGATATATCTTTATAATACATATTTTTTAACAACATTTTTCGTCTCCTTCTTGAACATTGTATGATCTCTAACGTCACTTGTTCTATTCATGTAAGCCTAGGTATTTTTCTCTTTAACATATGATATTTTGAATGAAAAAGAAAAATAAGACTTTCATGTCACAAACGATTTACCTCACATCATGTGCTTGCATATATACGCTAAGTGTAGTACATTGACACTATGATTATACGACACTCACCTACGAGCTACACACATGAAGTAGGATGGTTGATATTTTGAGCTCCTTCACCTGGTGAGATCTACTTATGTTTGTGAAGTTTTGACGACTAGAGAACCATCCTCAGACGGTCTACTTGAAGTTATCTACGCGTACACCTTAAGTGAGGATGGATCAAAAAGATACCTTTTTGTGACGTTGGCTATATGATATTTAGCAAACTTAGCTATGATACACATAGCCTTAGGTTCAAGCTAATAACAAGCTAATAACTGAAAGTTATCCTAGTTTATATTATGTTATGATGATTGTAGATGTAACATTCACCAAACATCTATCTATTATACTAAAGCAAAATAAAGGTTGACTATTTGACCATGATGTGGCAATGGTCTTTAGCCAGATAATTGGTTTTTAGGCGCCATTTCTATCAATTCTCTGAATTCTCCTTAGCGCTCACAATTCCTTCCTTCTTCTTTGAAACGCTTCATAAATTATATATGGAAAGTTGAACGATTCATCAATTGCCATAAGATCTGTTGCTAAATTATGGAAGCGTTTCCAATTTTAAGGCTTATATACAATTTACTGCTTTTAATCGGAGGATTCAAAGGATCATTCAAGTCGCCTCCTTTGTTTTATCTTCATCATCCTTTGAAAGTGAAGCATCTGTAAGTTGGATTCCATCTCTGTTTGTGATTTTGTAGTTGTTATAAGAAAACCCTAATTTCGTTGTATGATTTTTATGTTGTTGCTCTTTGTCATTCAAGTCGCCTCCTTTGTTTTATCCTCAAATGGGTTCAGTCGATTATTATGCTGCCATGACCCACCGTGACCGCGTTTTTCATTGTCGCCGCCTCGCCGCCGCCACCGTCGAGTCTTCTTTGGCGTTTCTTGATGGCAATGAAACTTATCAGCTTCAGTCTCTTGGATTGTAAGTTCTTTTGTTTTGCCATAAAAGTGGAATTGGGGTTAAATTAAATTAATACAATATTTAAAAGGATTTTGTTTATGATTAATTTTGGGAATTCTAATCATGTGATGATGCAGAGTTGGGTATTTGTTAAACCAATGAACAAATTCAGGAAGCATTTTTTTTCTTATTATTCATATGACATATCTGTATGTGTGTGTCTTGAAATTTATTTAAGCATAGTTCTTGAAACTTTGATGTTTCATATAATTTGAGTTAATTGTATCACTTTAGTATGTTGGATTTGAATTTTGAAATGGTTGTGTTTTGAAACTTCAAAGCATATAATTTTTTTTCATATGTATTTTTGAAATAAGTTGGTATTTCTTTTTACACGAGTGCAGGTGTATGATATTTCTTATAATTGTCAATTAGCGTTTGCTTACTTATTCGTATTCAAATAGCAAATGTTAAACATCCACTGATTTTTTAAAGAACAACATAATTGTTGGGAACTGAGCTCAAATTTTCTCATTAGATAGATTATTTATTTCTTTTAATAAAAGATATGCCACAAATAGGGGTGAGCTCGGTACCAACCGGTGCAAAAAATTCCAAAAAATGGGTACGGGTACCGAAAATACCCGGTACAGTCAGTACCGGTGCAGACCGGTTTTTAAGGTAAAAAACGGTACCGACAACGCTTAATGTCGGTACACTAAAAATCAAATCGGTTCGGGAAATTCGAAACCGGTACTTGGGGCCATTTGCTCATTCCCATGCCACAACACATTTTACTATTGTCAATTCATTTGTTTTTCACTGTCATTTTACCATTTACAAATAATTGATAGATCATTTTGCCAAGAAAATGTATTGTTTTGAACATTTATCATGTCTAATTGTATAGGTTGATAAGGTACAAGTGACCCGGGAAGCAATAGTTATTGGTGATGGTGATGACAACGATGGATGGGCACCAAAATTGGAGGTGGAGGATAACTACAATGCACATCTTTGATTTTTGTGTTTTTATGTATTAGAAGTTAATATGTGTTTGTAGAGGATTTGAATTTTTTTTTTTTTTTTGATATATTATGTGCATTTGACATAGCATGACATGTGTTCGATGCAACAAGAGAGATGCTTTCGATATGGGCTATATGGTACATAACGCTTGGCCCGATTGCAGGTGAGACGATGTTAGAGATGACATGATTGAAGGAAGAGGCTAAACGCCGGTTGAGGTAAATACAATTTGCTATTTTGGTTGAACTTGTGAAACATTGTATGGTATAATTGTGAATTGAAGTTTATTCCGGTTGTGCAGCAACAACTTGCAGCAGAGAGAAGGTGCATAAACAGCAGAGTGAGACCTTGAAAGCGAACTACAAGTATGAGCTGATTGATGGTGCACAAGACGATGGGATGGTGAAGTGTTTTGCTAGCCATTATGGGAAATAAAAACTCGACGACGACTATTTTGATGCTTCTAAGCTTCTTGAGATATGTAACTTCATAGTTTAAGTGAAAGTGATGCTTAAGAAAAAAAATTAGGTCGTTTATATTTGTGTAATGCCATTAATTTCTGTTTTGGTAGATTTATATTGGCTGTAGATTGGAGAGTGCTAGCATCTTCAGGTTATCCTCTTTTGTTTTCACTTTAAACTTCAGGTCGCTTGAACTTATGTTCATTTTTTTTGCAGACATCAAAGTAACTCAAATTGCAAGCCTAACAACTAAAACTTTAGGTACGACTTATTTTTTCATCGCTTATTGTTACATTACCACATATCCTTTTCATCGCTTTTCATCCTTTTATATTTTTGTCTTAAACCTTAAACCCGTTTCTTAATGTTTATGTAACTTATTATATAGGTTTTAATACTTCTTACTTTTCTATTATTTTCATTATTCAATTCTAGAAGAAACATTTACGGAGGTAAGGAAATGAAGAAAAGATAAACGGTTCAAAGTTGGAGTCCAGGTCGTATGGAGTATATGTATGATCTTTTGTATAAAGTTGAAGGATTTATGAAAGTTGTAGCCCAAGTTGTAGCATGCAGAGCAATGTAACAAGATTATGTAGCAAAGGTATATGTGCAAATTTAATTTTATGATGTTGTGTGTTCATTGGTTTATTCTTTAGATTATGAGATATATTATAGTTTGTTATGTACTCAATAAGATAAGTTATTCACCTATTCATGCTTAATTATAAAACTTAAGTAATACAAGTGTAGTTACTGTTGTTAGTAGCATTCATAAACAATTTGTCCAACTTCTTTTTATAGATATTAGTAGTTTTGTTTTTTATTGTGGGACCAAGTCTAATACAAGTACATATTTTAATTTGTGACTTGAATTGAAAATCACCGTACACATTTCATGAATCTTAATAATTTAGATCACATTAGATAGAGTTTCTTGAATATCACAAGTTAATAAACCCTTTTCTTTCTGACTACACTATGTTTTGGTTTATTAAACCTAAATGCCCAAGAAATCTAAATAATAAATATAACATCTGGATATGTAATTTCTACTTCTAATTATATGGTTATTTTGGGGTCTTGATCCATCAATGCTGCAACAAATTTGAATAATTTATTTGTTTATTTATTTATTTTTCTTGAAATAATCATATTTAAGTTTTTTTTGTTCATCGTATCTTAGTGTAGTTGGCTCCTTATATTATTCTAAACTTAACTGCTAAGTGCATCGAGTGTTCAGCAGAGATGACTATGAAGACATGCCCTCGAAATTCAGAGTATGTTAAGCGGGTCGAGTGGTTATTTTTCTTATCTCACTTATGAAGGTTTTATGTTTGTAATACTTGGGTTGTGTGTGGTCGCGAGTAGAGTTAGAAGTAGTAATTGTTATTGGTTAGAGTGGTTGGGGTATGGGTTTGTTAAAACCCGTTCTGTAAGGCCTTAGGCATTTTTGAGGTTGGTGTTCTTGGGGTATGTCTCGGAAGACCCAATGCTCTTTAGGTGTAACTATTATTTTTTAATTTTATTAATAAAATTTTGACGGGGTGTCGTCCCTGTTTAGAAAAACAAAAGATTGAATACTTACTTTAGTTGCATGCCTAATTTGAGGTTTTCTTTGTAAATAGACTTCCTTGATTTTTTTATGGTATAGGATGAGTCGGGTTGGGTTGACACGCAAACACAACTCCGATCATCGGATGTTGCAACTAGATACAATGTTGGGGCCTTTTTGTTTATACTATTAGGGGAATCATTGCTTATGTAATGTGGAAGGCCTTCAGCACTAATTCGAGGTTGGATCATTATCTATTTTATATCCAAGGTAAAATTATGTTTACGATCAATATACATAACTTCAGGATGTTAAAGAGAAGCACTCAGTTACTCTCTTATAGCTCAATATCATCATGATGTAATAAAGTATTTACGTATTAAAGTATAATTTTTTTTGTTTTTTAGCCATCCGTGTATTACACGAGGACTTAGACTAGTTCTATGTATATATACCATTGCTTTTATACTAAGAAATAACATCTAAACATATGTGATCTTAACAATTTAATTGTTATGTTTTTAATACTTTGCTATTGAAATTGGTACACACAAGGTAAGAAAATCTTAATAATACATGGTGAAATGAAGAAAACAACAAGGTGTAACAAATGAAAACTAGTTAAAAAAACACCAACAAGCAAAATCTTGTATTCTTGTGTGTACCAAAACTTATTTGACATCTCCTATTATTTGTCATGCCTAATCTTAACCTTTATATGTCTCTTACTTATGATATATTATTATATACTAGCTTATAAACCTATGTATCACATGAGTTAAATATAAAAAAAAAAATCGAGATTGACTATTATTTTAATTTATAGGTGTTATAAACTCGTGTATTACACGGATTAAATATATGAAATATGTAAATCATAAACTTTTATATAATCCTTATCACATGGTTAAAGAATCAAATAATATTTTAATCTTATACATTCATAATTAATGAATTTTATCACACGAGTTGAGAAAATATAAACTATATTCTTATAAAAACGTGCAACATCGTTAATAAATGTAAACGCTAAATGTAACAATATTATAATTGTATAACACGGTTGAATATGTTTATTGTTGATAGGTATATCAATTGTTTAATAATTATAATTTTATCTAGATTTTTCGTGGGATAAATTCAATCTTTTTTTTTTTTTGTTTATAAGATTTGTGCGAAGGTGTTATATTATAAATTAAAATTATAATATTATTTGTATACTATTAAACATCTTGTTATGATATTTATCCCACAATATTAGAAAGCTTCATAATTTTTTATGGTAAAATGGTAGAAGTTAGTTACAAAGTCAAAAACTCCCAAAATAAAATAATATTAAATTTTAAATTGAGAGAATTTATAATAATAATAATGATAATAATAATAATAATAAAGGATAACAAAAATATTTTTAATTAAAATAAGAGTAAAACTGTAAGATTGATGTAAAAATTATCATATGACATTAATAAGAATCTTTTATTAATAGTTAGATTAGATATGATAAATGTAAAATCATTTAGCATAGGCGAGGTAATGTGTTTATCTTTTTAAATATCACACACTTTGTATATGAGAATATATCATTTTTTTTAAAATACATCGTACTAATAATATATAACATCGTTAATATCCAGATTAGATACTTAAAGAAATGAGTGGGGTAGCAAGATAAAAGAAATTCGTCGACACACAGTTCTAAAAAATAAACTTAGACCATCCGTAGTGGGTGTGTTGGCCAAACCACAATCAACCGATGTTCAAAACTACCCCTCCTCATGTGATTTGGCCGGGGGGGGGGGGGGGGGGTTGTATGTGGTTTGAACCACGAACTGCAAGACAAAGAAGGAGATATGCTGATTGGTTGGAATTTGCCTCGACCAATCATTTTTTTTTTCAATGGTATAAGTTAGTTACAAAGTCAAAAACTCCCAAAATAAAATAATATTAAATTTTAAATTAAGAGAATTTATAATAATAATAATAATAATAATAATAATAATAATAAAGGATAACAAAAATATTTTTAATTAAAATAAGAGTAAAACTGTAAGATTGATGTAAAAATTATCATATGACATTAATAAGAATCTTTTATTAATAGTTAGATTAGATATGATAAATGTGAAATCATTTAGCCTAGGCGAGGTAATGTGTTTATCTTTTTAAATATCACACACACTTTGTATATGAGAATATATCATTTTTTAAAAATACATCGTATTAATAATATATAACATCGTTAATATCCAGATTAGATACTTAAAGAAATTAGTGGGGTAGCAGGATAAAAGAAATTCGTCGACACACATTTCTAAAAAATAAACTTAGACCATCCATAGTGGGTGTGTTGGCCAAACCACATGCAACCGATGTTCAACACTACCCCCTTCTCATGTGATTTGGCCGGGGGGGGGGGGGGGGGGGGTGTTGTATGTGGTTTGAACCACGAACTGCAAGACAAAGAAGGAGATATGCTGATTGGTTGGAATTTGCCCCGACCAATCATTTTTTTTTCAATTCTAAGCCCATTAAATTCGCATGCCTCCCCACTACCACGTTTTACATTTTCAGACCTTAATGATATAGACATCACGTGTCAAAAAAGACCAAACTACATACCACCACTCTACATGGTAAACCTCATCCATTAAACATCGAGTAGTCTCATTTAAACTTATATTGAACAATAAGGGAATCAATGAACAAACTTGACTTTTTGAGGTTGAGTTATTCTACAAAGGCTCTTATTTATAAGAAGTGTAAGAAAGTTTATAGAGTGATAAGTGTTCAAGAAGCTAAAACCTAAACCCACTACACCACCACCCAAAACCTAAACACTCACCCCCACCCCCACCAAAAAAAAAACCTAACCCCCCACCTAGAGGTGTACAAATCGGTTTTTTTCAAAAACCGGTTTCGGTTTTTCACCCAAAATAAAAACCGGTTTTTTTATAACCGGTTCCGGTTACTAACCGGCTTTTGAGTTCCAAAACAATAACCGGTATAACCGGTTGGGACCGGTTTTTAACCGGTTTTTTACCGGTTTTTTAATAACGAGTTTTTGAAGTCAAGAATAGTAACCGGTATAAAAACCGACGGTTAAAAAAAACCGGTGATAAAAAACCGGTTTAAAAAGAAACCGGTTTCGGTTTTTTTTCCTGTTTCGGTTTTTTTTCCGGTTTCGGTTCTAAAACCGGTTTTTTTGTACACCTCTACCCTCACCCCCCAAAAACCTAAAAAAAACTAAACACCACACCCACCCCACCCCACCCCACCACCACCCAAAAATCCAAACCCCCACCCCCCTCGGCAAAAAAAAAAAATTGGGGGGAGGATGGGGGGTGTGAGTGGGGGATTTAGGTTTTTGGGTGATGGTGGTGGGTGTTTAGATTTTTTTTTTTTTTTTTTTTTTGTGAAGTGCGTTTATTTTTAGAAGTCTTTGTACACTTTTTATTTTTATGAGTCTTTGTATTTGATCCTAATCTTGACTTTTTGTTGCAACATTATTATATTATTACTAAACTAAAGATGTTTTCACATAAAGTAAACTAATATCGAAACCATGGGGAAAAACATTATATTTTCTGATAACTTTAATTTTAATTTTTTAACAAAAGTTATATTATTTAGTATTAGCCAGTAACTATTTATATTATTACCTACATATGCGACTATCAGAAGCTTACCTTATTTTAGACACGTATTTTCAAGCATTTAAGAAAGAAGTTTGTAGGTGAAAATATTTACTGCTTTGAAGAAATGGCGTATAGGAATGGTAGTAAGTGACATAATTTTTAATTCTCTGTTTTTTTTTTCAAATTCTGTATTTGATTCAAACAATTAAATTTTTAGGATCCTTGTTTATGGTTATATAGTTCTAAAACAGCCAAACTTCTCTAATGTGGTATTATGACTATTATCATTAAGCAACTTTTATAAGTAAAAAAATAAACTACCAATAAGAGCATCTCTAAAGCATATATTCTCAAACACAATTAAGCTAGATGGTATGGTAGTCATTACCCATCCACCTAAGTAACTTTTTCATCAAGAGCATCTCAATCATACCATAAGCGCTACTGAGTGGTCGAGGTTCCAATGGCGGGTCCATGATAGGATATCTCTCATTTGGTAGAGTTTGGAATTCAGGACACATCAACAAACATCCGCTTTCGGACATTGAAGGGGTATGGTCCCTAATCCTACGCCAACTACGCGAGTTAACCTTGGGTCGCGCGCAAGACCACAACCAGAATAAACAAAATCCAATACTTAGTTCTTTTACAAAACGAATTGGCGCAAGGTCAAGAAGCGCAGATGACACCTGCGCCAGCAAGTCAGGGCATGTTTGGCTAAGCTTTTTGAAAACAACTTATTGACTTATTAGCTTTTTGAAAAGTCAGATTGGAGTGATTTTTTGGAAAAGTCACTTTTCCCCCTCACATACACCCTCATTGCCAAACACCATTCTAGAGCTTATGACTTTTCAAAAAGTCAATAAGTTAATAAGTTGTTTCAAAAAGCTTAGCCAAACATGCCCTCAGTGTTGGGCCATACAAACGATACGATTATTAGAGCAGTTGGCCAATGAGCGTATGACAGGCAGTGCTTAGTAATGTTGCACGATAAGCAATCGTGCAGAAGACAAGAAGTACACAAGGACACATACGTTGCACCAAGTAGCATGCGCCGACCACTACTCCATGATCTCCACTTAACTGTTGATGCCAGACTAGACAAAAAGGACAATTGTAAGGCCACGTGGATCCATTCAACGCGCGCCAACTACATCCTCGCCTGTAAACACTAACGGCCGTGACAGGTGAGGCAAAACAGATATTCCTTGTTGTCGACCTCAGGCCCAAGGCCCATCAGCCCATCAGCCCATATCCTTCACATCTCACTTCGGCTATAAATATAGAACTTCATATACAAGTTTAAGGATCGCTCTCTTGCTCTCTCACTTAATACTCACGCTTTTATCATCAAAACAAGTTCTTATTCTTACACCGTAGGGAGGTTACAAGAAGATTCCCCCTATTCTCCTTCTTATAGCAAGCTTCACGGTGTGTTGATTGTTTTGCAGGGCTGGCTCTGGGCCCGGCAAACCCGTGCCGACGCCCGAGGCCCAAAATTTCAAAGGGCCCGAAAAGTCTTTATGAGCTTGTATATATTTATTAAATTATATATTTAGTATATTTATCCGTATATTATGCAAAAAAGTATTAGTGGGGTAGTGACAAGAATCATCTCAAAATAATGTAAAAGGTCTCAAGTTCGAGTCTTTGCTTCATCACTAAGTTTTTACTTTTGTAATTTATTTACCCTTAACCATAATTTTGGGCCCAATTCTTTTCGTCGCCCGAGGCCTAAATTTTTTCAAGAGTTTTCAGGGACAGCTCTGTGCAGGATCATCACAGCTGTTTGTTGAGGAAAAAAGAAGATTAACCTTATTTGGACGAGACACCAACCACAAGCTAATCTCTTGATTAACTTGGTGTTTCTTTATTGATGCCCACCGTGGGGCTCGAACCCAGGACTAGTAGATTACTGATGAAATTCACCACATCATGATACAGTTGCCTCCGAACCAGGAAAACCCTCACCTAAGACCAAAGCCCGTGAACACTCGCCTGAAGGCACGACAATGCGATGACGTACAGCCCGCTCAGTTCAAGGATCGAACTAACGATCGTCGTCTACTCGCCTAGTCTTTCATCATCACAAGGTGACGTCGAAACTAAATGATAAGGGCAAGAATCGAACATGTGTTACTTGGAACACCAGGTCTCTTCCTTACTACTTCACCACCAGCTCATTGACGAAAAGATTTAATATTCTAAGAAAGTATATTCTATTCTTAATAGATTTAATAATAATTACTAAAGTAAAAAGAAAAACAAAGGGTGGGTGAAAAGGTGAAAGAGTTTAACTGTAATATCTGGTGGTTTTTTGTTAGTGACGAAAAGTATGAAAAGGGTGTAGTCCGTACATGGGCGCCACGCGTGTGATTTCCCAAAAGAGGGAACTCTGTGGAAGCGTGTCCACTGTAAGATCCGTGTACCTGAGTTTAGTAAAGCCAATGATAGTAAGCCTTTACCCATCTATGTACTCGTTTGCTTTCGTCACTACATATCACCACAGACTGAATGAAGAGAAAGCCTATTAACCCCTCCCTCTATATCCACATTTATTTATTTACTTGATATATTCTTTGCTCCCAATTATTTGTATACTTTATATACTTTTAAATATTAATAGGTGATTGGTTTCGAGTCGATAACATATCAAGACTCCCATGACCTTCCAACGTGAAACATATAGGTTCGAGTCTTGTCTGAAGAAAAATTGCTCTTGGTTGAGGCAGGGTTTTTATCACAGTAGACATTCGGGTAGTAGGTGTCCTTTGAAATGGTGGCGGGCCAAGTCACCTGTATCGTCTGCATTTGCATGCGTAGGTGACCTTTTACCATTGGGAAAGCATAAATATGCGGGATATTACACCACTCACTAACATGTTGCCAAACAATCGCGGACATATAGCAAGAGGTGAAAATGTGCTCAACAGTTTCTTGAGAGGAATCCAATTGGTTAGACTGGGGTGAGCCCCACCTTCTCCCTCATTAACGTCACCATTGGAATGGTGATGAATGTTAATGGCGCCCCCATTAACAAGTAGGCACGGTGTTCAACGCTCTCGTGCTGATTTAACATGAGGACGTTAATCGACAGCACATAGTCTTAAACGTACAATGCTTTCATCAAAAATAATATTCTTCCTACACCAAAGGGTAAGTTTAGGCACCCATGTTTATACCCTTACATAATGATGAAACCATTATGTTTGTTGTGTAAGAAGTAAAAGTGTTATGAACGAATCATCTCTATATCTTATATAACTTAGTACTATTTTTATATTGTTTTATTTATCAAATGTAACATGTAAAATTTGTTAAATTGGGGTTAACATCAAAATCTAATATATATATATATATAGACCGGTTATTGTACAAATGGCCTTAACGTACGTTGCGTACGATATGCAGTATCAACATGCGAAATTATTTTTTTTTAACATGCGATTTTTGTTAACATGCGATCTTTGTTTTTTTCAACATGCGAGATTTCCTTTATGAGGTTATAACATGCGAACTTGCCATAGCATACGCTTCGTACGTTAAGGCATTTTGTACGATACACTTTTTCTATATATATATATGGGTTAACGAGTCAATTTGGATTTCACTATGCGGTTCAAATGTTACAACCGACCAATGCAAACAAATTTAACCCATGGAGTCGATAGATCTAAATCGGACTGGATCAAAATTGACCAATATTTTACCGGTCTAGTATGATTGTTAGCTCTTAGACCTACCCAAGTGCCAAGACCAAGCAACCTATGTTGATTTTATATATTATTTTTTGTGTTTTGAAAAGAAGATGGTGAGTGAAAAAAAAGTTTCATGGGAATAGATGAAAACCTTTGATGTTTTCCTTCTTTCTCAGAACATCAAGTTGATGATATTGTGTCTATCCAGAACAAAAAAGAAATTTAATTTAGGTTTGACTTGTGTCCCATCAGTTTTAATTGCCAAAGAAAATAATTCTATGTATCCTTAAATGTTAGATATTCAACCTTCTCTAATCTCCCTGCAAAAAGTAAATGCTATATTCATGTACAATTTGAAAACTTTATGTTGGGTAGTGTGTATAGTGAGACCTTTGTTATGTATTCACATCATAAAGAAAATTAATTTTGACTAATTTGTTATTACATTAAATTTACATATTTTTTTTATTTTTTTTTAACAAGCAAATGTTAATTCTACTCTACATTTATATTGTATATTTATCTTCTTACTAACAGTTAATTTGGTAGTAAATAATTTAAGAATTTGAAAAACAAAAAATTTAAGAATGTACAAAAGAAAGTATATTCTATGGTAAAAGAATAGGGAAAATGGTGAAAAAATGGTTGTGTATGGGATGATGTGCAGACTTGACAAGGGAGAGGAAGTTAATTTGGTAGAAAGGTGGTGTGTTTATAATGATGCACTTGGAGATGAGAAAACCAGGCCCATTTGCCTATTTTTAGTACTCTCTTCATTCCTATTGATTATTGGGACAATGATGGGGCACTGCCTCAAACCCTACCTTTTTTACTTTTGGTACTCATGGTTTACATTCTCCCTTTACTCTTTCATCAAAATATATTAAATACAAATAAACCAATGGTACTTATGGTTTACATTCTCCCTTTACTCTTTCTTCAAAATGTTTAATCAAAATAAACCAACAACATTTTATATATAATTAAGTAAGTTTTGTTCACAAATTTGTATAAGTATATTTTCCAAAAATAATAAACATAAAAATACTAAGACGTTTCAAACTTAGTCATTTTTAGATATATTAAATTCCAATACAAGAGGGGCTTAAGACAAGGTGACCCGCTATCACCCTTTTTGTTCACTATAGCTATGGAAGCTCTACACGTTCTTATGGAGAGAGCAGTGTCTTCCGGTATAATACAGGGGGTAAAAATGCCTAACAACGGGCTGATTTTGTCTCACCTTTTCTTCGCGGACGATTCCATCTTCATGGGAGAATGGGATGAGGTCAACTTGAAAACTCTAAGGCGTGTGTTGAGGATTTTTTACATGATGTCGGGCTTGAAGGTTAACCACAACAAAAGTTTTCTGTATGGAATCGGATCAAGTGAAGAGGTTATTGGGAATATGGCTTCTGTCCTTAACTGTAAAGCTGGGTCTATTCCATTTACATATCTCGGATTAAAAGTCGGCGCGAACATGAATAGAGTGGTGAACTGGAAAGAGGTATTAGACAAGTTTAATAAGAGATTATCTAATTGGAAAACAAAATTATTGTCATTTGCGGGGAGAATTACGCTAGTCAAATCAGTTTTGGGCTCGTTGCCAAATTATTTTCTATCCTTATACAAAGCTCCGAAGGATATCCTAAAAAAACTCGAAGGAATAAGAAGGAGGTTCCTATGGGGTGGGTGTGGAGGGTCAAATAAGATTCGCTGGGTTAAGTGGGAAAGGATTGTGGCGTCAAAAAATATGGGCGGATTAGGCATCGGAGGGATTAGGGAAATGAATATGGCCCTTTTGCTAAAGTGGAGGTGGAGATACAAAGAGGAACCGAACCAAATGTGGGTGAAGGTCATCGAGGCTCTACATACCAACAGGAGGAAAATTCAAAGTGTACCGGTAAAAAAGACATTAACGGGTGTATGGAAATCAATTGTAGGAATTGAAGAAGAGTTCATGAAGGAAGGTATTGACGTGACCAGTAACATCAGGTGCAAAATAGGAGACGGTAGCAAAGTAATGTTTTGGTTGGACCCGTGGGCGGCCGTTCGGCCTCTCAAAGTTGATTTTCCACTCATTTACAGAATTGCGAAAGATAAGAAAAATAAAGTTAACCAAAACTACAAGGAAAACAATGGGGGCATCGTGTGGGACTGGAACTGGAGACGTCTCCCGAGTACGGTAGAAGAAAGGGCCGAATGGGAGGACCTAAAATCACTGTTATTACAGCAGGACATTAGCCAAGGAAAAGACACTTGGAGCTGGAAGAATAATACAGAGGATGGGTTTTCGGTAAAATGCGTAAGAAAAGATCTAGCAGGCATCATTGATATTAATTCAGTTCCGAACAGGTTCGAGTGGAGCAAGGTTGCTACGGCCAAGGTCAACTGTTTTGCTTGGCGAGCGATAGATGGAAAGATCCCAACGCTGGAAGCTTTAAGGAGAAGAGGAGTTCAGGTTGGATCGGCTATGTGCAGCGCGTGTCAGGCAGGTACGGAATCAGCGGATCATGTCATTATTCACTGTCCGGTTGCTAGGTGTGTTTGGATGCAAATATGGTCCTGGATTAGAGTCCCTTTCAGGGATCATGGTGAAGATTTCTCATCTCGTCTGGCCGATAAATCAGACTGGCCTCATAATAAAGCGAAAATAATATACGCAATCTATCTCCTCACCGCATGGCACCTTTGGAGGAATAGAAATAACAGAACTTTCAAGAAAAAACAGTTGGAACCGAGTTGGTTAGTGGAAGAGATAAGAGAAGAATCTTTCGAATGGATAAGGATCAAAGTGAGACGCACAGGAATGACATGGAACGAGTGGAAGCTTTTCAGATTTTCGGAGTAAAGATAGTGTAGTTTCATGTTTAGTTATCTTGAAGTGTTTGCCTGACTGAGTTTTGATTGGTTTTCTAGAATTATGTACTTGATTTGGTTTGCGGCTGCATAGCATCTTGCTATGTATCGTTTGATGTTGACGTGCTTGAATAAAGATTCCATCGTTGTTGTTCAAAAAAAAAAATTAAATCATTAAAAAACTACAACTGCTTTTTTTGTATTTTCAACCATATATTATTCTAAAGATATGGATCAAATATTTTATTTACTTTATCATTTTTCATTCTTTACAAGCATCCGTACGCTCACCACGTATTTATAATCATACAAGTTAATTACATAATTAGTCTCTGTGGTTTGCACAAAATAACATACTTAGGTACTAATAGTTTAAAATCACCTTTTAAGGTATTAACTTTTCATTTTGTAACGTTTGGAGGTATTAACTTCTAGGGTATTAACATAGTTAGTCCCTGTGGTTTTTACAAAATAACATACTTAGGTACTAACAGAATGTGATTTTAAACCTACAAATAACGTTAATACCTCCAAACGTTACAAAATGAAAAGTTAATATCCTAAAATGTGATTTTAAACTATTAGTACCTAAGTATGTTACTTTGTGCAAACCACTGGGATTAACTATGTAATTGACTCTAATCATACACATATGTATGTAATAACACATTTTTTAATTTATAAATATAATAAGCACACTTACGTATATAATTACTCGTCCTTATATCTATAATGACACATAGTTACATATAAGGCCATCCGTAGTCATAAAGCCCCTTGTGGGGCGTTATGCGACACGTGTCATGCCACGTCACACGGGGGCTTTATGAGGCGTTATATCACTAGAGCCCGTAGTCATAAAGTCCTTACCCATCATTACCTAATTATTAATTTTCAATTTTATTAATTAATTATAAAAACCTTGCTTTATTTTGATTGGTCCAAACATTAAAAACAACCCCCATCACCGGCGCTATATGCATGGCGCCTCCCCTTTTTTTGTCTCATAAAGCCCTTCGTAGTGGTGTTTGGGGCTTTATGTGGGTGCATAGCGCCCCACTACACATACACTAATGTGCAACACAACTACGTATTTAATAAAAACAAATTTTAAAATAATATGGCAATATCATACCTAAACGAAAAAAGAATAAATTTCTGGTTTTATATTATAGTTCGTTTTTATATAAAAATGAAGCATATAAAAGTGGTAAGCATTTTATAAAATGATTAGAAAAAAAGATTAGATGATTAATGATAATTCTACATATGATTTTAAAGCTATGATGAATAGTGAATTCACTTCAATTTATTTTTTTAGTATTTGATTATTTTAAAATAATATATATTTTTTTTAATATTAATTATTGTTGTTGTTTCTATTAATGACATCAAATTGGTTAATGTCTAATGTATTTAATTAAAATATACATATTTGTCGTAATGAGATTTATTTAAACGAACTAATAGCATAAAAGTAAATAAGTGTAGAGTGTTTTTCTTAGTCGTAACTTATAATGAGTGCTGACATCGTACCGTTATCGTGACTAATTGATCTGATTCAAACAAAATATTGGCACCGTTATTGGTATTATTCAAACCGGTATAAGTATCAGTTATATACGCTTTATCCGATTTAATTTCTATTTAATTTGATTTTTCTCTGATAACATGCATTTGTTAACTTTTTTTAACCTGAATACGCAATTTTATTTACTTTTTTTCTCGACATTTCAATATAGTTTTGTATTCAAAATAGAGTGTTTTTGTTGCATCGTAAACTATACACATCCAAGTATCGTATGGTACCGTGATGAACCGAGCCGATTTCAATCGAACAACATCGGAACCAGTATCGGTACTAACATGATCGAAACTGGTACCCGTAATTGTTTTTATGGTTTTCAATCAAAATGTGTATTCAAAATAAAGTTTCTTTTCTTTTTTGTATCATAAGCTTTACAAATGTAGGTATCGTAGAGTACCGTGATGCACCGCGCTGATTCCACGCGAACAACATAAGTACCGACATCGATATTGAAATAATCATAAGCGATACCGATAATCCTTTTTATGGTTTTCAATCAATCTAAAACACGTGTCAAAGCCCTTTTGGGCATATGAAGACCCTTATATTTTGTTTTATTTTTTCGATTGCTATTGTGAGGGCCGATAGTGTAACGAACCAAATCGATACTGACCGAATTCCCGCCGCGTAGTGCGGGGGAATTCCCCTGGTTTGCATGAAAAGTAAATGGTAAATATAAGAAAACAGGTAGATTTAATTTAAGAAATTTTGAAAAGATAAGAAAAGGTGGAAAGTAAATTGAATGTAATAAACAATGCATACACGTAATGTATAGCGTGTATGGGAGTTGAGTCGCCTGCCGCCAAAGACAAAGGTGGGGGGGTAGAAATAAGAATTTGCACAGGTTACGGTGAAAAAGGCTTGCGTCACACTCTCGCCAGCCCCCTATTCTACCACACTCTTCCACCGTCAGACCTATTTACAGCATTTTCAGTCACTCACCAATCTCACACACTCTCTCTCATATTATAATATACACATGTTTTTTAATAATTGTTAATATTCATATATATGCAAACCAGGTAGTAGTAGTAGAGTAGTTGGGGAAAGACTTGATGTTTCTTGTGACCCAGTTTCGACTCTAATTCTCCCCATTATTTTCTGTGGTATTCAGGTGAATGGCGAATACGGGTGACGAGATTTTACCGATTATTCCACTATCGTGCATTCGGACGGGTGTAGATCCGGTTTCTACGCATCTGCGAGGGCCAAGGGTCTGGCGGCGGTCGAGTAGTCAAACTTTGATTACTGCGCCCGGTGTCACGGTGGTTGGCATGTCGTTCAAAAAAATATACACATTTATATATTTTTTAATAATTGTTAGGCTATGGAGTGTGGGAGGGGGGCGTGGGTTAGGCATTATTTTATGGGTGCTAAATGGGTTGTATTCATGGATTGGCGGGTTCGACCCGAACCAAAAAATTGTAAACTAGACCGAACTTAACCGGAACTCGAAAATCGTGTCATACATATGAACCCGGACTCGACCCAAATATTCGTAGGCTGCCTTGAACCCAACCCGTTCAACCTCATATATATTTTTTTTTTTTATTTTTTCAACAAATTCGTATATTAAAATTACATCTACTATAAAAAACACAAACTTATGTCAATTTTCTTTTTTAAGTTATAATTATAACATAAAATGCACACCCAATTAAATTTATAATGTAAAACATATTCTAAAAATAAAATTTTAGCCGTCATCACTTTGGTGGGGTGGTAGAGGCTTTGTGCCTCTTGGTGAGAGACCTGTTTTAAATTCCTGGCATGAGGTAAATTTGGTATAATTTAGAAATAGGGATTATGTAATCTTTGCCGTTCAAAAAAATATAATTTTAATAGAAATGGATTAAACGGGTCAACCCGCCAACCCGACCGGTCCCCCCCCCCTCTCCGTTTAGACTAAACCTAAACCCGTGAATTTTGTGTTAGGTTCGTATCGTGTTTTCGGGTCCTCTAAAAAATTCACACCCTTACATTATTTGCCACATAAGACCATTAATCAAAGTATGCCACTCTCCTCCTTGATTGATGGTGGTTCAAGTGGATTGAACGACGTTTACCACAACCCTACCATTTGATGATTTGAGACTAAAACATATTAAAAAAATAAATAAATGGGATAGTAGTTTGAATCATGACCACACACACAGGGTAATGGTATTGGATGATGGATTAGAGGAAAGCCCATGATCAATCTAGATCTCCGGCATAAAACCTCGGGAGCTGACTATCGTCGGCTACCTTGTTCTTCTTATTACTTCAATATTCAGGATACAATACAGTGCAGGATATGGCTCAGATCAATGCTAAGTGGTACACAGATTACAAGTGTTGAGTGTTAGTGTGAAATAAAAAGAAAAAGATGTGTGAGTTCGAGAGCAGAGAGTGAGGTATGTGTTCCTATCGATCTGGCCTTCTATTTATAGTTACAAATATTTAACTAACTTTCCTATAAACTAGGGATACTCCGGAATATTCCCTTTTGAACGTTGGAGACCTCTTCTTCCGGCTTCAACGTCCTTCTTCCAACTGATTGGAGCGAGTCTTTAGGAGAACAAGTCCACATGAACGTTATAAGCTTACAGCCATAACCTGCACGTGAATAATTAGTAACTGTCAGGATACTGCATCAGGATGTTACCAATACCCTGATCCGATATCCTGGTCATAATCAGAAATAATAAAGCCAGGATATAATTCAGGATATGGGTTCAGAAAACCACCCATAACAGTACCTATGGTTGTTTTATATGCAGTTCGAAATGGCCATAAAGCGTCGTCTAATTTGTCAGCCCATTCCTTTTTGTTTAACCCTAAGGTTTTTTCAAGTATTCTTTTTAAACCTCGATTATTCACTTCGGCTTGTCCATTGGTTTGAGGGTGATATGCGGTTGAGATCCGGTGATAGACCCCATATCTTGTTAAAACTTTTTTCAAGTTGATGGTTACAAAAAATGGGTACCCCTATCACTTATTGTTGATACACTTTGTGTGGACGCGACTCGGCTCGTTTCGATTCGGTTTCGACACGGTTAAGTCCGGCTCAAGCCTGACGTCACGACATTCCTCCGTCGTGCGCCCCAGAGTTCGACACGCGAAGCACGGAGAGCCGCGGCCTTTCCCGCCGACACATCACCATAACATCACCTTAGTGATGTCATGATGTAACAAATTTTGTCATGTAGTAGAAATTGCATGCAAATATTCAAACAGAAATGTATGTCGATGAAACATAAAGTGTTTCGTCGACTTTAATGTTTCGTCATAGCCTATCCTGTGTTTCGTCGCCTGTTGGGCTTCTTCAGGCCCAATGTGTGGCCCAAGGTTGTTTCGCCGAGTTACTTTCTGTTTCGCCATTGTATGTGTCTTTTTACTATAAATAGCTCTCATAGTTTCTGTGTGAAACAGATGAGCACAGAGAGACTTAGTGAGAGTCCGTTAAAACATCGTTTGTATATGTTTGTACCGTTCTCATCCCTAATCAATAGATATTGAATCTTTTGGTTACGTGTGTAATTGTTAACTTTGTTTGGTTTGCACCATCACGGGGATTCCGCACCCGTTACCGTGTTTGTGATAAACAAGGATAGGTTTTCGTTATCCATCCACCGGAAAAACGGGACCTACAATTGGTATCAGAGCTTTGGCTCTAATCCTTGTTTAAAACCAAACAAGTTTCAGTTTTTATCAAGTTTGTTCTTGAAAAGTTCATATTTTTTTTTAGAAAAAGTCGCTAAAATCTGTTAGATCTTGGTTGTTTTGCTCAAAAGTTTTATCAAAAACCTTGTTAAGTTGATTGTTTACGTGTTAAACCGGGTTTTTAGTAAAAGTTTTAGGCGAATTCGGATTTCGGAAAATTGTTCGGTCACCGGAATCTTCAAATCTTCATCGAGTTCATCTTATATATTCAAGTTGTTCTTCATATTTCACCTTTTTGATCTTTGGTGAATTTACTGTTTAAATTGTTTGGGAATTAAAAAATTACATGCTGGTTGAAAATTGTGTTCAAAAGTATGGTGTGATGTGTGTTCGGTGAAGATAATTATGGCAGTTTGAAATTGTGTCGTGTGTCAGAACAGCAGGATAAGCTTTCTTTAAAAAATATCTCACCAACTCCACCAGATCTTATCCATCAAATCTGTTTCGTCGATTAACCAAAACAAAAGTGTTTCGTCGATTGTTTAATAAATGTTTCAGTTTCGTCGGTCAAAGATGTTAGTCAAATATCAAAAGTGTTTCGTCGCAAGTGATTTTTAAGAATTGTTTCGTCGCTGATCTGAGAACATCAGTTTCGTCGAACAACATCAAAAATCAGTTTCGTCGCACACTCAACCAGAGATCTGTTTCGTCATATAGTATTCAGATCTGAGTTTCGTCGCCTAGTTTCATACTTCGGTTTCGTCGTGCATTGGGCTTCAAATTGAATTGGGTCATTTCGTCGATCAGAAGCCCAAAAGAATTCAGTTTCGTCGACATTAGTTTAGCCTGAGTTTCGTCGAGAAACTTGTTAAATTTTAACAGAGGACTTGCAAAAGTGTGAGAACTGTCTGTGTTCAAGTATTTAATCAGGTTCTCAATTTCATACATCAAATATGAGTTGTACAAGTCCGTGGGATTGGAGTACGGACTCACAACCAGTTCAAAAACCGACTTCGATGGCCGAATATTTAGCGAGTACCATACCTCGACAACAACAATCAATAAGTGCAAGTCAATGGGCATTGGTGTCGAATCAAAATCAGAGCATTCAAAGTCTATTGCTCAGTGGGAGTGAGACGGGTAGCAACAATCGGCCGCCAAAGTTAAATCACATGAACGAATATCCATCATGGAAAGGTCGTTTTCACACATACGTTCAAGGGCAAAGCAGCGAACTTTGGACATGCTTCATTAATGCATGCAACCCTGCCCTCGAAGTAGCAGCATCAACTTCAGTCGGTTTTACTAGTATGCCTGAAAACGACAAAAAGGCATATGATCTGGAGAAGAAGGTGTATGCTATTCTCACTCAAGCACTTCACAAAGACATCTACCATCAATTCTCCTATTATAAGACCACGAAAAGTTTATGGGATGCATTGGTAGCGAGAGGATAAGGAAATGCAGCTTCTAGAAAGACACGCCATGATTTATTGAAGAAAGAGTTTGAATCATTTCGATTCTTGGATAATGAAACTCTCAATGATATGACTTCTCGTTTTTATCATTTGATTAGTGAAATGTATTCTTATAATGTTGCTGCAACTCATCAGGAAATGATTGCACGGTTTGCTGATGCTCTACCTCCTAAGTGGAGTCCATTCATTGAACTTCTAAAGCATACGGGCGCTATGGATACAACAAATGGCACTCTCTATGAATTCATTCAGAAGTTGGAGCACAAGAACGAAGAGGAAATCCGGAAAGCTAAAATGATTGCACCTCCTCAAAAAACAGGAATGTATTTTCCTGGTTTTGGTCCTTCAGCTAGTTCTATTCAGCAACCGAAGCTTCAAACGACGTTTGTGTCCAACACAAGCTCACCTCCGTTTCCATAGTTCAATCAAGCCCAACCACAGTGGAATCAAAGTGCTTATATGTCGCAATCCATACCCCAACCACAAGCCCAACAGCAATAAACACATTATATCAACAATCCTTCACTCCAAAACACCAACACTGTCAGAGTTGATACTTCCAATCTTTCAAAAGTCGGCGTAGAAGTTGCTAAGGAACATTTGGAACTTCTCAACACAATGTTCAGTTCTTATTGTGGATTGGTGGCAGGTCACTTTGGAAACATCAATATGACCAATGAAGATTATCAGCAGATAGACCGTGATGAAATGGAGTTAATGGATATCAAGTGGGCGTTTGCAAGTGCTATTAGACGGGCAAAGGATTTCATGGCTCGAACAGGAAGAATTCATTGGAAGGCAAGAATGATACAAAGTACGGGTTTGATAACAATGCGGTTACTTGTTTCAATTGTGGCGAAAGGGGACACTTCAAACGTGAGTGCACTCGGCCAAGCAAACAAGGCAACCAGAATCCATTCAAAAATCAGACAAGTACTTCCAATGCCAATCAAGATAATCGTGGAAAAGGGATAGTAGATGTGAACAACGCCACCAACCAGAACCAGTCTGGACCATCAAACACCAATGGAGCATTGACCGTTCAAGCTGATGAAGGATGTAACTGGTCTGTACAATTCAGAGATGGTAATCAAGGAGGTGGAACTGCTTGCTATGCAAAAATCATTAACCACATCAAGCATGTTCACAAAGAGGAATTTGCTGAAAGCGATGATAGCTCGGGTTATAGGCGGGAGTTCAGATGAAGAAAGCTCGAATGCTGGAGATTATAATTCTGAAGATGGATCTTTTTCTTGTCAAACTGCCTTTATGGCAAATGTCTCAGCCTCTACGAGTCAGGTAAAATCTAAAACTCCTAGCATATGTAGTGATTGTGCTGATATGCAACTTAAATGTGCTGATTTGAAACGTGAATCTGAAACGGTTAATAGTCACAATCAGAGTTTGGTTGTTGAACTGTCAAAGTGCAAAGAGGCAAATATGGCTTTAGTTCGAAATGAAAAGGAATTTAAATCTGTAATTGAAACCTTAAAGAAAAGTGTTTCCGAAGTGAACAAAGTTGTTTATCATAAACAAGTTAGTATTAACGATTACATTAACATTTTTGAGGAAACCAAAAGGGAACTAGCCATTGCCAAATGCGAGCATTATGCTATCAAGCAAAAATTGGAGAGTTATTCTAACTCCCGATTTGTGCTCGATCACATAATTGACGTTCAACAACTGAAAGGGAACGTGAAAGGCGTTGGGTATAAGTCGTGTCCGCCTCCTTTGAGACACAACTATACCAAGATGCCCGATGAAGAGGATATGCCTCGGTATGAACCCAGTGTACCTCTTGATTATGAGGAAGTTACTACTGGCCTAGGGTTCAAACCGGACAATTCATCGGAGGGCTCATCTGATAACAAAGAAAAGTCATCATGTGCTTCAAATCAAAGTCCTCCAACCATTGAGGACTATGATGAATCAGATGTGAATGACCAGGATGAATCACTTGATGAGACGAAAGGAGTAGAAATTCCAATAGAGAATCATATTCTTTGTGATCCTCCTACTCCTGCCGTGCAACCTGTTGCCAAGCAAGTGATAAATCCTGTCAAGGATGTCAAAGATGACAAGAAATTTGTGTCTACCATTAAGAGTAATAATATGTTGTACACTTTGGTTGGTGATTCTAAAATCTATTCAGATCATGATTTTCCAATTAAAAATGTCAATCCATCTTCGATTGATAAAGTTTTTAAAGAAAATACAAACAAGTTTTTAGGAAAGACAATTCCAGGAGTCATTGTAACTCAATGTGACCCAATTCCAAAAGCTGAAATCAGGAAACAATTTGGAAATCAAAAATCACCAACAAAGCAACAACCTATTGCTTCTAAGGGTAAACAACCAGAAAGGCGAGCTCAAAAGCCTAACATTTCTCAATCAAAATTTGAAACAAAAGGAGCTCGTTATCAGAAGAAAAACAGTAATGTCAAATTTGTAGCATCAAAGGGTACGGATAAAATGAGACTTTTGAAAACAAATCAAACACCGATTTTATCAAACAAGTCAAGATTTTAAAACGTGACAGTCAAAACAATTACACTCAACATACAAATGGGTGTGATGAAAGAGCAAGTACCTCAGGTTCTACAGGTTCGACATCTGCTAGTCGATCAAATTCTCCTAAGTTTGTTGAAAGGAGAACGTGTTTCAAATGTGGGAAGTTTGGGTACATCATTAAAGACTGCACAAACTCGCCCAAACCAAATTTTGTTGAAAGAGCACCACCTGAAAAGGTTCACCCACAACGTCGTCCTGTTTCACCAAAACATGATAAAAGAACTATTAAAGAACAAGAAATAAAACAACGACGTCAAAACGTCAAAGCAGTTGAAAAGGCTTTAAAGTCTGAAGTCAAATCTGTTAATAGGGAACCAAGTTCATCACAATCCTCAAAACCAGAAATTTCAAAATATGTCTACAAAACTCAATCTGGTAAACAAAAACAAACTTGGAAACCTAAATCGGGTGAAAGTTCAGGGGGAGGTGCTGTGTTTGAAAATCATCAGGAAATTGAAATTACATTTCTTGATTCTCAGGGGCAACCCAAGTCTATGAAGGCTTGGGTCCCCCTCTCCAACTAATCTCTGAGTGAGTGTGTAGGATGTTCCAGGAGGAACTTTCGATAGTCATAGGATTATTGATAGTGGAATGTTCATGCACAAAATCGACGACAAAAGAAATTGTTGCCTTTGATGGAGAGAAAAAAGAAAGGGGAAACAGAGTTGTCTGTTGAAGAGATTGAAAACCTTCGACAAAATGAAAATCATTCCAAAGTTTGATTGTTCAAGGCGTTGATCGGGTCCCCGGGATAGATTCAATCAAAATGTACACATCTGCAACACGTCTGAAGTTCAAAATCAACAAAATGAACTTGCAGTGTACATTTCTTCGCGGTGTGATTGAAGAAAATGTGTTTGTTGAACAAACCAACCGGGTGTGCGGATGCCTTGGCGTGGATTGAACAATCGCACACTACTTCTGAAGGAGAAAGACAAAGACCTTCGCTGGTGCAATGTGGAAGACCAGCCGGAACCAAAGGTTTATGATCTTGCTGCTATCAAGAGATTTCTTAGTAGCTACAAAACAAAAGTCGACTTTGAAGTCCACACCGGGTGGATATCCAGTTTGGGAGAACACTCAAATTCCTGGCAATGCACGAAGCAGTTGCAGATTACAGTTTTAAATTTCTAATCTCTCCTATACTTGTCGATGTTTAAGCTGCTTTGTGAATTATTATCATCTCGTACAACACTCTTTGGCCTGACACGTTGATCTCGAATATCACCTCACACGTGATTGTTTCACTATGAAACTCGTCAATGTTGTCATGGTCCATACCGATTAACCGACATCGGAAAATCATTTTTGTAAATACCTTTGTGTTTTTAAAAATTTATCATAGTTTGTTGATTTTAGGGAGAGTAAATCCAAATTTAAAAAAAAAATCCAAAAACATCGAAAAATTTCAAAACACAAAAACAATAGAAAATCAAAAATGAGTTTCCTGGCGAGAAAGAGAAAATGATAGTACATCAGTGGTCTGTCGAAACCTCTTTACACTGAAACCTAAAATGAAAAATGATAAGTAGCTCTATATATGATGTATCGGTAGGCTCACAATCATTTTAAAGTGTGCAGGATGATATAAACTTTAATCGACTGAAGATTGTGTGGGAACCACTCATTGGCATATGGTCTTGGTACCGAAATTTCGTTTGAGAGATTGCCGAGGTTCTGAGATATTCGGTCTTTATGCTGCTTATCATCTGGGTATCATGGTTGTTTCTTTTACCGAAAAAAAAACGGGGACGCAAGTCTAGATCTTTCATGATACCATACATACGTGTACATATTGCATTCGACCTCAATAAGTGAACAACAATCACATGTCCCTCAAATAAGTGATAATATATCACATTTATCCGGGAGTCAAGTTCGTCTCTTTGCTGTACGAAAGTACTGACCTGTTCACGGACTTGCTCCTGTGCCCTCATGCATCGAAAATCAAGTTCCTCATCAATAAGTGATTCTATCACATTGGGCTTGTTTTCAATCAAAATAAGTGAGAATCTCACATTATATACGGTCAAACAGATGATAAACGGTATACTCACCGGTAAGATGAACTCTCGTGCATACCTTGATACGGGAATGTGTCGTGTGTGGATGAACACCGGTCGGTAAGTATAAATCATACCTTAACGTATCCCCCAAACATGATTACATCTGATAAGTTGAGCTTATGTGGACAACAATACCAATAATCGTTATAGGATGCTTATCTAAACGTTAACTAATTGAACAAAAAGAGCGTTTTGGCATGGCCGTACACTGATATGATTCTCTTACCCTCAAAACTCGCAAAAAGAATGTCTGTAAATATGTATTTACTGTTTTCAGGTTCTGCATCTTTGTATATATTTATTTATTGTTTTCCGTCTTTACTTTTGAAAAATGAAAATTCCAAAAAGATTTTAGGTGTGTTTTAATATAAACTTTATAAAAGCCAAAAAGATTTTGCTTCTAGTTTATTTTTGATTGACCAATGTTGGAACTCGAGTCTATCCTACCCAAAGTCCTGATCGTAAGCCAGAAAACAATTGCACCTTCATAAACAGTCGAAGTTAACAAGTTTTGAAAGTTAAAGGACTAAAATTGATCATTTTCTAAACTTTCAAACTGTTGTCGGTCGGTGTTTGATTGAGATTTGATCTCACATGTGTCGTTTGTTTATGGAAACTATATTCCAAGCGGCTTTTCTCATTATGCGTTTAGATTTCTTGCATGTGCAGATGCTAAAGGCGAGGAGAACATGTTCGATGACAAGCTTTGGAATGAAGACACGACGTGAAGGCACTCAAAAGATAAAGATGATTGAGTTGCCGCTGACCCTTCATCAAAACCACAAGGATCTGAAGAATTAACGATCAAAAGATTCACGAGCATAACTCAATGGAGAGTTCATTCTAAGGGGGAGTTTGTTAACACACTTCCTAAATGAAAAGGGGAGTTTGATGATACACTTTCTGCTTACGAAGCGTGAAGACTTTGAAGATCCTCCGACATGAAAGACACAGAAGACGAACCATCACGAGTAGTGTCCAAGGGGGAGTTTGTTGATACACTTTGTGTGGACGCGACTCGGCTCGGTTCGACTCGGCTCGACTTGGTTTCGACACGGTTAGGTCCGGCTCAAGCCCGACGTCACGACATTCCTCCATCGTGCGCCCCAGAGTTCGACACGCGAAGCACGGATAGCTGCGGCCTTTCCCGCCGACACATCACCATGACATCACCTTAGTGATGTCATGATGATGTCACAAATTTTGTCATGTAGTAGAAATTGCATGCAAATATTCAAACAGAAATGTATGTCGACGACATAAAGTGTTTCGTCGCCTTTGATGTTTCATCATGGCCTATCCTGTGTTTCGTCTCCTGTTAGGCTTCTTCAGGCCTAATGTGTGGCCCAAGGTTGTTTCACCGAGTTACTTTCTGTTTCATCATTGTATGTGTCTTTTTACTATAAATAGCTCTCATAGTTTCTGTGTGAAACAGATGAGCACAGAGAGACTTAGTGAGAGTCCATTAAAACATTGTTTGTATATGTTTGTATCGTTCTCATCCCTAATCAATAGATATTGAATCTTTTGGTTACGTGTGTTATTGTTAACTTTGTTTGGTTTGCACCGTCACGGGGATTTCGCACCCGTTACCGTGTTTGTGATAAACAAGGATAGGTTTTCTTTATCGATCCACCGGAAAAATGGGACCTACACTTATTAACGCTTTTGGAGTTTCAAAACGAGAAAATAATCGTTTTAGGAATCTTACCACAACTCTTCCATCATTTGTTGGAAGAGCATTGGCTTTGGCCCATTTTGACAAGTAATCCACTGCCACAAGTATATATTTGTTTCCATTTGACGGTGGGAAAGGTCCCATAAAGTCTAGTCCCCACACATCAAAAATTTCACAAACAAGAATGCCATTTTGTGGCATTTCGTTTTTGGAGGAAATATTACCTGATCGTTGGCATGCATCACATATCTTGATAAGACATTGGGCGTCTTTGTAAATGGTTGGCCAATAGACTCCTGAATCAAATACCTTTCGTGCAGTACTAGCGCCACCATGATGTCCTCCGTATGGACCTTCATGACAATGGCTGAGAATTTTTTGTGCTTCACCACCATGTACGCATCGCCGGATAAGTTGGTCGGCACACATTTTGAAAAGATAAGGATATTCCCAAAAATAATGATTTACATTGGCAAAGAACTTTTTTCTTTGATGATGCGACCATCCTTTTGTGACTATTCCACTAGCTAGGTAGTTGGCGTAATCGGCGTACCATGGCTCTTCTCGGTATTCCACCATTTCTATGGACTCCGTTGGGAATTTTTCATTGATGAGCTCGTCCCTAGTTTCCTCCAAAGCTTGATCTTCCAAGCGGGATAGATGATCTGCAGCGGTGTTTTCTGCTCCTCTTTTGTCTTTTATTTCAATGTCAAATTTTTGGAGGAGTAGAATCCATCTGATTAAACGTGGTTTAACATCCTGTTTCTTAAAGAGATAACGAATGGCTGCATGGTAAGTATAAACTATTGTTTGGGGGATGGATCTACCACCTTTGGGGGATGGATCTATGAATGGGAGACACACAATGACTTTGATGAATATGTAACCTCCCTTATTGAAACCTACTGACTTTGATGAATATGTGATGAAATCGTAATGCTATTGTTTTAGGTGCTCCCATTCATAGTATATTAATCCACTTGGTTCTTAATGAAAATAATAGCATTAAGATTTCATCACATTTTGACTTATGCATTAACCCATATATCAGTAAACTTCCCAACATCCATTTCAACTTCAATAAAGGAGGTTACATATTCATCAAAG
This sequence comes from Helianthus annuus, assembly GCF_002127325.2. NCBI lineage: Eukaryota > Viridiplantae > Streptophyta > Magnoliopsida > Asterales > Asteraceae > Helianthus > Helianthus annuus. Next base: position 185,066,947 of record NC_035443.2, on the reverse strand, counting down.
TCAGTAGGTTTTTAAACCTAGATGACCTCCTGAGTTGATTATTGGGTTTATTAGGAGTTTCAGTTTTATTAATTAGGTTGTTATCATTTTTAGTATTCCAACAGTGTAAGAGTTGGAGGAGTATGGTGTACAAGAGGTGTAATCAGGGTTAAATTCAAAGTAAAATTTAATGAAATTCTCCCCCACCTCTTGTATTACTAGCTAGTCATGATAAAGACTTTTATTGCTCCCACTAACCTTAGAATCCTTTAGGAAATTAGCATGGGTATGGTCAATGTTTGAGGACCAATAAATTCTAATAGAGAAATAAGTTAACAATGTTTTGTTATTGTAGTTTCTCTTGGTGAGGATTATTTTAATAAAAATCTAAGTATGTCCAGATTTAAGCAACAATGAAACTTTTGTAAGAATAATATTAGATTCTAAGGAAACAACTTTTGATGGAAAAGTGTGATGATGAAGTAGTGTCTTGTACAAGACGTGTAAATTGAGATGATATCATGTTTTCACTCCCCACCTCCTGTAACTCTTGCAAGTTATGATTAAGACCCCTAATGCTCCTACTGATCTTTGACATCTTTAGGAATGTTACAAGAAAAGTTTAATAATGTAAGGGACGTGGGAACCTCACATACATACTCTAGACTTGATTTGATTTTCTTAATGTCCAGATGTCATAAGAAACTAAGGGACATATTTAGAAGAAACCATGTTAAGTGTATACATGAATGGATCTCTTTAAGATCGTAGACCATAGGAGACATATTAGATTCAAGCAAATAGTTTTTAAATGATAAATGAATTATGTTTGGATATTCCATTTGGAATAAGTTCCAGAATGTCAGTGAAATATAATTTTTGGTGGACCCATACTTATTCCTTAAGCCAAGTAATGTTTAGAGCATTTAACACATGATTTAAAATTACAGAGAATAAGATTAGATGAAAAAAGTCATCCTCGTCAACCATGTCATAATTCCTCATGAAATTTGGTTTCAATAGATGAAATTTATATGTCTCATTTGTCTTATGTTAAATTCTCATTTGCATGATAACAAAAGTTGTAAAAGTGTATAGTATCATCTAATCTATTTTATAAAGGTTTCTACCTAGATGTTGATAACAAATGATATGAGAGTTTAAGGTAAGAATGACTCTATGTTGGATATGCAAACCTCACAACTTTCATAATGTAGCTTAAGTATTGATACTATATTCTAATTAATCTCCAGAATATGTAAGGTATCATAAAGCATAATTAGAAGACATTTTATTATGGTTCTAATTGCCATAACATTTAAATTCGTCACTAACTCTCATATTAGTTATTTGTTGATTTCTGATTAGAATATATATAAAACTAAACTCAACCTATCATGTGCTAATTGAAATATTAATATTAGCAGACTTAAATATATTAGTAAATATGTGAGTACTTATCTTAACCGGTTGTTACTTTGAATTATGGATAGTTTCATTGCTTATGTCTAGTCTAATGACATATTTTTGCAGTGATATTCTCCCTTGAAGAACTTAAAGCTAGAAGTATTACCTGTATTCTATCTCCGGACCTTAGAACTATCATTTTTTGGGTTTTAGCGGTGGTGAAGAGAATAACATTTTGTTTTCTAGTTTCAGGCATAGTTTTTCCTATACATATGATACTGATCAATACACTCATTTCTTTGGTACTTCTGAGTGTTATAATTTTTCAATGAAACCACATGGAGATAAGTACAGTTTTTCAGTGAAACCATAGGGACTGTTTTGGCAATTTTTTGACTAATGGACTGAAATAGTGATTTTTGACAAACCACAAGTACAGAAAACTTAATTAACTCTTTAATCTATTATTATTATATAAATGATTAGTGATAGCCATATAATTAATTAATTAAACATAGTAAATATATTTAATCTTACAGTAAAACCTATATGTCAAAAACATAATATATAAGCATAAAAGCAATTAATTCTATCTTTTACAACTTAAACCATTTTATATATTCACGCATGCATAATGCGAGTGGGAATATATGTTGAGATGAGTAAGAATGATGTAGATGGTATGTCATATGTGCATGTGAATCTAAATGCAAGTATAGATTGGCATGACATGCCATGCAGTTGTAGTAATCAGTGGAATGCCATGCATGCCATTTTCCATGCAATTTAGATATATTCACTGCACCCTAACAATTTGTTTCTGCACAAAATGCCTCTTGTTTTTATTTTCGGCCACTTATTTTAATTAATTATGGCCATTAACTCATCACAAACAAATTTACTAACAAAAACATGAAAGTAATAATTCTTCAACTCAAATTTACAACATTCCAATCGGTATAAAATAATTGTTTACCAGGGTAAATAAAGTTATACTTTTAATCATTTGAGATTGCTGTTAAAAACGAAAGTGTAAATTAGAAGTGCCATTGGTTATTATTATTATTATTATTATTATTATTATTATTATTATTATTATTATTATTATTATTATTATTATTATTATTATTATTATTATTATTATTATTACCGGCCAATGGACAATCGTTTGGAATTTTAAATATATTTATATGTTAAAAACACATAAAATAGTATTGTAAATGTTAAAAACATAAGCTTCTAATTATCTTCATAAAGATCAACTAAAATGAATATCATGGAGAAGATCTTGAGAAGGCAACACTAGCATTATTTGCAGGTCTTTGCTACTGATCGAATAACGAATCGAAACAAATATTCGTACAGAACGATTAGATTAACGGAAACAGTTTCAACGTAACGATTTCGTTAAACATTTGGATTCCCAAATTTAGGTGTGAAATTGAACGTACGTAGAAGAGTTGTTTGTCTTTTAGAGATCTGAATGAAAAGGTCCACACACTACACGTACCACAGAACTCTTCTCCTCTCCATATCTTCATTAACAGATACATTGCAGAAGACAAATCAATATCTCACTGTCATTTTTGGATTTCTGTACATTCGTATTGTATGGGACACTTTGCTTCCCATAATTCCAAATTCAAATAATGACAACTCATCGATCTATATTTATTTATATGCACACATGTATAAAATACATTACACAAATGAGACATAGGTTATATTTTAAAATATGTACCTACTAGGGTTACAAATGAGTCCTTTATAAAGGACAATACTATACTATAATTGATTGGTTTGGTCCCCCAAAAGAGTCAAAACTTCTATACAAAAAATATAGTATGATTAAAATGTATCTATCAAGTTCACACAACTTAAAGAACCAAATAAAATTAAACATATTAAGATTTAACAAAGTTTGAAATCGGAGATGATACGAATGAGACTCTAGTCGATTGTTGGGATATTCGTCTAGCTCGTTTAGATCTTTTTGTAGGGTTCATTCGTCTAGGTTCATTTGGACGTTAAATATAAAGTTACGTGTTGTTTTAGATAAAACAAGTGTCTAATAAGTCTAATTAGGAAAAGGTAAAAATAAGAAAAGAATGTAATTGGTTAGAATGGGTAAAACAAAAATATGCAAAATCATATGGTTGTCTATTTTTCTCGCCCTGAGCTACATTTCACCAACCAAAAGAGTTTATAGCCTAGTAGTATGAAGCTAGAAGGGAAATGTGTCACACCGTATAAGGTTGAGGGTTTAAGATTCATAATGGACAAATGTGTAAAGTTAAAGGTAAGTTAGAGCATGTACGAGTTATCTGAGTTATCTGGTAAAAAAAGTTTTGCTTAACCAAACGTTAACCAATTTTAGTAATACATGCTATACTTATCACTTATAGTCATTTGTATCTTTCTTCTAAAGGTGTGACACCAAACTATTATGGCCCATTACTCGAACTACCCATTCATTTTGTAGGACTTAGACTTTTGTTAAATCAATATGGATGTTCCCCATTTGATCCCAATTATGACATAACCAATGCTAGGGGTCACAATAAAATTTTCGTTATATGTGTTTCAACTACTTTATTGATGACAAATTTTCTTATACTGTTATACGTCAGTGCATAAGAAAGAAACTGACAATGTAAGAACCCTTATCGGTTATAAATTTTGGCAGATAAAGGGTTAATGATCCGATCGGACCCGTCTAATCAATATTAGCATGAACCGTTTGCGTATTCATTTGAAACTATTTAGGGAGATGTTTTAAATTTCTTTGAATGGTCTTCATGCTTACTATATGTTGAAGGATGAATTCGAATGAAGAATGTTACGTTTTGGAGGTTTGTGTTGGATTGGATTGGGTTAGGTGAATGCATAGTAGGGTCCTTGTCGTTGAGGATGATGCTACAGGAAGAAGATTGTGTTTATTTAATACTTGAGAATTTGTCTTACAATTTTTGGGTCCACTCATTTTTATATTTTGTCTTAGTCACTGGTAGGCTGTTTTTGAAGACTCAACTTCATTGACTGACATGCATACATTCCAAAATATTAACAGTTTATTAACCTTTTTTTCAATATATAATATTTTAAAAATATGAAACTTATTTTTAATAATTCTCTCTTATTATATGTCATTTTATATACCACTAGCTTATCACCCGTAAATACTCACGGGTTGTGAATCTTTTTAGCTAAATAAATAAATATACATATCTATTAATAAATGAAAATTGCATGATAAATAAGGTAGATTAATAAACGATAACAACGTCTGTAAGTTATAAAATGTAATACTGAGAAAAAACAAAGTTGCTTTCTAGTTTGTTATACCATAGTTAAAAGAATATTAAATAACTTAATCGACAATTTTTTCGTTAACTTTTTCTTTAACTTCTTCTTTAACACGTGCAAGTCTTTCAATAATATTGATCAAAGCTTCTGTCCCTTCTTTCCATTGTTAATCTTTGATAACGTACCATTGTTAATCTTTGATAGTTTTCTAGTAACTTTTATTAGAAAAACTAGTGCTAATACCCGCGAATTTCGCGGTGTTGAGAAATGATATGTTTTTTTTTTAGAAAAAAATTACAACTGATCATAAATAAATGGTACGCATGAACTTATTAAATATGAAGTTGAAGATTAAAATACAACGAAGTATCGTACTATAGATCTAACAAAACTGAAAAGATAAGTAAACGAAAAAAATACGTTTTTCTGGTTTGAAATATAAATTGAAAGCCTATTACTCTAATACTTCTACTTGTTGGAGCTTCAAAACCAATAACCTCGAATTCGTTTTTTGACCAATTGAAAAAAACAATCATCACCTAACGAAATATGTTCAGCTTCAATTATATCATGCTTCACGTTATAAACATCAAATCTTGTTTTGTTTATTTTTTAATGAGTAACAAAATAATTTGTATTTCATTATTAATTTAATATACTTTTGGATGATGTTAAATATATAAGTAATTAATTTAATTGTTAAAAGTTAATACGTTTAGAGAGTATTTATCAAATTTTGATTTAACTATGACCTACTTTGAATAAGAATTCGTTGAATCGTAATCTTTAAGTCGCTTAAGGTCTTGAACAAATAAAAAAACATACCTTGTATGCTTCAAAATTTTCAATGTCTATAAGTTGTCTCATAATAGCATCACAACCACCAACGCAACCTAGAGTAGATGTATGATAATTCACTTCATTTTTTAACAACAAAGGAGGCTTTATTATACCATGTTAAGATTAGCATGTAGCTAAACCAAGAAAAAAAATATATTACACCAAAAGAAAATAACACCCACCCCCATACCATGTTAAGATTAGCATGTAGCTAACCAAGAAAAAAATATATTACACCAAAAGAAAATAACACCCACCCCCAACATATTATATTTGCTAATACATATTACTCCCCAAAACACAATCAACTGATGATGTTGTAAATTCATGCTCTAATACTTGATCCCAATCTTCATCTCCATGTAACGGAAAAAAATGATGTTTCGAATTGAAAACTTGGTCGGTGTCGCTATTGCAAAGCAGTTATATCGTTGCCAAATGTGAGATAATATGTAGTTTTACCTTTCTTCCTGTTCAAAGCGATTGAACTTTCAACTGGTCAAAGCTAGTGAACTTTCGAATAGATTTCCTCTTCTTTAGAACCTGTGAGTCACATAGCACGTACATCTTTTTTTTGAAAGGTACATAGCACGTATATCTGGAACCTACATGTAAAAGATTAAAAAAATTACGTAAGTGGGACATAGAAAATATATACCTTAATATAATATCAGCTATGTCATTTTAAGTTATTATGTAGTTATATTTTTTACTATCAAAAAATCCTAAGGAGTCTTCAAAATTTGTGGGCCTAAATGGCTAATGCTTTGAATTTGTTTTTATCTGGTAGTGCTTAGTGGTGTCTGAAGGGTCCACGAAGCAGCGTGAGGCAAGCAGCGCAAAAAAAGAAGAAGAAAAAAAATACACAAAGAACCTACATGGAAGTAATGTTTCAAGGCACGAACCTGCATGTACTTGTTATGAGGCGTGTGATTAATAAAAAAAATACTTAATTATCAATTACTATTTATTACTTATAAATCAAATAGAGTAACAAATATAAATAAAATACTACTTAAAAATAACAAAACAGATATTTAAAAATTATTAATAATTAAAACAGAATATAGGTTCCAATAAATAATCTGGTAGTGATATTGAATCATGAAGCATGGTAGATATCATATATGTATATGCTAAAAATTCAAACTTCTATGTCAAAACATTAAAGCTGAGAAAGTAAAAGTTGTTGGGAAAAATAGTGTTGTGTTATATGGTTGGGTTATAATACGGATATGTTGTTGGGAATAACACAACATTTTTTATAAAAGGCGAAGGCAAGCCATAGAAATTATAACGATTTTATTAGTTAGGTAGTTGTACATGGTTGTATTCATTTGGTGCTCTATGAGCTAAGAAATTGACCATCTGTTCCTGTCCTTGGCGCGAAGAAAAACAATAAAGAACAAAACCCACGTTAATTATGAAATAATCATCATCATCATACTCAGTAAATCCCACCAATAGCAAAGCTAACATAAGGTCTGAGAAGGGTAAGATGTAGACAGTCTTACCTCTACTCTGTAGGAATAGAGAGGCTTCTTCCAGTAAGACCCCCGGCTCGATAGTAGTTTTGCATCAAGCCTTCGACATAAGGCACATAACACTCAGCAACTAAGACAGAGGCCGATTAGTGCATGTATTCCCTTGTCTTTCGGCTATCAACGCTACCACATGATTAACCATCCACCCCTTTTAACGTTATTTTCATGAAATTAGTAAAATAACGTTAAAATTCGTGCACTTTCACTTTTGCCCCCCCGAACGCCCATACATATATACATTATATGTGCATACCGCAAGCGGGGCGTACATTAATTATGAAATGAAAACATCAAAAAGCTATATCTAACTTAAAATATTGTTGGTATTGTAATCTATATATTATTATGAACAAATTCCGGACCTTGTTTTTTGTTATTTCTCAAAATTAGTACTTAGAATCAAACACTTTTATTTATTTGTTTTACACACGATCAAAAATTATAAAATACATCCATGATTCCGTAACATATAATGGATCAAAAGGATATGATGAAAAGAAAACGTTAAGCTAACAGATCATGCAATCAAGTATCTATCAAGTAAAAAATCTTATATGAAAATGTGGAATGCATCTTACGAATAGTTTCACAAAACACAACATATAATATAGCCTCATATCACGATTCCAAGGTTAGAAAGTTCAATTTCCATGTCTCTACATCAACATCAACAGCCTAAAGAATTCAAAATACATGAAACATGAACAGTAACTACAAAAGGGCACAATCAATTAAGGATCAATTAGTGATAATAGTTGCTAACAAAACATGATAAAGTACCTAAAAGAGAGTGCACCCTTGTTTTACAGACTGCTTATGACATATGCAAAAAATATTCTTAAATGCTTTTTCAACCATCCTCCCTCTTTGGCATATTAATGGTTGGTACTACGATTTGTTTCTTTGATGAAATGTTGCAGGTTGAAGCGGCATTCAATACTGTATTCTATGTATCAAGCAACATGTTTTTATCTCAAGAATACATACTTTTCTCAAACCATTTTACATTTTTCCAATTTGCTGTATGACCTAATCCGCAATTTTGAACTGACGCTGCGAATGAAATCCGTCACTACCCTGAAACTGCGTTAATATAAACATGAAAATTAACCAAGAACGTTTACTTTAGGAAACACAAACAGAATAAGATGGTGACATTTTCCGCGTTGTTGCTGATGTTGCAGCTACGCTTTCTTCTCCTGGGTCAGCTTCATCCACACCTGCGTCTCCTGCTGCTTCTTAACTTGTTCCAAATGTTATTATCTCTAGGCTCGTAAACTGCCAATATAACCACTAACTTTATAATTTAAACTATCTTCATAAGTTCGTTTAAAGCATACTTAACTTGTTACAAAAGTGATGATATGAGACTTTCATCAAGATTCCAATAGATAGAAAAGAAGGTTATATGTTCACAATAAAAAAACACCAGCAAAGCATACATGAGGTAGTAGCTGCAAAGAACTAAATAAGGGAAAGCCTAAAAAATGATTAACCAAAGTACGAAAACATAACTGAAAAACTGATAATCATGAAAAACAAATGGTCAAATGTGACATAAATATATCTAGTAGAATTCTAGTTGACAAACGTAGGTTGTTGAAAAGATAAAATGAGAGTTTTTATTTATAAGTTCATCTTTCAAAACCAAAATATGCTCTGGTGTTAGTTTTAATTGTTTTTTAAATAAAACAGTCAACTGTTTTATATTGTAATCCCTTGACATAAAATAATAGTCTGTCCAATAATTTTGAAAGTTACCAATTGAACACTCATGGCAGACATGATTTATTTTATAAAAAATATGAGTTGCTGAGTTGCTTTGGGTAATTTTTGTGCGTTTAAATAGGTTGATTTGGGTCAATTTAAGTTATATAACTAATTAAGATTTCACGAAACCTATTAACTTATAAAAGATCTAAATCGACAAATATTACCAACCACCATTCTATGCACTCGCCACCTACTGGTTGCCAGCGACATGAACGCTGCTGCAACCTAGCCTTCTCACTGTTGCCACAAACTACCCTTAACCCAAATCTAGTTCGACTAAACGAAACACGAGACGCTGAGGCGTTTTTTTTTTCGGAAAGACTTGTGGTTAAATGAAGGCAAACTATGTAATGTATTCCCAAATATGTTAAGCCTACCAGATGAAAAAGACTGGCGCCTACTTGACCTGCTCATTATGCGCTGGTATTTTATTTATTTTACCGTTTGACCAGTTAAATATACATATTAAAGTTTGTGTAAAATCATTTTTTTTTCATAACAACGATTCTTAAGTTTTCTATGTATCCCGAATCAACCCATTCCAGAGTAAAACCAAAATACTATCTTAATGAAGGATAACTAACTTCAGCAATATAGAAACAATTTTTGGCACATGTAGGTTGTTGGGACCCTGAAGTTCCATGTCTAACTTGTGATAGATAGCAGAGTTTGTTAGAAGCAATGCAAAAAGAGGTAAAGGAGAACCAAAAAAGGCATTACCCATACTTGCCTTTCGACCAATGAACAAAGTATCTCGTGAACACCTTTAGCCTCAATAAGATCTCCTTTGATTGGAAAATAGCTTAACCATGCATGAATAACCTGATAAACAACATAACACCATTTTATTAGGTGAAAAACAAAACAAACTTACAACTTTTCCCATGTTTAGCTACCAGCATAACGTGTAATTCAACCTCAGAAAGAAACAATATGGTAAAAAAAATGAATTGGCTAAACGGGTCGGATCAAGTGGGTTTGCAACATCTAGAGGATTGGTTACTCAACTAAAAAACCTACATTGACAATGACATGTTCATTTCGAAAGCGAAGGTGATGGCTCATTTGAAGGGACAACTGAACTTTTTTACTTTCAGAGGATTGGTTGTTCGAACCAAATGACCGAATCGGTTCGGCTTCGGTTATATTTTTGTAATATAGTTTTTAAGTCATATAACAGGCTAATAATATATCAAATGAAAAGATAAAGATATTTGCAAACTTACTCGACCCAACTATTTTGACTCACGCTAATAGTTACCTGCTTTGACCCGCTACCTGACCATGTTAAGTAAACGGGTCGAAAAGTGCAACCTCCAGGAAAAATTACAATAGACGATTTGAAGGATGTCAAAAGCTCCATAAGTAGAAAAGCAAAGAGGCACAATACCTGCTCAAGTGTTGGAAGTCAAAGTGCTCTCAAACTCCTTTAGCAAGGTCCCCTGCCAGGTCTCGCATAAAAGAAAACCAAATATTTTATAAAAGTTAATTACTATAAAACCACACGCATCATTACTGAATTAGAGGACAAAATTAACAAAGTATGAACCTGCGTTCAGGAGGAGGAAACTGAGGAAGTATGTGCCTTACAGTACAATCAAGGTATCTTATTTGCCTTTAACAAATTTTGATGCAAAAAAAAAAAATAAATAACAACAGAGAAGAGTGTAACCCCGAGTTTGATGTTGTGAACCTTTACCTTTATCATCCTTAATTATCCCCTTCCCCTTCCGATGTGTTAGAATCGCCTGAATCAGTGTGTTTGAGAATCGCGTACATGCTTAACAAAGGCTTATTTAGTGTAAAAGAAGCTATAAGACAATATGTACCTGAACACTCAGAATTCAAACTCACCTTATAATCAGTGGCGGAGCTTGATTGGCGGAGCTTGAATTGGCGGAGCTTGAATGGAAACTCGGAGGAGGTCGGACTCTAAAAATCCGAAACAGTGGGGGTCAGGCTCTTAAACATCCAATATTTACACTACAAAAAAATTGTAAATTTTCGATAAAATTAACACTGCACGCAAAAAATCGCTGGAGGCCGGGCACTCCCAGGCCTCCGTTATCCTAGGCCCCAGCTTATAATTATTGGTGATCAAACACGTTGTGAATAGGAGCACTGGTAGTTGATGTATAAGTTTCATTTAATACAAAATAATAAATAAAAATCTGAATTTATATATCATCATTGCGGTCGCTGAACCAAAAATACGCACTATTCATGCAACAAATGACAGTATATAAAACTCTAATGCAATAAAACCTCATCCAAATCAAAACAATCATTATTCTTAAGCTCATCTCCGCTTCATACCTGTGGGTGGGTTTCCCTAATTCAATAGTTGACGATCATTTTTAAGTGGAATTCTAATCACATGCAACACCTCGTCAAAAGCTTCCATCTTTGATGGGTAATTGGTTAAGTGACTGACATTAAAAAAACGGTCTAAGCTTTGTGCGACATTGCCCTCCCTACAAACAATTAATTACATGCTTAGTTACTTGACTTTTTGAGTCAAACCATCATTAGTGTGTTAACAAAATTACTAATAGCATTGAATGCGATTCTTATCATTCAAAGAAATAGTCTCACCATCATATGGCTTTAATGATGAATTTGGTAAGAAACTGGTTGACCATGATCCTCCATTTGATCCAGCTAGGGTAATAATCACATCGGCCTGAAACCAAAATTCCATTGATGAATCTTTCGAACAAAACTATTATTACTATTACCAAAAACAGTTGGAACTGAAACAAAGTATGCATCTTGACCTTGTTTGGGTGAAAATCATCAAACATATGGGACTGACCACCATAAAAAGGGTCATGTGTCGACTAACAGATGTTGATCCTTGATGGCTGTAATAACAACATTTTTATATAGTAAACCACAAACAAACATCAATGCGATTCTTATCGTTCAAAGAAATAGTCTCACCATCATATGGCTTTAATGATGAATTTGGTAAGAAACTGGTTGACCATGATCCTCCATTTGATCCAGCCAAGGTAATAATCACATCGGCCTGAAACCAAAATTCCATTGATGAATCTTTCAAACAAAACTATCATTACTATTACCAAAAACAGTTAGAACTAAAACAAAGTATGCATCTTGACCTTGTTTGGGTGAAAATCATCAAACATATGGCCCTGAGCACCATAAAAATGGTCATGTGTCGACTAACAGATGCTGATCCTTGATGGCTGCAATAACAACATTTATAAACAGTAAACCACAAACCAAACATCAACTTCATGAGTGATAAATCGAGTTATTAAGTTTACAGATGCAGACCAGAAGAACCGTGCTATGTGTTACTGATCAAAAACTTTAACTTCTTGTTGCTCGGTTTAGCTGCTGAGCTCAGAATCCCAGACCCTTTGATTCCAGTTTTGGACCCTTCATCAACAGCTGACTGGGACATCAATGGGGAACCTGTTTTGAACATATAACTGTGAAAGAAAGTATACATTTAGTGAGAGAGGAGTAAGGTATTAGATCTTCAACGCCATTGAAATATGTTAATCCGAACATTAAAATTAGAAAAAAAACAGAACAATTTTTCTTGTTTGTTAAAAAAAGCCATTAAAATCATCAGTTTTTCTTTAAACAATGAAGAGATATTTAATCATGAATTCAGACTCATAAAAAAGTATTAAAGCATGAAACAGTAGTTGAAATCTGGTACACTAAACATTAAAAGATTAGAAAACTCTGTTATACTAAACATTAAGACCAAAAAACTTCAATCACATATATGTATCAATTGAACACATGACGTTTTTGAATAACATATATAAAGAATAACATATTTAGGGTTAGAACAAATACCAGAGGTTCATAAAATGAGCGTTTGAATGCTGAAAGAGGATTGAGCTGCCATTAATTGGTTTCTCCGAGTACCAGAACCCTATCAATTTAAAGTGAAACCGCAGCCACAAAAAGCACCAAATAAACACAAAACAGCCCCAAGACAGCATCAAATCAGCACATTTAAATAATAGAAATCAAATAAAGGAAAGAACAAACAAATGATTAACAATTATGAACACAATATTTGCTTACATAGCACAACTTTTGGATATAGATTTTACTCTCCAACCCAAAAGATGATGTGTAAAACACAATCGTATGTGGACAAAAAGAGGTATGTCATCTGTGTACACCAAATCGGAGTGAAAGAATCAACATTGGTGTAGAGGTTGAGAATCATACCTTTGTTTGTCGAAACCGGACTGAAACAATCTGATGATACGTTAAAGGAAACGAAGACGAATAGGCGTTACAATGCAATCAACATACCAGAAACCGACGTAAATCAGCGCCGCAGGTAGGGTTTCTTAGGAAAATCAGCCGTCTGAGATGGAGATGAGAAGTGTGTTGTAGAAGATGAAACCCTAGTGCAAGAAGAAAAGTTTGGTGTATTCGGGTTATAACAAATATATGCCCACGCGTGATTATGACCCATATTATTAAAACGGGTCATTCACACCGGGTGCACAAAAGGATTAGTGTTTTAGGCGGGAAAATAGAAAATAGAGGCCCTAGATGGATGCCATGTGTCTCCTAATTAAGGCTTTTATTAGGTTGTATAGATGGTTTTTTCCATTAACTACAATTTATATCTTGATAAACTATTAATTTTATACCATGTAAATAAATATACAACTTTTAAAATGGTAAATTGAGAAAACAAATCTCTATATTTGTAGATAAACTATGGATGTTTTTTAAAGGTTAAATTTTAAATGGCCTTCATTATATTCCTATCAAGAACTGAAATTTTTAGGTAAGAAGAAAATTCAAAATATACTTTTTTTTTACTATTACTATGTAAGAGATGTGTTCTGTTATAAAAAAATTAACAAATTTTAAAAATATAAATATATATGTTTGGATTGAATTATGATATTTTAACATTTTTATAAATAATATGCTTTACATAACAATTAAATATTGTATATATTTACAAATAGAAGATGGATTTACAGTAGCAGCAGCCCAATGGCGGACTAAGGAGTTATTTGCTGAGGGTGTGGATGAGTGGTTTAAGCATATTTTTAGGGGTTGCGATCGGGTTTTTGCCTAAAATATACACTTTTTTTTTCAAGGGGTGCGTCCGTCCACCCTGGGCTTCATCTAGGTCCGCCCATGCAGCAGCCACCTCTATTTGTTTTTGTGACTTTTTTTGTTTTTTTGGAAATCAGTCGGGTCAAATATAATAATTTTCGTTTCGTACCATTCTTTGATCTAATAAAACATTATAAATTAAAACGAGTCATGTCAAATATAATGCGTTTTCATTAGATGATATAAATTCAAAATACTTTATGTTTCAACGCACCATACCGTTCTATAACTTAATAAAACTTTATATTCTTATGTGCTTATTTTTATGTACGTGTCAGTATAGATTCCGGTTGGTTAAGGTCAAATATAATACGTTTTTTGTGCTTATTTTTATATACATTTTCATTTGTTCTACGTTTTAACGTTACTTTTGTTCGGACACAGGTAGGGTCAAATATAATACATTTTCATTAAACCGTATAAATTTGAGTTACTTTAAGTTTAAACGCCGCCGCAACGCGCGGCAGTAACTTCAAGTGGGCTAACTTTTTTGTCTTTTAGTATGTTTTTGTTTTTAATCTTTACCCTTCAACATTTAGTATTGCCACTTACAACCTTTCAACTTTCTAAAAACCTTATAATCATTTTTTTGCGTGCTTATTTTTATGTATATGTTGGTATAAATTCAAGTTTATTAAATTTCTTTGAAAATGTATATGCTCAGATATAATATGTGTTTTTTTTTTGTCTTTATGTACGTTTCAGTTGGTGTACGTTTTGGCATAAAAATTATTTTACAACAAGTCGGGTCAAATATAATACGTTTTCATTAGACTGTATAAATTCGACTTACTTTACGTTTTGGCGCCACCGCAATGCGCGGTACCATTTTAAACTTAAAAAAAAACATAATTTTGTACTCTTTTTTATGTACGTGTTGGTGTAAGTTCAAGTTGAAGTTGGTTCTGACCTAAATTTCTTTCACGAATAAGTCGGGTCAAGTATAATATGTTTTCGTGGTTATTTTAATATACATCTTCAGTTTATCTACGTTTTAACGTAACTTTTGTTCAAAAATGATTCAAGTCTTCATGGTACAAATCCAAATTACTTTATATTTGGACCCCGTAACGCGCGAGGAAATTTACTACTTATATATATATATATTTAAGGTCTTTAGCTCCAAACGTTCGAAATATGTTAAATAATAATACGTAGACACACTCACATTAGCTCCTAAATATGTAAGAAAACTACTGCAGTCAGTCACCTTTTTGTGGCTTCAAGCAATATAAACTCGTTAAATAAGTCATACCAAACAAAGGGTTGATAGTATAGTGGTGTGTGTATATATATAATAGTGTGTAAGGTTCTTGTCCAATGGTAAACAAAGGTGTAGAAATAGAGATGGGCATAATCGGGTATTTTTAATACCCGGGTTCGGTTCCTACCCGTACCCGGTTCCCCTCAAATTTGACCGTACCTGGTTCCTCTCATAACCGGTTCCGGGTCATACCCGGGTATTTGCCCAAAAAACCAGAACCTGTTGTACCCGGTTACGGGTAGTGTGGAACCGGTTCTCAACAGAACCGGGTTCGGGTCGGAACGGGTTCTGTCATATATGTGAAGGAAAAAGGCTGACACTACTGCATGGAACCAGTTCTCAACAGTCGTGTCCAGTTAAATTAATCTTCAAATCAATATGTTGGAATTTTAAAACAAACAATTAAATCTTTTCTAGCATTTTCCCATAACTTCAAACAATGGCGTTTTAAAGTACGACGACTTACGTGTTTGTAGCGTGGTTGAAGCGTCTCTCTAATAAGATTGGTAAGATTGAGGTCGTCGAAGTGTCCAAACGGCAACGCTTTTTTAATCACCAACTTGGCCATCCTATCGCGAGTTATGTTATGTTCATAACGGAATATCGTACTGTCTTTTAAGAGTTGCACTTGACCGAGTGTCGCCTCCTTTAATGTCTTACAATACTTCTTAACATGCTTGGTTAATGTTGAGTTAGAGTCCTTGCTTAACAAGAAGCCACAATGTTTGCATTGGGCCTTTTGCGAACCATCACTCAACTCGACCAAGTCCCAATTACACCACACCTCAATATTGCGATTGTGTGATAATGTTCCAACGACAAATGGAGCGGATTGATCACCATTGTTGACGGATGTGGAGTTTGTAACTTTGGAAGTTTTGGTAGCCATTATAGAAGAATAAGCTAGAAGAAGAAGATTAGGGAGAATTGTGTGATAATCTTGAAAAAATGGCAATGTTTTTATAGGTGGAACCGGTTCCAACGGTCAGGAATCGGTTCCAACGGTAAGATTTGTATTAAATGTTGAATTTGACCGTTAGAATCGATTCCAACGGTATGATAGTCTGTGGGCTTTGCTTGATGGGCTCTGTTTTGAGAGTAGAAAGCCCAGCTTTATTAAACTTTAATAATTAAAGTGGCACCGGGTACGCATGGAAACCGGGTACGGGTATGAGTAGGAACCGGGTACAAGTTGGAACCGGGTATGGAACTTATTTTTTTTTTTTTTAAATATGGAACCGGGTAGGAACCGTCGGGTTTTTTTAAACCCGGAACCGGGTATGCTTTATACCGGGTTGGGACTGGAACCGGTTATGGGTAGGCACTAACAGGTCGGGTTTGGAACCGATTATTATGCCCATCTCTATATAGAAATAGTGTGTAAGATGTTATCTTAAATATTTGTACAATTTATAGGGGGCACATTCAAACATATGTGCTGCTTTTATATTAGTAAAAGCCCAAAATGTATGTTTGGATGAAGAGCCCATCTTTTTTTAGTCAAGAGCACTTGGGTAAAGTTGGGTTGTTCAGCTTGGTTGAGGCCCATTAGATGCATTCAATTAGCGATTGCATTTGATATAAGAAACACAAGTTACTGGTTAAACAAAAATAACTATTCATTTGTGATATTATAAATATATTAAAATTAAAGAAAATGATATAAAATATATTAGTTATTGTTTTGAACCATCCCTAAAAAAGATTTAAAAAAAAGATATGAAGATATTAGCTTAGTATGATTGTTTATTGGTAAATTGAATTTAAATAATCTAATCTAGTTCTTTTAGGCCAATACTAATCCTATATGAGTTTATTCCCGATAGAGGTCCAACATTTTTCATTTTGTTTCTATAATCGTCTGCCATTAAAAAAACATAACGGGGTTAATTTTTTTCCGAATTACAACTGGTGTTTTAGGGCTTTTGATTAGAACGGGGTACGAGTCGATTGATATAATTTACCTCGAAACAGTGCTCCAAATTTCGAAACGGTGCTTCAATCAAGGTGTTTAAACTTTCAATTAACAAAAATCAGGTCGTTTGAAATACCGTTTTGAGGTAAGTTTTACATCAGTCGACTCATATCTTGTTCTGATCAAAAGCCCTAAAACATCAATTTGTAATTTGAAAAAAAAAAAAAAAACTTAACTCAGTTAAGTTATTTAACGTCGAACCTTATACAAATAAATTGAAAAAGGTTGGACCACTGGCGGGATTAAACTTAGTTGATGAGATTATTATTGGCAAAAAAACAGTCAGATTGATTTATCCAAATTGCCTTGTTTCTTTATTTAATATAACTTACACATATATGAGCACACGGCAGGCGTTATAAAACTAAAACACATAAAATACCTAGTTGTATACACATAAAATACAAATGTGTATCTAAGATGAATTTAAATAAATGAACTTTGGCAAATAGCTAAATGATCTACCAAATATGTTCATATGTACGTTCAATATCTGAAACTTCAACATCGAGTGGTGCAGTCATAATACTCATTGAGATGTCTTTTAAGGGTCCCTTCTTTTAATCATAAGTCATTGTGTGTCTCCATCTTGTCAATGTGTACTTAAGTTCAGCAGGAACGAATTAAAAATATTTATAATAAAACATAGTGAAAGGCTATAATTAATATACAAATCGCTATAATTTCTCATGGTGGATCAATATTTGTTACAATGAAACCACATAAATCTCTTATACCATGTACAAACATAATATACAGACACACCAATAAAGACTAAAAACCGTCTAACCTATCGATAGTTGACATATCCCTTGCAATTTGAGTACTTAGAGTACTTGATCTAAACTTGAAACATAGCTACTACGGAAAATCTTAGTAAATATATCGTATGATAGGTCGAGTGAACATTTAACAGTTAACACATAGACGTGTTTAGAAGGGCAATATGTTCTTTCATGTAAATCAATATCAACATTTTTATCAATTAGGTGACAAATACATTGTACTTGCATTATCACGATGATGCAATTGTAGCACGATACATATAGTAGGCTATTTAGCAACAACGTAGGTAGGTAACACCTTGATATTCAGCTTCTGCACTATTTGTGATCCTCGTTAGTCATGGCCTTGGGATATTTCTATTCTCTTATTAAACCTAATAAAGTGTAAGTTTGTGTTCTTTCGCTTTTCCCGCAACTCATTGCGTTAAAGCAAAAATAGGTTTTTCATATCTATATACTCTTTGATCATCTTTTTTTTTCTGCTTGAAGTCCAATATTTGTCACCGATGATCGAGTGACTAACTTGGTGGGGTATGCCTTTCAGATTCATGAATTGTGATGCCACTTATTTAGTGCTTCATTGATTATGCGTCAAATTTTGCTTCTAGTTTAACTGTTTATAAGCTCGATTCGCAAATTTTTAGTGACTCAATCAGTCAATAGAGGTATCGATAAAGAGTCTAATTCAAGAAGGTTAAACGTTATTAAAATAAAAATAATACATTCTATAGTTGTTTTTTTTCTTTTTTAAACAACAAATGTTACTTTACTCTACTTTACATCAAATAAATGAAACAATCGTTCATAAATTCATCAAATCGTAATGCATATATCCGACTTCCCAAGCTTTATTAAATAAAAACAACTTTTTTAGTCCTTATAGTTTGTCAAAAATAACACATTCAGCCCAAAAGATTATTTCTTCCATTCATCATCTAATAGTTTCATTTGAGGGTAACTCCAAGATTTTAAGCCTGCCTAAGATTATTTAAAAATAATTTAAATAACTAAGGGTGTTCTCTCTTCAATTTATCTCTTCGCCCCTTCATGTAACCCATACAACTCTTGTTCATCTTCACTCTTTTGATCGGTCAAGTTGTTAAGCCTTTAAAGTGTTAAAACTCCCTTCTGGGAATCGAACCCAGTACTTATTGGTCCTAAAGTCTTATCACACCCCTAAGATGTCATTAGGCTATAAAGCCATGGGATGTAGGGTAATAGATAACATTAATATATTATGGTTTAACAAAATTTTATTAGACAAAGAATGGTGCCGTGGATTGGAGCCCCGTGGTCGACCACCGCTACGACCCACGATTCACATAACGCAATGTCTTCTTCTTCGGTTTATCGAATAACCAGCATTTTGAAGAGTTTTTTTGAGAAATAAGATGAAAGTTGAGAGATTTTGAAGGTAAAAAAATAGAAGAAAATGGTGTAGATTATCTAATTATATATAAAGAAGAGTAATTATTATTGAATTTTTTTACTAGCCGTTGGAGGCAACGGGTACAATCACAAGCCAATCAATTAACGCCACGTCCCCACCACATTTCCTTCTACGCTGGTGGAAAACCTCCCACCTCCAACACCACGCTGCCCTCCACGCCGTTGACCAGTGGCGGAGCTTGACCAAAAGTTTCGAAGGGCGTAAAGTGATGAGACTCAAAATTTTTTTAAAGAATTGTTACCCTTGTTGGAAAGTGGAAATTGTGAATTGGGAAATCTAGAATTGGAAAACACAAAAAGGATAAGGATTGCAACACTCACCAAAAATTGGCCCCAAAAGTCTTCGGCAGAGGCGCAGAGTAAAATCGCAGAAACAAAAAGCTATGAATGTCGGCTGGGATCAAGATAATTATATTTGATAGTTAATAATTTGGGTATTAAGTTTATTGCATGGTGGGTAATCTAGGGTTAAACAAATAAAAATAAGAGTTAAAATATATTTACCAAACTTGTTAAAAATACTATTTATATAATACTATTTATACTATTTATTCAGTTTAAATGTTCATTGCCTTCTCTAATTTATTTCCATGTTTATTGTTTGTGAGGTTTGCTCTGCTGTATTTGGGCTAGTAGCCGTTGTGCCAAGCTGTTCCAAGCTGTTGCTGTCTTTGGGCTTAGCTGTTGCCTGCTTTGGGCTCCCATGATTCTCGGTGGCCCCTTAGGGCTTGGCCCTTATAAAGAAGGGTGGTTGGTGTGGCTGATATACTTGAGCTCCTTACTTCACTCGCTCTCATCTTATATCATTCTGTCTTGATTCCCTCTGCTCACACGTACATTCGTGAGATTAGGGTTTCCTTCTGTCTTATACAGATCATCCTACTGGAGATCTTCACTTGTAGAACAATCTGTGTTGACTGATTGTCTATTGCGTGTATCTGTTTGCTGAGATTCATAATAAAACTGTGTTTGTAGTTTCAATCCTTGAGTTCTGACATGGTATCAGAGCTCCGAGGTTAAACTGGTGTTCTGGTGGTCTTCCGCTGCTCTGATTCTGGTCTTGCCGCTGTTCGTAAAACCCTAAGCTCTAGGGTTTGTGGCTGTCTTCTGTTTCCGAAGCCTCTTTGACTTCCTGGAGGCAGATCTACTCTTGAAGGTTGAAACCCTAATTTTTGGGGCTTTTTGCATTTCTCTTGAAGAAGACTCTAGTTGGTCCCTCTTTAGGGCAAACCAACAGATTGTGTTCTTGGTTCTCTGATCAGAAAACTTGTAACCCTAAGCGAAGGTTACAAGCCTGATTGACCGGAGATTTTGCACCCACTGTGAGTCCGTTCCATCTCTCCCTTTTATTTTACTCTGCATCATTGTTTGACTATTTTGAGTCTAGGCATCTTGATACCGGATTTTAGGCATACCGGTTTTGATTTATTGGGACACAGAGAGGGTTCACTCTGTTGCATTTAGTTGGTCAGTTGTGTTGTGGCTCCCTGGATTACGTCTGCGGAGGCACCTTGAGTGACGAACCTCTGATCGGACCTCTGTCCAGGCTTCGCCGGTCCTTGTGATTTGCTGGTTGTGTTTTTTTTACCTACCTTTGTTTCTGTGTTACTTTCTGTGTTTGTCTGCCAAATATGCCTGATAAATCTGATTCATATGTTACCTTGGTTAGTAAGCTTGATGCCAGTGATCCTCTATATCTGCATGCTAGTGATTCCAGTGGTCTCACTATTGTGAGTATTAAATTAAAAGGAACTGAAAATTACGTGGTTTGGTCAAATGCTATGAAGCTGGCTCTAATGGCTAAAAACAAACTAGGGTTTATTGATGGTACTTGTGTTAAATCTAAAACTGATGATGTTCTTGCTAGTCAATGGGACAGATGCAATTCAATTGTGTTAACATGGATCTTGAACTCTGTTTCTGAGGAATTATATGTTGGACAAGTCTATTCTAGGCTTGCGTCTGAAGTTTGGGATGATTTAAAAGATACTTATGATAAAGTTGATGGTTCTGTTGTGTTTGGTCTATTTCAAAAAATTAACTCTGTGAGTCAAAATGGTGCTAGTGTCTCTGAATATTATCATAAGATTAACACAATGTGGAAACAATTTGATGCCATGCTACAGTTGCCCTCTTGTACTTGCAATGCTTCCACTAAATTTAATGAATTTAATCAGCTAATTAAACTTATCCAATTCCTGATGGGCCTGGATGATATTTATCAACCTGTTAGGACTAATCTTTTAACCAGGGATCCTCTACCAACTATCAAAACTGCCTTCTCTATCATTTCTAGAGAAGAGTCTCATAGAGGATCAAATACTGGGTCCAAAACTCCTAATGTTGGTTTTGCTGCTAAAATAAATAACTTCAATGACAATAAAAAAAGGTTTAACAAGGGCCCTAATCCTAATCTTAAGTGTACTCATTGCAACAAAATTGGGCATACTGTTGACAAATGTTATGAGCTTCATGGCTACCCTACCAATTATAGACAAAAGCCAAATCAAAATGGTCAATGGTCTAGGTCTAATAATTCTACTAATAGCAACAATAGTCCATCTGTGAACAATTCTGTGAGTGACAAAAGTGCTAGTTCCTTGAACACTCTGTCTGCTGATCAGTTTTCTAAGTTGCTAGGTTTGCTGAATGAAAATAAAACTAAAGAGTCCAATGTAGGAGGTAAATGCTTTAACTCCTTCTCTACTCTTAGAAACTATAAAAATTCTTTCTGTTTTAACTCTATGGGGCCTTCAACACAGAATCTAAATTGGATCATTGATTCTGGTGCAAACCAGCATATGGTCATGACCAGTGAAAACATGTTTAACTTACACTACAAGAAATTTGGTGCTTTACCAACACAAAGTATGTGTGGGAAAAAGCATATAGTGTGTTGGTAGTTGTCTTTACCTACACATAAATTAAGTGTAATGATGTGTAGACTCGTGACTGTGGATATATGCCATTACCCACACATAAGTTATGTGTAGGTATATAGCAAGCTATACCTACACATATATGTGTGGCTAAAAGGCATTTATATGTGTGGTTAAAAGTACAACAATTTGTTTAGAAGGCATTTGACGTGGCGGGTGACGTGGCATCTGACGTGGCAGGTGACGTGGCATCTGACATGGCAGGTGATGTGGCAGGTGACGTGGCATCCAACGTGGCAGGTGACGTGGCATCTGACGTGGCGGATGACGTGGCATGAATATATGTGTAGGTAAAAGTAATCTTATATGTAGGTAAAAGTAATATTATGTGTAGGTAAATGTTGAAGATGTGTTGGTATTGATTTTAATATGTGTTGAAACACATGTAAACTAAAAGGCAGTAAAATCATACATAATGTCACAAACATCACCATTGATTAATACATGAAACAAAGTGCCAATTTGATTAATACATGAAACAAATGTAAACTACAAGTAAAATCATAAATAATCAAAAGGCTTGTCAGCTTAACAAGAGAATCAAGAGTTGGATCCTGACCATTATTGATCCCAACATACAGTTGACGTCATCACAGTATCGACTCCAGCTGCTTCAACTTTGGTTCTAAGTTTTTTGGTGGATAATCTTCTTCAGGAGTGTTGTATGCATCAGCTATAGCCTTTCCCTTTTCCAGTACATCAGTCGGAACAGTTTGAAGCAGGCTGCATTTCTAAAATATGGTAGATCAGACAGTTGCATATTTACAAAAACCGGCATAACGGTTGGGGCGGATAACAGATCATACTGTGTTCGGGTCAAAACAGGTCATTTTAGGAAAGAAAGTATCAAACGACTTGGTAATTGTCACTCTTTCTTTACAGTCTTTTCGATTTCCATAAACAAGTAAACAACCAATATAATAAACATCTACAAAATTATATTTGACTGTATTTTTAAGTCGATATTATCTACTTTAAAGTATAACAAAAGATCACATATTGATTCAGTTGCATAGTTAAAAAAACAAACCTGTTTAACGCATTAACAGCTATGCCGATATTTGACTTTATTGACTTAACCGAAGCTCGGGGTTCAATTCTTGATGCATGTAGCAATAGTCAAGTTCTTCCAAAGCTCTTAAAGGAAGAAATCCATTAGTCAGAAATAAAAATGTGAAGAATATATAAATACTAAATCTGTGACGAAAGCGGTACCTGAGACATTCACAAAAAAATTGTTTTGTCTTATGAGAGTTTGAAGCTATAGCCTTTCCCTTTTCCAGTACATCAGTCGGAACAGTTTGAAGCAGGCTGCATTTTTAAAATATGGTAGATCAGACAGTTGCATATTTACAAAAACCGGCATAACTCTGCCACCACCACGTCCTCCACGACCACCGTCTCTGCCACCATCATTGTTAGCAGCGTATTCAAGTAAACTCGAAAAAGATTAACTTGCAGAGAGTTAAATAAACTTTTATAACATAACCTTTTCATCTAATAATCAATTTTAGCAAACTGAACGAATCACATATAACAGATTGATCTGTTCAATTTCTTCTATCAAATCCTCTACAGTTTAACTGATCCACATATAAATAGATAAAAGGCAACATCAAAAAACATAATGATCTAAATAATTTCAGAAACAAAAGACATTCATATTAATTTAAACAAGCATACAAAAACCACAACCAAATAAATCGCATCTAAAACCGCTAGATTCAAGTCAAACACGCAAACAATATATACAAGTATTGATCGAAACGTAATCGCAAGCATTTACCGATAGAATGTAATATCTTCAAGAGCTAAACAAGCAACAAATAAGCTTTAAACACATATCTTCAGTCAGATCCAGACTTATAGTGAGATCGATAACAAAAGCGACGAAAACTGGAAGCAAATCGCTTCCTGCAACTCCATTTTTACTCGAAAATGATTGATTCGGATGGATACATAAGATGTCGATACAACCTATGATATATATCCACAAATATACATATAAACAGGTTCAAAAAAACGACATGAGTATTGGAAATTATCGAAACAACGCACCTCATTCGGATCAACAGGTTCAGAGAAAACGTCATGAGTATAAAAAGTGATTTCTTCAAACCTAGAATAAGAAATAAGTATAACCATTAATTGCTTAAATAGCAATTACGTAAAATGAGTGAAGAAACACAAACTAACTAGATTTCACACACACAATACGATTCAGTAACTCTTTTATGGTTATTAAATTTGAATCTGGATCAAGAAATACCAATAAAACAAAATATATTATGTATGGCTAATTAAAATTAACCATGCAAAAAGAATTAGATATATAACTAAACACGTGTTTCGGAAAGTACATGTTTTCTGAATAAAACACAAACGTAAACCGTTCGAGAAATGTACATGTTTTCCAAATGAAGCCCAAACAAGTTTGCAACCAAAAATACTGACCCGACCACTTCATACGCGTTGCAACCCGAACCGACCTCTTCAAACTTTGCAAACTGATTCGTAGAAACAACCTGACAAAACATAGCATGACATTAACAAAATGAAGCGAATTTTTATTTAACCCGTTAGAGATAAGATAACTATTACAGGGTAGAATTCGGGCCAACCTTGTGGCACTTTCCACGATTTCATTCTGGGCCATCAAACGCCTTGTGAATCAATTCCGGCATTAAATTTAAGACTAATTCATCAATTTTTATTTGCGGAAGCTTCCCATCTTTTTCCCATAACTAAAAAGTAAAAACAAATAAATAAAAAGTTGAGATTGTAAATATATATAATTTAACGCAATAGAAAAAGTATATCATATACAACTCACTTCTAATAACAATATCAATATTGGTTTCTTCCCTATTCTTTTGACATAGCATTCTTTTCAACATACCTATTGTTTTTAAATGGTGTTACTTAGTTGAATCTTCTAAAAGCTCCGGTAATGATAGAAAGCATTACACAAGAATAAAAGAGAAACATTGGTCAGAGAACTAGGGCTGTTCAAAAATCTCGCGGCTCGCTCGAAGTTCGCTCGAAAAAAGTTCGAAAAAAACTCGGTTCGAAATTGGCTCGGTTATAAACGAGCTGGCTCGGCTCGATTTGTAAACGAGCCGAGCCCGAGCCAAGGTAGGTTCGGTTCGTGGCTCGCTCGTTAGGTGGTTCGTTGACTCGCTCGTTGGGCTCGTTGTAATTAAAAGGCTAATTATATATACGTGTGTATATAATTTTCAGGTTCATATTTGTAGTTAAAAACAAAATGATCCCTACACAAATACTAGTATATAACGTTATAAAATAGAATCAAGTTTCAAAATGAAAGCTATGATATTTTTCCACATTAATAGCCTCTACCTTTAGTTGCCTGTGTGATATTATCGAATAAGTTATGTGAAAATGTTGGTACCAGCATGTCACAGCTTGCATACAACCAAACATAAGAAAGTTTGAACTTGCACACAAATTAATATGCAGGTTTTATGGAGGAATTGGCTTAAAAGATAAGTCCCACCTAGTATTGGATTAATATAGAAAATGTGGGATTGGCTATAAAAGTAAAGAGAGGATTGGGGTAAAAGTTTGTCCCACGTCGCTGCTTAAATAAAGAATATAGAGGGGATACTATCTATAAATGAAGAACCCCTCAGTAATAAATTACTAGTCCAAGTTGACCCTTTTGGCGATTTGGACTTTCTATTCTTACAGGTCAATTGATTTAAAGTAAATTACACAAATTTGCGAGCTAGTTTAACGAGCTTCGAGCTGGCTCGTTTTTCTTCGAGCCCGAGCTTGAGCCTAGGCTGGCTCGGCTCGTTTACACCCCTACAGAGAACATGAAAGAATATCATACCACCACAGTTAACTTTAAGGCTGAAGTCTTTGGTCGTAACTTGTTTTTTATAGCTCTTAAACCCTTCTATTGTGACCTACAAGTTAAAAAAGAATACACAAGTTAGAACCAAAACCGAGACCGATATGCTGCATAGGGTGAGTCTTCTGTTTCCATATATTTGCTCACTCCAACAAATTGATTGGTTTCATGACAAATTATCAAACAGAAGCAAACAAAAAAACTCTACATGACTAAATGGAATCTCAGTTAGACATATTATCAAATATGTGATGTGCATGATTGAACAAAGCAATTTTAATAAACAAATCCATGTCAACAAAGCCCCAAAATCACAATTCAAAAACAAGATTAATGTTGTTACTTAATCCCAGTATAAAAACACCAACCCTGTGTTGCATCCATCTTTGGGGCTCAATTTGGAGCTGTTCCTTGACAATACAATTTAAATACACATAAAATGTACAATTTACATAAAAATAAAACCAAACACACATAAACATAAACCCTAGAAGTTAACATAATAAAAACCACTTACCAGAACCATAAATCCAACGCCTTGTGTTCGCTAAACCGAAGGTCGGTGTCGTCTTAGTTTCTTGTGAAGGGTGATTTTGGCTTTAGGTTCCTGGATCTGTAACAATAGCGAATGAAGAATCGATTTAGATTTCAACAATTTCAGGAAAAGGTTTACCTGTGGCGGTTTTCCACTGCTATAGCCGACGTTGGCTTGTGGCGATTTCGCCATCGTTACCATCAGAGCTGGTATTAGGGTTAGGAGAGGAGAAGGCTCAATTGTAGTCGCCGCTTAGGTGAGAAGAGGGTTGCCGCCGGTTAGGTGAGAAGTGGGGGTTGCCGCCGTGAGGTTTGCCGTCATGAGTTTTGCCGCGTGCATTAGGGTTCAAGGGGAGAAGAAGAGTCTGGGGGAGTTTTGGGGGGAAGGAAGTTCGTGACTGTATATATTATGGTTTGATGAAAACCGACCGTCAACACTTGCGAAGATTAGGGCTCGGTTATATTGGAATGAGATATGTGAATCTACCGTCTAATGAGGGAATTAAACTAGTTGGAGGGAACAATATTAAGGGCGGGAATAGCCAAAAATTTGAAAAAAATTATTATTTATCAAACTAAAGTATATATGAATATATGAATTAGGATCAAATACAAAGCCTCCTAGTTGTGAAAGGGCATAAAGACTCTTGAAAAAAAAAAACCCACTAAAAAAAAAAAAACTAAACACCCATCACCAGTGGTTGTTTAGGATTTTTTTAGGGTTTTAGGGGGTGGTGGGGTTAGGTTTTTTTGGGGGTTGGGGGTGCGGGGGTTAAGTTTTTTTAGCTTTAGGGGTGGGGGGTTAGGGTTTTTTTTTTTTTTTTTTTTTTTTTTTTTTTTTTTTGCGTGGGGTTGGGGGTGGGTGTTTAATTTTTTGGTGGTGGTGTAGTGGGTCTAGGTTTTAAGTTATTGGACACTTGTAACTCTATAAATACTTCTTACACTTCTTACAATTAGGAGTCTTTGTAGAATAACTTAACCCATATATATATGTGTGTGTGTGTACATATTATGTTATATATAAAAGTTTGAAAAAATAAATTATTATAATTAATATAAACTAATTAATAAATAAAATACAAGCCGAGTCGGAGCTTGAAAAACTACCAACGAACCGAGCTTGAGCTTTAAATGAAGCGCTGAGCCCTCATAATTTATTTTTTATGTGTCCAATATCTACACATATTGTACATTTCTAAATATACGTAGGTATTTTTTGCCACGTCATCTTAAAAAAAGATTTAATTATTTATTTTATACGTATTCAATACCTACACGTATTGTACATTTTTCAATATATGTAGATATTTGTTTTGTCCTACATCATTAAAAATATATATTTACTTAATTTATAGGTATGTAATATCTACACATATTGTATATTTTTAATCATGTGTAGGTATTTAATTTGCCACGTCATTTTCATAAATAAAAAAATAAGTATATATTAACTTAGTTTATCTATATTTTTTTTAAATTATTATGTGTTGGTAAACATAATCATTTACCTACATATATATTAGCTTTTTACATATGTGTAGATAATTTAGCTACACATGACGAAAATTTGTTACATGTGTAGGCAATTTTGGGGGGGGGAAATTTTCCCACCAATACCATGTGTGGCTAATATGTATTACCAACACATATTAAGTGTTAATCATTATGAAAATATGTCATCAACTATTACCCACATATATACAAACATGTGTAGGTAAATACCCACACATTTACATGTGTAGGTAAATTATGTGTGGGTAAACACCCCAATTTCTTGTAGTGTTAGTTGATGTGTCTGAATATAATATTACCATTAAACACCCAAATGGGACAGATGCTAAAGTCACTAAAATTGGGTCCTTTAAGTTGTCAGACTCTGTGATCTTAAAAGATGTGTTTGTTGTGCCAGAGTACTATGTGAATCTTATTTCTGTCTATAAGTTAGCCAAGGACAACAAACTTAGGGTCATTTTTTGATGAAAATACTTGTTACATTCAGGATTCCTGCACAAAGAAAACCCTGGTGACTAGTAGACAAACTGAGGGTTTGTACTTTTATGGTAACCCTCTAGGCACTAATTTTTCTTGTTTGAGTAAAACTGAAAATATAAAGCTCTGGCACTCAAGGCTGGGTCACCCAGCTGAACAAGTGTTGAAAGTCTTACAAATTGAAACTGAGTTAAATAACATCAAGCCTTGTGACAACATAAAGTCCCTTTTCCTCTAAGTGAACACAGATCATCTAAAGTAGGGGATCTAGTTCATTTGGATGTCTGGGGTCCCTACAAAGTCACTAGCATAGATGGGTACAATTTTTTCCTCACAGTTGTTGATGATTTTACCAGGACTGTTTGGGTGTACTTACTAAAATCCAAATCAGAAGTTTTTGAAAACATACAAAATTTTTACAATCTGGTCAAAACTCAATTTGAAGTCGATATCAAGGTTTTTCGTAGTGATAACGGATCCGAGTTTATTAATTCTCAGATGTCATCCTTTGTTAAAAACAAAGGGATTCTTCATCAAACCTCATGCACATATACTCCACAACAAAATGGTGTTGTGGAGAGAAAACATAGACACTTGCTAAATGTTGCAAGAGCTTTATTATTTCAGTCTAAAGTTCCCCTCAAATACTGGTCTGAATGTGTGCTTACTGCTTCCTACTTGATTAACAGGCTTCCCTCTTCTGTGTTGCATGGTTGTTCTCCTTATGAAATGTTATTTGGCTTTAAACCTTCTCTTGATCACTTGAAAGTTTTTGATTGCCTTTGCTATTTTACCATTTTAGACAACTCTGATAAACTTGAGGAACGAGCTGAAAAATGTGTTTTTACGGGATATTCAAATCTTAAAAAGGGTTATAAGGTTTGGAGCTAGAACAAAGAAAATTCATTTTTTCTAGGGATGTCAGTTTTCACGAAACTGTCTTCCCTTTTAATAACACTCATGAACAAATAAGTACAAACTTTCTAAACCAACTCAACTTCTTTGACAATTTTGAAACATCAAGTGATACAAATCCCAATGATGAAGAGAAGGATATTACTGACTCAACCACTGTGACTCAGCAACACAGTGATGCAGTTGAGTCAACTGTCGATAGTAATACTCAGCAATCATCAGGAGCTGACGTTGAGACTGAGAGGAATGAGTCCATGGGGGCTACAACTGAACCTGTGAGGGCTGAGTCTAGTGGCATTGGTGATGAGTCAAACCTTCCTAAGGGTACTCAAAACATTAGAAGGTCCACTAGGACCGCTTCTATTCCTAAAAGATTCGATGATTATATTGTTGGGAATGCAAAATATAGCTATGATAAAGTCGTCAATTATTCCAACTTACCTAGTGAGAACATTTGCTTTGCTGCTAATATCAATAAAATAATTGAACCATGCACCTATAAAGATGCCCTTAATGATAAAAGATGGATTGATGCAATGAATGATGAATTATCTGCCATGTATAAGAATAATACATGGGATATTGTTGATCTTCCTAGTGGTAAAAAACCTATTGGGTGTAAATGGGTGTTTAAGGTCAAATACAAGTCAACAGGGGAAGTAGATAGGTTCAAAGCTCGGCTTGTGGCCAAAGGCTTTAACCAACGAGAGGGGATTGACTTTGAGGAAACATTCTCCCCTGTCGTTAAAATGGTAACTGTCAGATGTGTTGTTAGTCTAGCTGTCCAAAATGATTGGCCCTTGTATCAACTTGATATTAACAACGCCTTCCTATATGGTAATCTTAGAGAGGAAGTTTATATGTCTTTACCTGATGGGTTAAATGTTAAAGGGAACAAAGTATGTAAGTTAAATAAGTCTCTATATGGCCTAAAGCAAGCTCCACGAATGTGGAATGAAAAACTTGTTCAAGTGTTGGTCAAAATTGGCTTTACACAATCTAAGTGTGATCATTCCATGTTCATCAAATCTGTGAACTCTGTGTTTATTGTGCTTCTTGTTTATGTAGATGATATTGTTCTAACTGGAAACTGTGAAAAAGAAATAAACAAAATTAAGGATTTTTTAAAAACTGAGTTTTTAATCAAAGATCTTGGCCTACTCAAATATTTCTTGGGCATTGAGGTAACTAAAACTACCAATGGCATTTGCGTTTCTCAAAGGAAGTACTGTATGGACCTGTTAAATGAATACGGGATGAGTGGAAGTAAGCCCAACGGCTGTCCCATAGATCAAAATCATGTTTTGACAAATCTAACTCTCACTAAGTCAAAACCTGTGAATGTCACACAGTATCAACAACTGATAGGAAAATTAATTTATCTATCACATACAAGACCGGACATTGCCTATTCGGTTCATTATTTGTCTCAGTTTATGCATAAGCCAACTGAGGCTCATACCCAAATTGCCTTCAAGGTTCTGCGCTACTTGAAAAGTGCTCCAGGTACTGGCATTCTTTTTCAAAAAAGTAGCACTTTTCATTTAACAGCCTTTGCAGATTCGGACTGGGCCAAATGTGTTGAAAGCCGCAGATCTGTCACCGGCTTTTGTATATTCCTTGGAAGCTCATTGATCTCCTGAAAAAGCAAAAAGCAAAACGTTGTCTCAAGATCCTCTGTCGAAGCAGAGTATCGATCTATGTGCAATGCTACATGTGAAGTATTATGGTTGATGAACATCTTAAGGGAACTGAAAGTGGATGTGGATATTCCTGTTGTGCTGAAATGTGACAACACAGCAGCTTTATCCATTGTTGCTAACCCTGTCTTTCATGACAGAACGAAACATTTCGAGGTTGACCTTTTTTTTTGCGAGAAAAAATTGCTTCAGGCTTAATTAAAGCCACTGGTGTCAAGTCTGAACATCAACTGGCAGATATTTTCACTAAAGGCCTGCTACCAAAAGCTCATGCAGACATGTGTAAGTACTTAGGTCTGTCTAATCTTTTTCACATTTAAACTGCGGGGGGGGGGGGGGGGGGGGGTTAAAAATACTATTTATACTATTTATTCAGTTTAAATGTTCATTGCCTTCTCTAATTTATTTCCATGTTTATTGTTTGTGAGGTTTGCTCTGCTGTATTTGGGCTAGTAGCCGTTGTGCCCAGCTGTTCCAAGCTGTTGCTGTCTTTGGGCTTAGCTGTTGCCTGCTTTGGGCTCCCATGATTCTCGGTGGCCCCTTAGGGCTTGGCCCTTATAAAGAAGGGTGGTTGGTGTGGCTGATATACTTGAGCTCCTTACTTCACTCGCTCTCATCTTATATCATTCTGTCTTGATTCCCTCTACTCACACGTACATTCGTGAGATTAGGGTTTCCTTCTGTCTTATACAGATCATACTACTGGAGATCTTTACTTGTAGAACAATCTGTGTTGAGTGATTGTCTATTGCGTGTATCTGTTTGCTGAGATTCATAATAAAACTGTGTTTGTAGTTTCAATCCTTGAGTTCTGACAAAACTACCCATCATTTAGGAAAAATAATCAGGGGGGCGATCCTATATAATTTTAAAATTTTCGAACGAAAAATCGGACCATATACACTTATAACTGAAACATTGGGGTGGGCGGGTGCACCCCCGAGCACCCATGATCCTTCGCCCCTGCCGTTGACGGGCCGGTGTACACGACGTGGAGAGGCAACAACGCTGGTTTTCCACACCTACACCGTATGATCTTAGATGCTTTAAGTAGTTTAAGACATAAAACTAGGAAATCATAATCGACAAGATTAGATTTTGAACATAACTATAATAAATATATATTAATATTAATAATTATTATAATATGAGCACCAACAATAGCATTTTTGGGTTGATTTTTTGGGCCATGTGGATGATGCAATTGTGAAGAGTGAGTAGTGAAGAGGAAATATGGGTAGGAGGCAGGCAACAATTTATTTCGTGGGTTAGCGACTGTGGTTAGTAGCAAATAGGACCGAGAAAGTCAGGAATGAGTATTGAGTAGAGATGTTCAAAGTTTGGTTCGGTTAGTTTGGACAAAAAGTTAAAGAACAAACGATCAACTACGCTTTTTAAAAACAACAAAACAAAATAACCAGATTAAACATGTAAGACGACTGTGCCAATTTAATGGATTGGGATCATGGTTTATTGTATATGGCGGTGTCCGAATCATCTATATTATACATCTCGTGTAGACATTTTTGGAATTATACTACTTTAAGAATTAAGATGCTTTCCAGATTAGGCAAGTTTTAACTTCTAGAAGACAAGCTTTTATTTTAAATTTCCTTCCCCTACACATCAAAATTCTACTCAAACCCCTTGGTGAGTTTTACATCAATAGACTCGTATCATCGTTCTGATCAAAAGCCTTAAAACATCAGTTTGTAATTCGGAAAAAAACTTAACTCCGTTAAAAATTTTTAACTGAGGACCGGTGGAGGAAAAATAATTGAAAGGTGGGACTGTTACGAGGAATAAAAAAGGTGGGACTGTCAATGGCCAATGACGTCTAGTAGGGATTATTAGAGGTCCATATCCCAAAACTAGGGATGAGATTTTTTACCGAAATACCGGTACCGCACCGGTACCGTACCGATCATAAACGGTACCGGTATCAGTAATAGATTTTTCGAAATTCGATATCGGTACCGGTATTTTTCGGTAAATACCGGTATTAATACTGAATTTAATAATGAATTCCAAGGGGTTTTACGTTGGATTGAAGATGCGATAAATATGCAAAACTAAAGAGGAAAAGGGAAAATGCAAAGCGATTAAAGAGATTAAACCAATATCAAATTTTTTTTGTTTGGTTATTTTTAATCAATTATGTTGTTTTAGACATGTTGGAATTTCGATGTTAAAAAGTCGAACCAATGAATGTTTACCTTTTGATTTTTTACTACTTAATATGTTTACCTTTTGTTTACATTTCTGTATATATTACTGTAGTTTAGTTAATAATGGATGGATGGGTTACACATGATATTTTTTAGGTAAAACAATGGATGACGCCAAAGCAGTATCAATGTAGTAAAGTACGGAAATACCAGTACCGATAGTCCGATACCGAATCTATAAATACGGTATGGTAATCGGTATCCACATTTCCTCAATTTCGGTAACGGTATTTACGGTATCGGTACCGGTACCATGCTCATCCCTACCCAACACTATATGTAGTCTTTGTTAAATTTTTTTAATGAAAGACATTTCAACTCACATTATCATTTAGGGGTTGTTTGAGTATCTTTGAATGGGTAAGTATTGAACTATTAAGATCTCTAAACTATTAAGTGTTGAGCAATAAGAGGTATGAATCATTAAGAACCAGTATAATGCTTATCAATTCAGAGAGAAATGTCTGACCAATTCAGATAAGAGTTCTTAACCATTCAGACTCAGTAAAATGCTTAACCATTCAGAGCCAAATGTCTGAACCATTTAGACATCTGTTTACGAAACAAACAATCTAAACCGCCCAATACACCCAGTTAAACCGTTTCTAAACCAAATCCGGTACGTTATAAAAAACCGGATTATCTCCATTAACATTAGAAGATGCTTACGTAAGCCGGGAATAGGGTTTTCATCTCATTGGCCATTTTGGGCGGCCATGTTGACTTTTAGTTTTTTTTTTATATAATAGTTATTTATAGGTTATGTCAAATTACAATTTTATCCTAGGTGTAAAATTACGATTTCACCCTCGAATCGAAATAAAGTTTTGCTTTTGCCCCCGGCTTAAATTTACGATTTTGCCCTCAGTTAAAAAATACAATTTTGCCCCCAGCTCAAAATAAAATTATGGTTTTGCCTCAGCTAGAGTCCTGTCAAATCACGATTTCGTTCCCACTTTAAAATTACGATTTTGCCCCCAACTAAAAATTACGCTTTTGCCCGCAAATAAAATATTACGATTTTGCCCCCATTTCAAAAAAAAATGGTTTTGCCCTCAGTTAAAAATATTATTTTACCTCCATTTTAAATTTACGATCATACCTCCGCTAAAAAATGCAATCTTGCCATCGTTTTTTTCTTTGCCAAAACCATGGTAGTGTTTTATTTTACTTTGTTGATTTAATTTTGTTTTTATTCACGCCAAACAGCTGCCTATCACTCGCTAATTTGTCCTGACAAGTTATTGTTTTGCCCCCCAACTCTAAATTACACGCTTGTCATCGTTTTAGTTAATTTTTTTCATCATAACTATGGTACTGTTTTTCTTTAATTGGTTAACTTGATGTATCTTTTTTTATATGGTGTTATAGGTAGCATGCATAGCTAACTGACATAAAGGCGTACATGTTATTAACCTAAGAAATACTCGGTTTAGCGCCCCGCAACACGGGCGGCGTATAACTCTAGCAGCCTAACACTGGCTCATTAGTCCTGAAAAATTATAGTTTTGCCCTGAACCCAAAATTACGGTTTTATCATCGTTTTTTTTTTTTCATAGCAAAATTATAGTAGTCTTTTTTTTAATTGATTGAGAATTATTCGGCATCGCCCCGCAACGCGGGCGGGACATCTACTAGTTTTAAAACATTGCCAAAAATATTCAATAACCGTTCAAAATAAATAAATAAAATATTCAATATTCAAATTTTCTTTTAACGCAATTTAAAATATTCACTTTAGGTTTCAAAAGTAGCAACACAAAATCAAATCATTAATTCTAGACCCCCTTTCTTCTTCACTCATCCCAAATTCGAAACCCTAATTTCCCCAATTGAGAAGCTTCATTCAGGTATTCGCTTTCTTCACTCTTGATATTAATTAATTACCTTCTTACAATCATCTATTCATGCTCTATGATTTGTTATCTTCTTATTTAACCCACAAATTCTCGTATAATTGACGAATCATGTGAATAATAATAACAGACCAAAATTGGCCTTATATAATTGTGCGTTTGAATTTGATCTGAATTTTTTACGAATAGAATGATTTAGGTGTTTAAGCTGCAGCGAAATCCGTTTTAAGGTGATTTAGGTTTAATATGGCAATTAAAAGTT
Organism: Helianthus annuus; assembly: GCF_002127325.2. Lineage (NCBI taxonomy): Eukaryota > Viridiplantae > Streptophyta > Magnoliopsida > Asterales > Asteraceae > Helianthus > Helianthus annuus. Next base: position 185,031,186 of record NC_035443.2, on the reverse strand, counting down.
AAAGTGCGATTGGATATTTGGAACAGTGTGAGAATTTTGATGATTTTTGATGCTTAATGTGTTAGTTTTGAGTAGGAACTGACTAAGACTTAAAACACTAACAACTAACAATTAATACTTAAAACACTAATAGCAGCAATAAGAAGAAACACAAATGGTAGAAATAAGAAGAAAGGTACTGATATCGGGAAAATTGGTGATATATCGGTCCAATTTCGATCAAATATCGGTCAAAATCGCCGATATTATCGGTAACAATATTCCGACCGATATTTTGCACCGACATCTCGGAAGGGGACCGATAATCGATATATCACTGATATATCGGGATATTAACTACATAGATAATTCATGAATCTCTAATATAATTAAATTTACTTATTACATATAGTAATGAAAAATGAAAAGTTACATTAAAAGATTCAAGCTTTTAGTCAACTCCTGGCTGTTTTGAAATCTAGTTGAAAGAAAACGTTGGTAATTTAGTAGTTGACAACTTAGGCTTATACGGTGCTCAAATTTCTAACACTTGTATACGTATGTCCAATGGGTTGTTGTTGGTGGTATATATTTACACTTTTATCTGTTGCAATCCTAAATATTTATTTCTATTAAAGGGCAATTTGTGAAGGATTTGTAATGGCTGTTTGGATAGTATACTTCTTGACAGTGATCATCATGTCTAATTGTCATGTACATGATTCAAAGTTTGATACTTTGATGTACTTTAGGGCTGTAAACGAGCCGAGTCGAGCCGAGCTAGACCCAGCTCGAGCTCGGCTCGAACTCGATTCGAGCTGGCTCGGCTCGAGCTCGAATTTCAAATCGAGCTGAGATTTGAGGCTCGAGCTCGGCTCGATTAGAATTCAAGCTAGCTCGGCTCGGCTCGATCTAGCTCGAACTAACAAAGAACCGCAAAATTTATTACTTAAAAAGCCCTTAAAAATGAACTTCTTCATAGCCTAAGGGCCATAATTGCCATTTAATTTAACCATATGGCTAAATATGCAAGTATAAATAGTTAATTCACTATCTCCATTGTCTTTACCTTCTTTTATAAGGGAGATACTCCCTTAGTTTTTGTTTTCTAAGCGATGTGGGACAAAAAAAATGAAGGATGTAAACCTTATCGAGCCAGCTCACGAGCTCACGAGCCGAGCCAGGCCAAGCTCGAGCTAGAATGTTGTTGGTGTTCCAAGATGCAGTAAAATTGAAGTTTCAGGTTTAATATCACATTTGAAAATCGAAGTGCAATAGAATACTTGGAACATTGTGAGGATTTCGTGTTTTTCCTGCTTAATATCTTAGTTTTCAGCTAATTGGCTTGATTTTAGCATTGTTGCATCTGTCATATTGAGATTTATTTTGACTTTTCTGGTCAAATTCTTCATGTTTATAATATTCGTTTCTATTAAAGGCTAATTGTCATGGTAATTTGAGAATAGCTATGATTTTCATGTCTCACCGTCATGTATTTGATTCAAAGTTTGATTTTGAAATTTGCAGCAATTTCTTTCATAAGTTTCGGGTTCTCATGGATCAAGATGCTGCACGCACCGCAAGGGAATCACTCGAGTTAGTCTTCCAGATGTCAAACATTCTTGACACAGGGTTAGACCGTCAAACCCTTTCGGTGCTCATTGCCCTCTGTGACCTCGGTGTAAACCCTGAGGCACTTGCTGCAGTGGTCAAGGAGTTTCGTCGTGACCCGCCAATAACCTCCTCAACACCATCTAGTAACTAATGTTTATGTTAATGTGAAGTCTTATGTTGTTTCAGAATTTCAGTTTTATGTTTTCTGGTGTCATTATTAGTTGTTAACATGTTAAAACATTTAAACTGATTATATGACGATGGAAGTTCTCAAATCCCTACTCGCGTTTATACATACCTGCGTACGTACGTACACATATTACATATATTTCATACACACCTCGAGATATACTTACGTATGCGCAAGACACAGGCTAACATTTTGTATGCTTTCTTGCATATAAGCGAACCGAGCAAACTCGTTAAGGGAATAAATGTGTTTACGAACTGTTCATGAACACTTAAACGAACAAACACAGATGAACTTTCTGCATAATGGTTCATAAATTGTTCGCTGAACGATCAGTGCGTTTGCGGCCCTACTTGCATACACAAATATTCGGCTGTTACAATCTAGGCTTGAGCAGGGGCAAGTTGCAGCCTATTGGAACAAAGACGATAAACGACAAGGTCCCTTGCCTACGGCCAATGTAATTCCTAGCCTACGGCCAATGTAATTCCTACAGCACCGTCTCACGATTTCAGTTAAGGGCTTGAAACCGATGCTAGTCTTAAGTGGTTTAAGGTGTGATTGTAGCTTCTGATGGATACCATTAGCAATACATTTTAGGGATAGGAAAGGTCGTAGAAATACCTTCTGAAATAGTTTTTTTTTTTTTTTACATTTTATAGCGGCCACCGACAAGAGAGGTGACGATAGAGAAATTTTGAACTATCGTTATCTCGAAGTAAAATTCTTTGATTCGACATAATATTCCTAGATACGCGTGCGACTCGATGTAAGGTTCCTTGATTCGACGTTAGATTCCTCGATTCATTGTCGTGCGAATTATTTTATTCGACGTAATATTCCTTGATTCACGCGTTAATAATTTGACAATACGTAATATTCTGTAACAACTTACTATATAAACGACTATAATCTTATTCATTTTCATTCAACTTCTTTTCATTTCTTCTATATTCTCTCTGTATTCAAGTTATATTATGCTATCAATGTCGCTTTGGGGCGACAGTTATTTTTTCGTTGGTGACTCGGCTAGCGAGTCGAATCAGACGACGTATGATTTGAATCAAAATAACAATTCAAAGGGTTGTTTGATTTAAATCTTCCATCCGATCTAAGTCTTGCGTCTGATGCCAGGCAGGATCCGTGGGGTTTGGATGCCTATCAGGGTGGTAATAATGCTGGTGTAATTCCCAATGATTTTGGGTTTGGTGACTATGACGGAGATCCACCGACGTCCGGTAGTGGAGAACCCCCGCCCGGTAGTGGAGGACCGTTGTTTGGGGGTAAAGGTGACGACGAACCTAGTGAGTTTAAAACCGACTAGGTATAACATTTATTTATATGTTTATTTGTGGCACGTTTAATAGAACTATTTTTATAACCCCAAAGTGTTCCATCAGAAATTCAATAGCATGGATGATTTACTTAACTAGTGTTGATTCATCGGACGCGACAACGGGTACGCCATAGCCATTAAACGCATGAACTACGAGAAAGCCTCTAGCCCCTAAAAATATGGCTTATGTGCAATTGTGGCGGCCACCACAACCAAACAACCACGGTTAGACGTAGCGGATATAGGAAACCCGGTTGCGAGTTCCAACTGATCAGGACATACATAAAGAGGTTAAGAGTTTGGACTCTAAGGGTTGACAAAGCTAAGCAGAACTATGAACCCTTTTTGTATTCTGAGGGACATTTGTCCCTAATGAAGCTGACTCCAGTGGAAAAGAGAATGGTGGGGCAGTTGACGCACTATAACATGCGACCGCGAGACATTCTTTCGACCATTAAAAAACAGAACCCCGAAAATGTCTCAACAAGAAATAAAATATACAATACGCAAGCGAAATTGGGTCGGAGGGAGCAAGTCAGTGAGACTCCAATGCAGATTCTCTTCAACCGGTTGAAAAAAAAAATTGGGTTTGTTTTCTTCCACCGAACATCTAAAAAGGATGAAAGGCTACAAGATGTTTTCTTTATCCACCCGAAGTCGAACATGTTGTGGCGTGCCTTCCCGCGTGTGTTGCTTATAGACTCCACCTACAAGACGAACGAGTACAACATGCCCCTCATCTAGATTATTGGTGTCACACCTATACACCTCTCTTTTTTGCATTGCCCATGCGTTCATAACCAAGGAACAAGAGGAAAACTTCATGTGGGTGTTACAGAAGTTGAAAGATTCATTTGACAGTGCTATGGAGCCTTGTGTAATAGTAACGGACAGCGACCTCGTCCTCATGAACGCATGTGCAAGCGTGTTTCCGAATGCGGTCATTCACTATGTCAGTGGCACATACAAGAAAATATCGCTAAATATTGCAAGCCATACATTAAAACGGAAACAAACTTGAATAAGTTTATATACAAGTGAGGCAAGTTGGTCAACTCAACGAGCTATGATAGTTACAACTATTGGATCGTTCGTGACGTTTTCTTCTATCGTTCTTCTCGTACGGTACGTTTCTAAGTCTTGTTCGTAGAATAGAATTTGTGATTCCGTAACTTGCTAGTTAGCGTATCGTGTAGCGTAGATTAGCATAATGAGGATCGATTGTTTGAATGATTTTGAAAAAAAAAAACTGAATTTTTAGTGTATACGATCGTAACAATGTATATGATTGTATACACTTTGAATATAAAGTGTATACAATCGTATAAACATGAATATATTCATTTTTTTTATTACGAGTCGGACAAAAATGTATGCTGATAAATTCGATAAATGTATACGGTACGTATAATACTTGTGCGTATAATACTTGTACGTAGTATACGAGCCATATACGGTACGTATAAGGGGAGTGGGGGTGGTTACTAGTGATAGAATTCCATCACTCACAAGCATCCAATCAACTCCTGCCATGTCATCAGCCACTATTCTATCACTCACAAGCATTTTGTAGTGGCGGTGGTCACTAGTGATAGAATTCCATCACTCACAAATTTTTTTAATTTTTATTTTTAAATTAGAAATTAACAATAAAACACTAAAATTATAAATTTCACTAAAATTAAAACATACTAGTTCAATTTAACATACTAGAAATATTTTAGGTTACAATTTAAAAAAAGGAGTAAATTACAAGTTTTGTCCTTTATGTTTACATCAAATTGCAGGCGCTGTCCTTTTGGCCAAAAGTTTACAGGCGGTGTCCTTAACCTTTCAAAATCTTGCACGTTTTGTCCTTTAGGCCAAACCTAGTTAGAAATCTCAGTTAAAAATTGTCATGTGCAATGCGCATGAGGGTAAAATGGTAATTTCCCTCTCAACCCTTTCTATTCCCCATTTATAACCCTCACCAACCCTTTTGTAAACATTTTGGAGAGAATGATTTCTAACCAGTTATGAGAGAATGATTCGTACATTAGGACTGAACACCACAAATCAAAGAACTCCAAAACATCACTTTAAGATGAATACTCACGAAAGCCAAAGTTAATCACATAAAGATTCTAACTTTCTAAGTTTAAAAGGGTGACCCCTGTGTCTAGATTATGATCCTCTTGACAATGGATTACAAACAAGAAAAAATCATCCTTTTATCTTTACATAATTAATCAATTATTGGGACATGACAGAGAGAGAAGAATCATCCCTTTAAAGTTTGCTATCAACCTATACATCTAACTTTACATTAAAAAAACACCCATATACACTATACATTAAAAAAACACCCATATACCAGAAGGAAGTAGAAGTGGAGAATCCAGAAGAAGCAGAGGCCATGACAGAGAGAGAAGCAGCAGCAAATAAGCACTGGCAGGTCCTCAACACGAGGCCGTTGATCTTGCCTGGACTACCAAACAGAGATTTCATCTTTGTGGATGGGTGAAAATGGATATTGATTGATTGTTGTGAAAATTAATTTAGGGTGTTTAGAACATTCCCCTAATTGTAGACCCCCAATGTGTCGCCATCTTCCTAAAGAATACCAGCTTCGTTATCAGCTTCTGATTGATCAAATCGAGATTTGGATCTTATACTTTCAGGTTTCAAACCCTAACTTGCACACACACAAATGTACGGATCATTATCTAATAATTGGTTGTTAAAATTGAGATCTGGATGTTGTTGATGAGATGGATTGTGTGAAAATTGAAGTGGTTACAGGAGAATTGTGATTGAATTTGTGGTTAAACAAGGATGACTGTAGTGGAAGGTGAATGGAGAATGCCAGAATAAAGTGAGATTGACGGTGATGAAAAGATGGGTGTTGCTTAATAGTGATTTTTGAAGTAATCACCAGAAATTATTAATTTTTATTATATAGTTTCTCAATGTTTACCATTATACCCTCATGTTTTAACTAGGATTTCTAACCAGGTTTGGGCTAAAGGACAAAAGGTGCAAGATTTTGAAAGGTTAAGGACACCGCCTGTAAACTTTTGGCCAAAAGGACAGCGCCTGCAATTTGATGAAAACATAAAGGACAAAACTTGTAATTTACTCTAAAAAAAAAGATACTAAAAAAACTCTACTCCTCGTCTGACTCATGAAACTCCAAACCTAAAGAACCTACTAGTTCGATTAAATCGTATCTCAACCGAAAGTTAGTTTCTTCATCACGCAATTCTTGTTGGATATTTTGTGGAACTTGAACTTGTGTAGGAGGATCCGGCACCCAATCCAGGGATATTGCACGTCCGTCTTCTTTGATTATCATATTGTGCAATATGATACATGCATACACTATGCTATGTATTGCTTTCTTGTTCATCGCACGAACCGGTCGGTGTAGTATACCCCATCTACCCTTTAAAACACCAAATGCCCTCTCAACATCTTTTCTTGCCGATTCTTGCAATTTTTTGAACACGATTTCTTTAGCCTCGACAGGAAATGAGGGAGCTTTCACAAAAACTGACCATGACGGGTAGATACCATCCACAAGAAAAAAGCCTCGTTTGTAATATCGTCCGTTAACATAGAAAGGAGAGGAAGGTGTGGTACCATCCGTTACGGTTTGAAACAACGGCGACGTGTGCAACACATTGGTGCCGTTGTTTGAACCTGGAACACCGAAATACGAATGTCAAATCCATAAATCATTCGACGCCACCACTTCTAGTATGATGGTTGGTCTTTTGATGTCACCCTTAACATGCGCCCCTCGCAACTCTCTTGGACAATTTTTCCACTCGATATGTGTACAATCGATGCTACCGAGCATCCCTGGAAAATGCCATCTAGCCTCATGTGCGGCGTAAATACGTGAGATGTTGTGGCTCGTCGGTTTACGTAAAAACTCTTTACCATACAACTTAATGACCGCGTTGCAAAAAAAATTGCAGACATTCACAGGAAGTTCTGGACGCCATAGCTAGGTATTCATCATATTGATCAGGAGGGTTACCTGTCGCTAGTTGTCGAATGGTGGACGTGCATTTTTGTATCGCCGTGAAACTTGGTTTGCCCCTCGCATCGTAACCTTCTTGAAACCATTCATCGCTTGCTTCGATGTCTCCAACAATCTTTAAAAATAATTCTTTTGGTAAACGAAACCGATCTCTAAACGTTTCGGCATTGTAGAGCGGATTCTCCACAAAATAATCGTTCATTAACACTTCGTTGGCACGTATACGATCACGGTCTACCATCTTCTTCTTTGGGCGGGACGAACTAGTATCAAGTTCGTTATACACCGACACAAAATATTTTAGCGTCTCATTGTCGGAAGACGACTCGGTATCGCTATCGCTAGACATCGGAAACGTCGAATCCGTAGGGAACTTCATTTGAGAAAGATGTAGATTGTGTGAAATGTGTTTATGTTTTGGTGTGTGTGAAATGGTTAAAAATGGGGATATATAGATAAAAGGTTTAAGGGTTTTTTTTAATAAGTTTACCGTTACAAAACGGTCAAAAAGAAATAAAAAAAGGGTCAAAAAGGAATCAAAAAACGGTCGAAATCATCAATGTTCAACGCGTTAATCCTATCACGCGTGAACAAGGTGGTGGCGGCGGTGTTCATGATACTTTCACGAGTGATGGGCAGTCCATAACGGACCACTCCCACTCCCCTAATACTTGTACGGACCATGTACGAGACATATATAATACTTGTACATATCGTATACGAGCCGTATAATACTTGTACAGTGCCAATGTCTAAATCAAGTGGTGGAAGGCTTGCGATTTTCACTTGATGCAGAGTGAGGCATTGGTGGACAATGATATGAGACCTAGGGAAACTTGGGTTCAATCCTTGAGCCAAACGGGTTTTACCGGTAATTTCATCGTCATGCCTACGAGCGGGTGGGTTACCAAGTTTTCCCCGAAATTGATGGTGGACTCGGGTTACTATCGGAGTACTCCGTTTGGTCCAGTGGGTGCCTCGAAAGTGCTTGGGATTGATAATGTTGGCCGTTAAAAAAAGTTACATGTATAATAGTCGTATAATTCAACTTTGGTCGTATAACATCATACGGGCCATAATATAATGTTATACGGACCGTATATAATGAAAAAAACAATCCATTCATTAAATTTTGTGCAACATTCTTGTATACGGGTGTGAGATTAGTGGAAGCATTCTATACATACGAAATTATTTTCAAAGTATAGATGGGTGGTGTCATATTTCTCCGTATCTAAACTAAACACTGTACCTTTCAAAAGAGATTCATTATTTTGGTTTTTTCCCTTAAAAATAGCTCTTATATTCCTTTAAATACACACAACAATATCCTATCTTGATTATAAGTAGCATACTAATATTTACAAAATAACTATAAATTTATTAGATTTTTAAGTCGGGTACAACCGGCCTGACCGCTAAACCAATAGTGTGTTCGCCTCATTGAAGGGTTTTCAAAACATTGATTAATATATGGTGATGATATCTATACATTCCTCAAAATTTTTGTACATCACTCAATAGGAAACGTATAGCCCAATACGCTTCCTATAAGGTTTAAACCATTAAATTAAATGCGACACCAATATGAATCGTATAGGGCAATATTATAGGGCAATATGATATAGCTCTTATATTCCTTTAAATACAAACAACAATATCCTATCTAGATTATATGTAATATATAAATATTTACAAAATAACTATAAATTTATTTTATTTTACTTTTTGAACGGCAAATTAGGATCACTGACGAACCACTGGAGTATTATCGTGCCACCAGTAGAACCACCCGATCATATCCATCTCCACTAGGCTATAATACCTATACACCAATTCAGGAGGAAACCCAATAAATCTGAGAAAAACCCCCATTTGTGAGAATCGAACCCAGGACCTAATGGTCCCAAAGCCTTATCTCACCCCCAAGATGCCACTAGGCTATAATGCCATTGACATAACTATAAATTTATTATATTTTTAAGTTGGGTACAACCGGCCTGACCGCTAAACCAATAGTGTGTCCGCCTCATTGAAGGGTTTTCAAAACATTGATTAACATACGGTGATGATATCTATACATTCCCCAAAATTTTTGTACATCACTCAATAGGAAACGTATAGCCCAATACGCTTCCCATAAGGTTTAGACCATTAAATTAAATGCGACACCAATATGAATCGTATAGGGCAATATGATTCTTATTGGTACGATATGCTCTGACATGCATGCAGTTCAGAACTGAAAAGGTCTGAAAAGTAACCTCAATAGGAAGCATATAGGGCAATACGACTCCATAGGGTTAACAGGAAGCGTATAGGGCAATACGATTCCCATAGAGCTTCAGTTAGTGAACGAATTAAATCAATAGGAAGCGTATTGCGCAATACGATTCCTATTGTTACGATGAAACCCGATATGCACTGACATGCAGGCAGTTCAGAACTCAGAAGGTCTGAAAAGTGACCCCAATAGGAAGCATATAGGGCAATACGATTCCTATAGGGTTTTGGCAGGTGAACGAATTAATTCAATACGAAGCGTATTATGCAATATGATTCCAATCGGACCAGAAATCTGTTATATATCTTAGCTTTCGGGGACGAGTTTATCCAGACAAAAATTCACAAACTAAACAATCCGATCAAACCACTCGTATCACAATGTCGTCTTGGGACCTCAATTATGTTTTTGGCGATTATTCAAACCACTCAAATACGAATGAATCATACGTCTCCGAAAGTAAAATCAAACCTGTTGTTGAATGAGGAGAGGAAGAGGTTGCATCCGTGGTTCGTTGTAATAACGGGCTTCAGCTGCCCGATTTGAACCACGAGTACGTAGATATGAACCTAAAAGTTATCCGCAATACTATCCGCGTTACCAATACCCGTCTTACCATTCGCATGCGGAAGTAAAACGCAAGAACGAGTATGAGGAAGGTGTTAAACATATTGAGATAGATGATAACGATTTAAAGGAAGATGATAACGATTTCGAGGAAGCTGATGACGACGAGGGGTTGGTAACGACCACGAAGAACATAACATGGATGTTTCTTTTGAAACGGATCAGGTTTGACATTCCCGTTACTTATGTGTTATTTAATATATTTTATGTTTATATCCTTTTAGGGATTTTTTTACCATTAAGGTTTCACTATCACACTTTACATTGGGAAATATACGTGTTGTTCGATGTATAATGTTTATTACACTCTGTGTTTTGTTACATTTTCTTCGATCTATAGTGTGTTTATATTGTTTTAGGGTTTATAAATATATTTGATACATTTTAAAGAGAGAAAGTTGATTTTGTTTTTGGAATTTGGATCTGTTGAAGAGTTGAAGACTTGCGTTTACCAAAGGGCACTTGTGCGTAATTTAGTGGTGTCCATGTGAAACGTGTTTGATTAGTTGTAGCACTAGTTGTTGTATTATTTAGTGTTGTCCCTGTTGTAAGACTCTTTATTAACGATATTCCGTATAAGTTTCGCGTATAAATGTGTTTATACAAATACATTTACATTTGAAAATACAGGTTTCTTAAAACATTTTAAGATTTAAAACGTTTCAACATCATATTTATATATTCGTCGATTAAAATGTGACGACGAAACGTAATGCGGAAGCTTGAATCTTGATCGTGTTCGTTTCTTCATTGAACTTGATTGTCATCTGGCACATCACGGTATACCTACATTCCATAAACATGAAATGCTTTAGTTAAATGTTGTTTATAACATGTCCAAATAAGACCGCAAAACAAAACAAGCAACTACAATTTTTTTTTGCCAGCTTTAAGCCTGTCGCGGGCCGCGACAAGTATTGCTCTCGTCCTTCGCGGAGCACGAGGGCCGTCGCGTAGCGACGCCACAACTCTTTCACCGTCGCGGGGGCCGAAGCCTTGTTTTCCACAGAAGGTTTTGATCCTGGTGCCGCATACTTTCAGCAAACCCAATTTCGACTTAAACGGTCATAACTCTCTCACATTTTGTCCGTTTTACGACCCGTTTCTTCCTACGTGATCGTAATTTGATTCTCCATCATATGGAGTCAAAATCCGACATCCGGATTAACAACTTTCTAGGTTTCTAAGCCCTCGGCTTTATATCTTTTTACAAACTTTTGATCCGTTCATGATTTTATCAAACAAACTTGTTTGTTGCATTCAAATTCTCATGAACATCATGTTATAACTGTTTCCTATTATACAAGGTTCTAATCACGGGTTTTTATGCATCATTAACCCGTTTATGCGTGTATACTTATTTTGACCCGTTAAGGGATTTAAGCATTTTTAACTTACATCTCGCTCATTCTTTGCTTGCATCATATTTCCACATTTACATATCAGCTTGTCTTCCACCACAACTATATTTGTGGTGGATTTAATGTGGTAAATTATTTATTCTGAGTTCTACCTCTCAGTTTGTCATTTTACGGAAAAGACTCATTTCGAGGCATTTGACCCAAAAGGTTCATACCTTTCACTTTTATACTTATCCTACAGATTTACTTGATCGATAAACTTATTATCAAACTACTTTTAGGGGTCGTTTGCCCAGTTTATCATACAAGGGCGTTTTGGTCAACTTTAGCCCTTCCTTAACGACGAAGGACTTTCAATAACATGTTTGACCAAAATTGCACATAATAGCTATAATCCTATTTGCACATACCTGGCTCGGGTCAAAGCATAGACCCGTTTCAATACCTTGCTTTAATAACAACTAATTAATAACAACGCAAATATCCATTCGCTATTCACTCAGGTGAGTATATGACTCGACAAATAATCATTAGTCGATATTGTCAAATGGTGATATTTTCACCTTTTGACCCGTTTGGTCTAAATGACCTTTTCTCTTTGCGAGATGATATTTATTTACCATCTCATCCATATAACTCGTTCCGGTTTAAACCGTACGATCATATTACTTAAAATTTATCTCTTAATTCTTGTTACTCGCTATGGATTACACCATAAAGTAACTTAAATCAAACTCGTTATTTATTCGTCATTGTATGACCGAATTATCGATTTAATCCTTTTTAACCATCAACATGGTTTCTTATCGTTTTCACTTATCTCGTTCCATACGACTACACGCCGGAACATTATATTTCAATTACTTATTTATCTTATTCGTAATCAATACGATAAGGGAATATTCTACAAATAAAAAGAGTGTAAGCTTTACTTACCTTGCATCCAAATTATGCATTTCCTTAATACTTGATTCGTTTGACCCGCTTCCTTCCCAAGCTTCCACCTAGCTTGTCAAGCGTCAAACTACATTTTTATCATTCGTAAGATGGTTAGATTAGTCACCATTATTATGCCTATCTCATCTTACGGACTTTATATCAAAATTACCATTTGATCTCATGTTGGTCAGTTTGACTTTTTAAAAGTCAAACTCCCTATTAGCATAAGTAATTACACTATAAAGCTCAAAAACTCATTTGAGCACTTTGTCAAATATCCGGTAGGCATTATTCTTATGCTACCGTTTTAACTACTTATTCAATCAAGTTCACGTAACCTTAAATCATTGAATTAACACAACATCAATCATTGTATGTTAAACTATTAGTATCATACAAGGATTTGGGATTGTTTCATCACTATTAAACAATCCATTGTATTATAATTGTGGAATTTATCCGATCATCAAACTTAGCCTAATACTTTAAACACTCATAAACATAAACATATGATGATTTCAAACATCATTTAACATGAATATATCATCACTTTCATCATATCACACAAAAACCCATTTCATGGCAAGTATGATCATGTACTCAAACACATAAATTGTTCAAGTATCTTTTTATTACTATCATGTATGATGATTCTAAACACATATATATCATTAACTTCATCATATTATTAAAACCCACTTATCCTTGTGTGGTAATTCATCTAAACATTCAAATCATGGCAATATATGTATAATTTTCACTTAGGGTTTTGTTCCTAAGCAAGTATACATCACAATTCAACCATAACTTCTATGATTCATACATAATTCTCAAATTATGATGTTGATCAAATTTCAAAACTTCAAAAATCATCAAAATTCTACATACCTTATGATCCTCTAGCTTGGGTGATCGTTAATTCATGTTCAATCATGAATTTGAGCTTCAATTAGCCCTTCAATTTAATGATTTTGGTTGAATTAGGGTTGTGGCTCCTTGGAGCTCTTCCTGATCGTTCCACAGAGGCACATAACACACACTTGATGTGTGTTTTGTTTTATTTACATTTTATTTATTTAACTTTCAAGTTATCCCACTTTGGTCCCTCATGTTTGGTTAGTTATTAAGTAGGCCACAACCCACTCATCCAATAATATTTCTTTTATTAACTAGGTTAAACATTCCTAGTTAACTTAGTGGGTTCGGGGAGGTTATAACCCGTTTTATTTTAAGTCCCGTTAACTCGGGCCTCTTGTAAACTTTATTTTCTCAAAAGCATTCGTTCACCTTTTATTTAATATTAGGTTTATTTATTTAAATTCTAATATTCACCGGGTTAATTTTACCACTAACGGTACTTTACCCGTCTTTTTAGTATCAACATGGTTTGATTAACAAACCCGTTTTCGTGGTGTTACACCTGTTAAAATTATTTAATCATAGTATTATTTGGTGTTAAAAAATGGTTGTTCATATTACTTTTACTTAAAAAAAATATATAATTTGCATCAAATTTTTAACTTATTATTGTTATACTATAATGTTTTTATAAAAAAAAAACACTTATTAAACAACACACACATATATATATGGAAAACATATAGGGCAATATGGTTACCCTAGACCCAAAGTATAGGAAGCATATAGGGCGATATGGTTCCCCTAGACCCAAAGTATAGGAATCGTATAGGGCAATACGGTTCCCATAGCAGTTATTTTTGTCAGTAAAGTATAAGAAGTGTATAGGGTAATATGGTTCCCTAGACCCAAAGTATACGTCCTATACGCGGCACAGCCCGTCGCCCTTTACTAGGCGTGGCCCGAACTTTACGGAGGAGTAGCTCGCGGAGTCTAACGAGGATTGATGACGATAGTGGTTTATGTTATTCTCATATGAAGCAGTATTGTACGAACAATTTCATTTTTATGTTTTGATGTATGAACAATTTAATTTTAGTATTTGTAATATTTGTTTAATTTGGATATCTTTGTTTTGATAAGTTATAATGTATGGATATGTTTAGTTTGTTTGGATTGCTTAATTTCACTACGTCTTTTATAAAAATTATAACAAAAAAGCCAACTTAATTAATTTAAAAAAAAAGTCCGTAAAGTTACTTAGAACTATACGCTGCTCTTGAGAGAAAAAAAAACCTCTAGAGAACGTATAACCCTATATAATTCCCCTGATCCTCTAATCATTGGCTGACCACCATCTTAAAAGTTTGTACTTCAAGTACACTTATAGGAATCGAATAGCTCAATACGTTTCCATGTATTGAGCTATACGCTTCCTATAATGTTTGAGAGATGTACAAATGAAATAATAGATGTGTGGATAACCAAAGCCTTAATATACAAGTTTTAAGGTTAACGGCATAAAGTTTCACTACACATTCTTTACACTTTTATACAATTAACCGGTTATATATTCATGTGTTTAGGAATCTTGGTTTATTAAAGTCCAAAAATAACATAAAAAAGCCAATAGTTAAGCATAATATACAGTTCCCAATAAAATTTTATGTTAGTGTATTTGTCTTCTTCTATAGTTTACAAGTGGATTCAATATATATAATCCAAATACGCCTTAAGACATCACTTAATCCAAAGTTTGCCAACTATACCCACATGAATTATTAAACATAATTTATGTTATATGTTTTGTTTCTAATATGTCATAGCATAAAAAAATCTTGGTGACAGGAAAAAAAACATATACATCACCGTCAAAATGGGTTTGTTGATATTTTTAATGTATATAAAAACTACATTGATTAGAACAAGAAAATTGTTTAATGTGCATAGGTGTATATATAAAGACATAATTAACATGATCAATTCCAATACAACTTGTTGAAAGGTTACTTTGAATTTCTGTAAATCCCCAATCACAAAAGTGATTTCCAAGATCTTGTTATCATGACCACTCTCTCCGAAGTTTATAGAAATGACCCTATAACCGATCACCATATCATCCCTCTCGACTTTGACTCAATAGACGAGGTCCCAGAATCCCATACGTGGCCTCGGTTTGACGAACCCATTAACAAGATTCAAACCAATAATATTAAAGATCCACTGATTCCGGTAATTGATCTCGCTAGTCCCAACGCAAGGAATCTTATAGGCCAGGCGTGCGAAACATGGGGCATGTTTCAAGTTATTAACCATGGGGTACCCTCTGAGCTGGTCAAAAATGTTGAGTACGAGTCACGAAGGCTTTTTGCTCTACAGACTCATGAAAAGCGTAGGGTTTTGAGATCAGCAGATGGAGCCACTGGGTATGGTGTGGCTCGGATATCACCGTTCTTTGATAAGCGCATGTGGCATGAAGGGTTCACCATCATGGGTTCTTGTGCTGATGATGCTAAGGTTCTTTGGCCACATGATTACCAAAGATTTTGGTAAGTTTCAGATCTCATAGATTTAGTCAATCACTTCTAAATCATAATTACATTCTGATAATTAATATATTTGAGTTTTACATGCAAGTACATGCACGAAACGCATGGATCATAATACTTACCATATAGCCAATCTTTTAGAAGTACATTATTAGTTATACTTAACATATGATATATTCAAACTTTTAAAATTACATTTGTTAATTATCATACTTTTTGATGGTTTAAAACTCTCTTGTAATATGCAAAATGCAAATATTTTTTTATGAATGAAAAAAAATTCAAACTGTATTATCACTTTTATAAAAAAATCGCCTATTTTGTGACCAATTTAAAATCGGATGTTCTTTTGTTTTACTATTTTATATAAATAAGTCATTTCATTAATAAGGATTATATACAACTTTATAATTTACATGTCATTTAACCCGTGTAATACACGGGGTTGTAAGCTAGTAAAAATAATAATTAAACATCTGAATTAAACAGGTTGCTTTTTTCATGTGAAGAAAATAACTAAAACTTAAAACGATTTGAATTATTTTGTAAATTCATAAAAATTATAATTATAGGTACTTAATTTGTTCATTTCTGTGAATAAATTTAATGTTATTTTCGAGTTTTAATGTTCATTAACAATTATAACTATAGGTACTTAATTCGCTAATTTCTGTGAATAAATTTAATGTTATTTTAGAGTTTTGATGCAACAGAATCGATTACATATAATCAAATTCTTTTAACATATGAAGTGAATATATATAAAGTTTTATTTTCCATAAAGTGAATATTGACACATATAGTATATACTTATAATCATGTCACAATGTCACAAGAAGTTAATCAATGTTAAAATAGCCGTATATGGTCATTTAATCATGTCACAAGAAGTTAATCAAATCGGTTAAAATAGCCGTATGTGGTCATTTAATTCAAACTTTGACTCATTTATTATTATTTTTTTCATATAATGACAAGTAATTTAAATCGGTCATATTCGGTATCAAAACAATTATGTTATTTTTTAAATGTCATTTTAGTTCTTGTGGTTTGGGTCATTTTGACAATTTACTCCAAAGGTTTGAAACATTGTCATTTTAGTCAAAATAGTTTTAAACGTCGCCATTTTAATCCAATGGGTTAACTCTATCCCTTTATTTTGTTAACTAAAAGGGCATTTCGATCATTTTAAATGTAATTCTGTTAACTAGAAGGGCAATTCGACCATATAAAATGATCGAGTTACCCTACTAGCTAACATAAAAAATGGACGGAGTTAACACAGTGGACTAAAATGGCAACGCTTGAAACTATTTGGACTAAAATGACAACGTTTCAAACCTTTGGACTAAACTGGCAAAATGATTCAAAACAAATGGACTAAAATAACATTTAACTCTATTTTCATATAATGACAAGTATATTTTGTAGTTTGTACGTTATATACATAACTAATGTGTTTTTAAATCCCTTTATGCATATTATTGTAGTGACACAATGGATGCTTACCAACAACAAATGAAACTGCTTTCTCACAGACTCTTGCTTATAATCCTTGAAAAATTAGATGCCACACAAGAAGAAATTAATTGGGCTATATCAACTCAAGACTCTCAACAGGCACTTCAACTTAACTCATACCCATGTTGCCCTAACCCTAGCCTGGCCTTGGGTCTTGCACCGCACACAGACTCCCTACTTCTAACCCTTCTCAACCAATGTGGCATAAGTGGATTGGAGATTTTTGTTGAAGGGTCAGGATGGAGTCAGGTGCAACCTGTTGAGGATGCATTTGTGGTGAATGTAGGTGATCTCTTGCATATGTTCTCTAATGCAAAGTTTCCTCTTCTTTCTCATCGAGCCTCGGTGAACCAATCAAATCATCGGATATCGATTGCATACTTTCATGGACCTCCGATTGAGTCTAGGGTGGCTCCTTCGTCTAAGTTTCAGAAGCCTTGTTTTAAATCTTTGCTTGTGAAAGAGTACTTAATCTTGAAAGCTAAGCATTTCTCTAGGGCCTTATCGTTGATTCAAACATAAATAACTTGTTTTGTTTATAGGGTTTCGGTATATCTTTATATTTCAATGCTGAAGTTAGTTTTTGTAATTAGTTTGCCGTGAGGTGATATAGAAATTGCTGCAAGATATATAAGCGTCGAAACTGGTAAGTGTTAAATATATATCTGTCGAAATTGGTGAGTGTTGATGTGACTTTGTATTAAATGAAATTTTTATCAGGACATAGATAAAAATACACACGTCATAAATATGTTTCTGAAAGTTTAACATTATATTTTAAAGTTATAAGGGTAAACCAAAATAAGTTTAAAACTAATTGAGTAAACTGTCATTTTGGTCCCTGAGATTTGGGTAGTTTTGTCACTATAGTCCAAAACTTTCATTTTGGTCCCTGTGGTTTCAGTTTTGTGCCATTTTGGTCCAAAAGTGAATTCAGCTCATATTACTCAAATTAAATCCTTGTTTTTTGTCCTTATCTTCAGGGGTAAACTGGTCATTATCATTTTATTATAACTGATTATTAATTAATAATAAAACTAAATAAAAAAATCTTCATCTTCCCCAAATAAGTCACAAGCAAACCCTAATTCTCAGCAACCATCATCTTTTCCACCCCATTCTCCGCCACACCCACCATGCTCCACCACCACCCACCTCCCACAGCCACCCGCCCCTAACCCACAAGTTTGTTCCGGCATCCAAATCATCAAAATAATCATCAAACAGAGTATCATCATCATCATCATCATCATCTCTTCTCCAAATTTCTGCAACTATCATCTTCAAACAATTTATAGTTCTATGATATTCTCAAACAGAGTTTCATCATTATCATCAATCAATGGGGAAATACATGAGGAAACCTAAATTCACCGGCAACACAATAGTTGTACTCGATGTTTCTCTCGGTGTTCGAACTAGAGCCAAAACCCTAGCATTGGAGAAACTTCAAGCTCTCAATTTTTCCGCTGCAACGCCACCGTCTCCGGCGACGGTGACGGACCAACATATGGAATCATGTTATCTGGAACTACGCAGTCGTACGCTGGAGAAGCCTCTGGCTCAACGATTAACGTACTGCCGACAACAAAACCCTAACCCTCGTGGTTTGAACTCTTCTTATTCCAGGGATGGCGGCTGGTAGTTTTCTAGGGTTCTGATCTGGTGGTAAGCGATGGCGGTTAGAGGTAGTGGAGTGTTTCTGGTGGGCGATGGCTATTAGAGATTTAGAGGTGGTGATGGATGTTATCTGGTTGGTGGTGGGTGTTTGATTAAGTTCTCTGTGTGTGTGGTGAAAGAGTTTAGAGAGAGGGATGAGTTTAGGGGGGGGGGGGAGACTGAGTTTCAGTTTTTATAATTTAGTTTTATTAATTTTACTTGATAATCAGTTATAATAAAACGTAAATGACAAAAATACCCCTGAGGAAAAGAACAAAAGTTGAGGGTTTAATTAGGGGAATCTGGTATGTTTTAATTTTTGGACCAAAATGGCAACAAAACTGACACCACAGGGACCCAATTGCAAAAAGTTTGAGATTTGGACTAAAATGGTAAAATTGACCAAACCACCGGGACCAAAATGGCAGTTTACTCAAACTAATTATAACTAGGTTCGTTAACGTCGCGCGTTGCGGCTAAACAGAGCAAATGATAATGTAGTAAAAAAGTTATTGAAAATGAAGCATTTTGTTTAGAAAGGCAAACCGTCAGAATCAGTTCAGTTTAACATCGTACCGTAAACGATACCAAATTAATACTCTATTTTAAATAAAACTTCGTTTGTAACAAAACTTAAATCAGAAGAACGTTGAGGGAAAAAATTAAGCACAACTGGTAAAAGATATACTCGTCGAAACTGGTAAGTGTTAAGTATATATCTGTCGATACTACAAGCATGACACTATTTAGTCGGCATACACTCTTTTTCAAGTAAAGAGACTAAGTCACAAAATCATCATTTAGAATTAACAATTAATAGATTAAGAATATGAACACATCAACTTTATATCTATCAAATCTGCTTAAACAGGCAAATCAAAAACAATTATTAAATCAAATTCAGGTGAGTTTAACAATATACAAGCTCAAACAACTAACTCAACTGTATTTAAAACTCATCTGATCGCTTCATCAACAAGTAATATCAAACCCTAATCGAAAACCCTAAAACAGTTCTGAAAAAAAAAAGAATTGATACAGGTATCGCCAGCCGCCAACTGGAAGGAACCGCACCCGACTAAAGAAATCGCCGACTGCCAACTGAAATGTCGCCGGCTAAGAGAGACGTTGGACTGAGAGAGAGAGACGGTCTTTTGGGTACTTTGAAGCTCGAACTCCCTATGTGAACGTAATAACTGGTAAACATCTAAATGGATCTTTTAGTTTTGAAAGGGATAAATTATTCATTTTATCGAAAGAAGTGGAAATATGCAATCGAAATTTTTAAGAGGAAATATGCAATTATCCCTTTAAGATGTCTTGGACTATATATTTTTAGATATCAATTGAAGTTGTGTACTGATAACAAATTATATGTGATTTAACTTTTCAATTTTGTAGTTTTGTAACTAGATACCAATTTTGGATACCTTAAAAATATTTACTTTTATTTAAGTACATATTGATTATAACTAGTAATAAGGCACGCACGCTTTGCGGCACATGTATATCGCAAACATCAAATAGATTAGTTCAAGCGTTATTTAATGCGTCAATAATATGAAAACACATGTTTTGACGTATCTGATATAACTCAATATGACCTATATATGAATTGCGGTTGGATCAAAAAGAACAGAAAATCGAATTTATACCGTATAAAAACAAAAAAAAAAAAAAAAACGGTATAAAAAAATGAAATCGAAACCTAACCACTACACCACCTTACATTTGCAAAAGACTTAGCGGCGTCAAAACTTATAGTAACACGTATGTCAAAACGTAGACCAACTGAAAACGTACATAAAATAAGCATGAAAACGTATTATACTTGACCCGACCGACTCGTTTCCGGAAAAAAAAGGTCGAAACGTGAATTTATACAGACACATACATAAAAGTAACCACTTAGAAAATAACGTTTTTTATATACTTCAAGATGTGAACCAGCTTTTTTATCTGACTCATTTCCAGAAAACCGCTTACGAAGAACGCCGAAACGTGAATTTATACCGTTTACGTCGAAACGGCATAAATTCACGTAAGGAAATAATTTTTTTAAGTTAGAGAATAAAAATAAGGTGCTCGCGCGTTGCGACGGGACACCTTTTATACTACGTGTTTAAGGGCACGTCTGTGTTTATTAAGCGCGCTAGCATAGTGACATTAACGTGTTTAAGCACACTAAAGAAACGTATAAAGATGTACTATTAAACGAAATGTATAAAGTTGTAATGAATCAACCACTGGCTTAGAATTTATAATGACACGTAAAAGTAAAAAGTTAGAAACTTAAGAGAAAGACGTGTCTAGTTTATCATATTTTAACAAAACACAAGAGGCTAAAATGAAAATATCACATGGTAAAAGAGGTCAAAAAAACAAATGTCACCCACATTCTTTTTTAATTTATATACAAGAATTATTTTAGTTATTGTAACAACTCTCATTAAATTTTAAATAATTAGGATAATAATTAGCTATTAAGAAAACCCTAATTGAGACACCCAAGTAATTCTGCACTAACCCTAGAATTTCCAGAACAATCAGAATCAGGATCAGGGGCCCTAAAACTCAGGGGGGGGGGGCAAAACCCTAATAACGATTATCTTCATAACTCATTATAAAATTCGAAATTTATAAAACCATCGACACAGCAAGCCTACCTGCACGAAGGGCTACCCTATGAAAATAGGGTGGTCACTCGCGTAGCGCGACGGCTAAGGGGGTACCCCTCGCGCTACGCGACGGTGTCAAAAAATTCAGTATAAATAGCAGGGGTTGGGACTTGAATTTTGGCACTTGAACGACGAAAATCGGAGTTACATAGGCCGAGTTATAAGCAAAACAGTCCACACACACACACACTATTATCGAGGTACTGCCGCAAAACAGGGTAATTAGTCGATCACTATTACGATTCAGTTTCCGGGATCAATATACCCAAAGAATATCTAAGTGCCGCCACATTGGGCTATGCTTTATCGTTGTCGATAATTCGATAATGAGCCGAAGCATTGTACTTTGTCGTTGTCGATAATTCGATATACGAGTTGAAGTACTATACTTTATCGTTTGTCATTTTGATAAATGAGCCGAAGTATTGCACTTGGACATTCATTGTCACAATTGATCTCGGAGAATTATCATAATCGTTGTATTGATCACTAATCCTGTTTTGTGTGCTTTGTTATGAAATTAGGTTAACAGGGATTAAATCTAAATTCTATCAACACTAAATCTGCAATGTGAGTTATTCTCTTTTTATAAATTCTTTTATCACAGTTTGTGATTAATTTACAATACTCCAAATTCATTTTCCAAGATTATAATACCAGTGATTAAGTTGATGTAATCACCAAATTGCAGCCAGTATGTGGGGTATTGTGCACAATATTACAGTTTAAATCATTTTAGGTGGGCGTACCTAATTTAATTGATTTACGTCATTCATTGGGGCAGCCAATGGTGATATGACCACTGTCACAGATTCGGTCGAGTGACAAATACTGTGGGTAATTGGTTGATATCGGAAACATGCGTAAAAGATCTTAACACTGTGAATAATCTTAAAATGTGTCGTTTTCAGTAACTAGAATAATTCACTCAGTATTTCCCCGCTGACAAAATCTTTTCCAAACATGTTTCAGGTGATCTGCTGTAATTCAGGAAAAAAATGCAGGGGAAGCATTTCAAGCTTAAGATAGTGGCTCGATATAAAAATAAAGAAATGTGTTTTATTACTAAAAACTTATATTGTAAATTACCCGGGGTTTTAACCCGAATTGTAAAATAAAAATAATCGGGAAAAATTTTAACTTAGCCGATCCTGTGAAATAAATTTTCCGCTGCTAAACTCACAATAAACAGATTACCGCAGACTTTCTGTTCCACGGGTCCTGAAACGGGTCAAACCGGGTCAGGGACCGTGACAGAAATAAGGTGGTATCAGAGCCACTAAGTTAAGCTAATTAAGTATTTAAAAGATACTTAATTTTTCCTGATTACTATATGTGATTATGTGTTTATATGCTTTTAACTGATTATTTGTTAGTTACAGTATGGATAAACAGAAGTTGCAAGATATCTATCTTAAATTAAATAGATCAAGTTACGAGGAGGGTAGTTCTTCTAAAACTAAAATTTCAAAGCTCCCTACAATTCCTGAGGAAGGAATATTTGTGCAAAAAGCAAATTACGAAAATCCGCTTTCTCCTAGAAAAAGGAGTATGATTATTAAGAAAAGTAAGGAGCAAATCAAGGAAAGGAAAATTAAAAAGGAAAACCTGGAATTACTTAAGAAATCCCCTTGGGAGGATAAACTTGATGAAAAATGGGCTAATTTATATATGTTAGCTACTGTAGCAGAAAATGCTAATCCTTAAAAAGCATCTTGAATACAGTACTAGTAATTCTCAGTAAGTAGATAAATAAAACTGGGTATTTCCTGTATTTTGTACAAATAAGTATGCAATAAAACTTCTGTGTTTATTTGGTAAACTTTGTTTCAAAAATTTTAACTTGATATTTTGTGCATTTTGCATATATGCTACACAGCATGAACGAGATCTCTGAAGCTTTTCAGAACCTCAATCTGTACCCAGTAAATATTGAAGTTTCTCATGAATTTACGGGATACGTTGCTGATGTGGATGAACCTGTAGAACTCCCTACTCCACCAGTACCCAAACCAAAAAGAAGGCCAAAGAAAAATTATGTATGGGGAAGCCGGATACGTAAGAGAAGGACAGTTACAAAAACCCCTAAAACTAGTAAACCCTTAGACAAAGGAAAAGCAATTATAATTCAGGAAAACCCTAATCCACAAGAACAGGAAACTGAAGTTAATGAGGTTAGGCAAATGGAGGAGCAGTTTGAACAGTACTCTCAGGAAATAGCAATAGAAATAGGAAAAGATTCTAACCCAACTCAGGTAGAAGTCGGAGAGAGTTCTAATCAAACCAGGAAAATTACTTTTCAGGATCAAATAGATACCTTACTAGAAAAATGTGAAACTATGCAACCTATCAACTCAGGTATCTTTACCTATCCCGTTGAAAACCCAATACCAATGAACCTTACACCAACAATCACTGAACCAATAGTCCATGACCAACCTATAGAACCAGAAGAATGGTGGACTAACGATTGGCAATTCCAAAACATTGTCAATAGTCCTTACTCGTTTCTTCCACAATTCGACCCAGAACCCCTACCTAATCCACCGATGAGCAATGAAAACCTGGCTGAACTTCGCCACTTTGGTGAAGAGTTAATGGATGCAGGGAATAGAATTAGGGAAATAGGGGGACAGATTGCCTGGAAATACGACGAGAGGGAATTCCGTTTCTGAGATGACGAATAGGAGGGTGGTGGAATTATTCTTGTATAATAGTAAAAGTAAATAGTGAAACCAGTGTAACATAACAAATAAAACATTGTAAAATATCGGTGTGTATTGATGCATACTATACTGATATGAAATGCAATCGAGAAATCGATAATTTTGGCTTTATGTGTTATAATTTGTTTAAATGATTTATTGTTAATTGCTAATTGTTCATAATAACTTATCATCAGATGGCAAATAACGATAACGAACCAGTAAATGAAGTTAATCACTCGGAGCAACAACCAGAAGATCAATATATGACTAAACAAGATATTGAAAATATGGTTGCCCAAGGAATAGCCAACGCAATTCCAATGTTCGTTGCTGCTATGAAAAATCCAAGTAATCCGCAACATATTGTACCTAGCAAACATACTACTGAAGATAATTTCAGTAATAGCATCAACAGGGGCAATGACCATATAAATCATGACAATGAATCTCAGCACACCCAGTGCCCTAAGAAACGAAAGTCTGCAACGCCTGGTTGCACTTTCAAAGAATTTCTTGCTTGTAAACCCGCTGAATTTGCAGGCAACGAAGGAGCAACTGCAACGCTGCGATGGTTGGAGAAAACCGAAGCAGTAATTGCAATAAGTAAATGTGCTGAAGAAGATCAAGTCATGTATGCCTCAAACTTGTTTAAAGAAGGAGCACTAGAGTGGTGGAACACAGTGCTACAGGCAAAAGGCAGACGGGTAGCATATGCTATGACTTGGGACGAATTTAAAAATCTTGTCGAAAGAAAATTCTGTCCTGAGTATGAAAAGGAACAAATGGCAAATAAATTCCTAAATCATCGAATGACCGGGGTAGATTGTCGTGGTTATACTTCGACATTCTTCGAATATGCAAGAGTGGTACCTAATCTGGCTTCGCCAGAACCGGTACTCATTTCTCGATATATTTGGGGATTAATTAGCGAAATTCGCAATATCGTTAAAGCTGCGAGACCTCGCACTATTGACGATGCAGTCGAATTAGCTAACACCTTAACAGATGAACTGATCCGCACACGAGATGAAGATAGAAAGAAGGAATTAGCTCAGAAAATTACCCAAGGATTCAGGATGGGTAATAGTAATAATTTCAAGAAAAGAGGGACAGGGCGATCTGCAACTTTGCCATTTTGCAAAGTTTGCCGTAAGAACCATTTTGGAAAATGCAACAGAATTTGCAATTATTGCAAAACAGCAGGACATAGTGAAGAAAACTGTAAAACTGTAACTTGTTTTCAGTGTGGAGAAACGGGACATTACAAAACCGAATGTCCTAAACTGAACAAAGTCACTGATAACAAACCTAAGACGGCTGAAGGAACTACTAAGAAGAATGTTAGAGCATTTCAGCTAACTACTCAAGAAGCAGAACTCATCCCAGATGTGATCGCCGGTACGTTTCTAGTTCACAATGTTTATGCCAAAGTATTGTTTGACTCTGGTGCCAACCAAAGTTTTATCAATACTTCATTCTGTCAAGCTCTTAAGTTACCATTATCTACCGTTAGACAGATCTTGATAGTCGAAACTGCAGATGGGAATTCAGTAGAAATCAATCAGGTTCTGCAAAAAGTAAACATAGAACTTTTAGGTCATAAATTTACTGCAAACCTATTTCCTATGAAATTAGCTGAATTCGATGTGGTGTTAGGAATGGATTGGTTAATAGCCAACCATGCGCAAATCATTTGTGATAAGAATTCTATAGAAATTCAAACACCTACTGGAGAAGTAATTAAGATCTCAGGAGATAAACCTAGAAAGCCATTAAAGTTCATATCAGTAATGAAAGTTGCTAGTTATGAACGAAACCAAGGAATAGTATATATGATTTCTGTAATCATCTGTACTAAGGACAAGGAACTCAAGGAAATTCCTGTAGTGTCAGAATACCCAGATGTCTTTCCCGAAGAATTACCTGGGTTACCACCAGACAGAGAAGTAGAATTTAGAATTCATCTAATTCCAGGAACTACACCGATAGCCAAGGCACATTAGCGATTAGCTCCTACCGAAATGTTAGAATTGAAAAAGCAATTAGATGAATTACTAAGCAAAGGATTTATACAACCTAGTTCATCCCCTTGGGGTGCACCAGTGTTGTTTGTGAAAAAGAAAGATGGATCAATGAGAATGTGTATTGATTATAGAGAATTGAATAAAGTTACAATTAAGAATCGATACCCATTACCTAGGATTGATGATCTTTTCGATCAATTACAAGGAGCTAGGTATTTCTCTAAGATAGATTTAAGATCTGGATACCATCAATTGAAAGTTCAAGAAGAAGACATACCTAAAACTGCTTTCAGAACTAGGTATGGTCATTATGAGTTTACAGTCATGCCCTTTGGATTAACCAATGCCCCAGCTGCATTCATGGACATGATGAACAGAATCTGTAAACCATATTTGGATAAATTTGTGATCGTATTTATTGACGATATACTTATTTATTCCAAAAGTCAAGTCGAGCATTGTCAACACTTGCATGCACTCTTAACTTTGTTAAGAAAAGAAAAGTTGTACGCGAAATTTTCGAAGTGCGAATTCTGGCTGCAAGAAGTGCAATTCTTAGGCCACATGGTGAATCACGAAGGTATTCACGTAGATCCTGCTAAGATCGAAGCAATTACCAACTGGAAGGTTCCACAAACCGCAATGGAAATTAGAAGTTTTATAGGTTTAGCCGGTTATTATAGACGGTTTATTAAGGATTTCTCCAAAATAGCTGTACCATTAACTAAGCTAACCTGTAAAGCCACTAAGTTTGAATGGGGTCCAAAGCAAGAAGAAGCCTTTAGAATCTTAAAGCAGAAATTAACCAATGCGCCAATTTTAGCCTTACCAGAAGGAACAGAAGGCTTTGAAATATACTGTGATGCTTCAAAACTGGGATACGGATGTGTGTTAATGCAACGCAAGAAGGTAATTGCGTATGCCTCCAGACAATTGAAAAGGCATGAAGAAAACTATACGACTCATGATTTAGAATTAGGAGCCATAGTTTTTGCCCTTAAGATTTGGAGACATTATCTGTATGGAAGTAAGTTTACTGTTTATACAGATCATAAGAGTTTAAGGTATATATTCGGGCAAAAAGAGTTAAACATGAGACAAAGGAGATGGATGGAAGTCCTGAGTGATTACGACTGTGATATTCAATATCACGAAGGAAAGGCCAATGTAGTAGCAGATGCCTTAAGTCGTAAGTTCCATGAAAAGCAAAAGCGAGTTCGTGCTCTTAGAATAAATCTACAAGTAGATTTACGAGAACAAGTGAAGGAAATCCAGAAAACAGCAATCAATAACGATACCGAAGGAATGAAAGGTTACCTAAAAGAATTAAAACAAGAAAATGATGGAATTTGGAAATTTCATCAAAGCAGAATTTGGGTACCTAAACAAGGAAATTTAAGATCAAAAATCTTAGAAGAAGCTCATAAATCTAGGTATACTATACACCCAGGAAATAATAAGATGTACCAAGATTTAAGGAAACATTTCTGGTGGATAGGAATGAAAAAGGACATAGCTGAATATGTATCTAAGTGTTTAACTTGTTCACAAGTTAAAGCTGAACACCAGAAACCTTCAGGCTTACTGCAACAATTAGAAATGCCTGTATGGAAATGGGAACTTATAACAATGGACTTTGTTACTAAGTTACCCAAAACCAGAAAAGGTAATGATGCTATTTGGGTAATCGTGGACCGATTAACCAAATCAGCTCATTTTCTACCAATCAAGGAAACCTTTAGCATGGAAAGATTAGCCAAGCTATATGTGGATGAAATAGTATCCTTACATGGAGTTCCACTCTCCATTGTATCGGATAGAGATAGTCGTTTCACTTCCCGATTTTGGACAAGTTTCCAAGAATCCATGGGAACTCGACTTAATCTTAGTACTGCATATCATCCACAGACCGACGGACAAAGTGAAAGGACAATCCAAACTCTGGAAGACATGCTCAGAGCATGTGTAATTGACTTTGGAGGTAATTGGGATAACCATTTACCATTAATTGAATTCTCCTATAACAATAGTTATCATTCAAGTATCGAAGCTGCACCATTCGAAGCCCTGTACGGACGTAAGTGCAGAACTCCAGTATGTTGGGCAGAAATCGGAGAAAGTCAATTATCAGGTCCAGAAATTGTACAAGAAACTACTGACAAGATAACTCAGATCAAGGAAAGACTAAAAACAGCAAGAGATCGTCAGAAAAGTTATGCAGATAATCGTCGCAAACCGCTTGAATTCCAAATAGGAGACAAGGTACTTTTAAAAGTATCTCCTTGGAAAGGTGTTGTAAGATTCGGTAAGAAAGGGAAACTGAGTCCCCGATATATTGGACCATTTCCAGTAATTCAACAAATCGGGCCAGTTGCCTATCGCTTACAGCTACCAGAAGAACTAGCTGGAGTACATGATGTATTTCATGTATCCAATCTCAAGAAATGTTTATCAGATGAATCTCTGGTAGTACCTCTTCAAGACATAGAGGTAAATGAGAAGCTGAAATTCATAGAAAAACCTTTACAAATAGAAGACAGGAAAATCAAGTTTCTCAAACACAAACGACTGGTATTAGTCAAAGTCAAATGGAATTCAAAAAGAGGACCAGAATACACTTGGGAACTGGAATCAGAAATGAAACGCAAATATCCTCATCTATTCCAGTAAATCTCGAGGACGAGATTTTTCCTAAGGTGGGGAGGATGTAACAACTCTCATTAAATTTTAAATAATTAGGATAATAATTAGCTATTAAGAAAACCCTAATTGAGACACCCAAGTAATTCTGCACTAACCCTAGAATTTCCAGAACAATCAGAATCAGGATCAGGGGCCCTAAAACTCAGGGGGGGCAAAACCCTAATAACGATTATCTTCATAACTCATTATAAAATTCGAAATTTATAAAACCATCGACACAGCAAGCCTACCTGCACGAAGGGCTACCCTATGAAAATAGGGTGGTCACTCGCGTAGCGCGACGGCTAAGGGGGTACCCCTCGCGCTACGCGACGGTGTCAAAAATTCAGTATAAATAGCAGGGGTTGGGACTTGAATTTTGGCACTTGAACGACGAAAATCGGAGTTACATAGGCCGAGTTATAAGCAAAACAGTCCACACACACACACTATTATCGAGGTACTACCGCAAAACAGGGTAATTAGTCGATCACTATTACGATTCAGTTTCCGGGATCAATATACCCAAAGAATATCTAAGTGCCGCCACATTGGGCTATGCTTTATCGTTGTCGATAATTCGATAATGAGCCGAAGCATTGTACTTTGTCGTTGTCGATAATTCGATATACGAGTTGAAGTACTATACTTTATCGTTTGTCATTTTGATAAATGAGCCGAAGTATTGCACTTGGACATTCATTGTCACAATTGATCTCGGAGAATTATCATAATCGTTGTATTGATCACTAATCCTGTTTTGTGTGCTTTGTTATGAAATTAGGTTAACAGGGATTAAATCTAAATTCTATCAACACTAAATCTGCAATGTGAGTTATTCTCTTTTTATAAATTCTTTTATCACAGTTTGTGATTAATTTACAATACTCCAAATTCATTTTCCAAGATTATAATACCAGTGATTAAGTTGATGTAATCACCAAATTGCAGCCAGTATGTGGGGTATTGTGCACAATATTACAGTTTAAATCATTTTAGGTGGGCGTACCTAATTTAATTGATTTACGTCATTCATTGGGGCAGCCAATGGTGATATGACCACTGTCACAGATTCGGTCGAGTGACAAATACTGTGGGTAATTGGTTGATATCGGAAACATGCGTAAAAGATCTTAACACTGTGAATAATCTTAAAATGTGTCGTTTTCAGTAACTAGAATAATTCACTCAGTATTTCCCCGCTGACAAAATCTTTTCCAAACATGTTTCAGGTGATCTGCTGTAATTCAGGAAAAAAATGCAGGGGAAGCATTTCAAGCTTAAGATAGTGGCTCGATATAAAAATAAAGAAATGTGTTTTATTACTAAAAACTTATATTGTAAATTACCCGGGGTTTTAACCCGAATTGTAAAATAAAAATAATCGGGAAAAATTTTAACTTAGCCGATCCTGTGAAATAAATTTTCCGCTGCTAAACTCACAATAAACAGATTACCGCAGACTTTCTGTTCCGCGGGTCCTGAAACGGGTCAAACCGGGTCAGGGACCGTGACAGTTATCTTTCTATATATTTTCAGATATTAATTGGAGTTGTATATGGATAACAAATTTTATGTAATATAAGTTTTCAGTCTTGTAATTAGATGCCATCATTGTTATTTCTTTTTGTGTTTCCAATCGAGGCAAAACACGTATCGAGGTAATCGGGGCTGAATCTGTGGTAGCTGCTGGGTGGCGACCATCACCCTTAATTTTTTTTTAGTTTTATAGTTGCGTTAAAATACTGAACGCTCTCCGTAAAGTTTTGGTTTCTCCCCCCTTGAACATGAACTTCCATTAGTATATATATGTATATAGAGGCCGATTAACGTACAATATCACTTATCCTACATTACGTACGCGATATCCACAACCGTAGGATCTTCAATCCATCAAACTAATTTAAATCATTAAATTAATCATATTAATATATTCAAATCTTATAGAAAAGGTTAAAATCATCATTATGAGATCGTAGTCTCTGTAACTGACGGAAGAATAGTTCAAAATCGAACCCTGAATCAAAAATCGAACCCTGAATCAAATACAACAACGTAAGATTCTTATTCACAACCTCCTTCTCCCTGCTGCGATTTCATAGCTACTAGTATGGGAGTTCTGAAATACAATAACATCGATCGACCATCGATCGAAGAAGATGATCCAGGATGATCATTATAATATGCGAATTCAGTGTTTCCAAAGAAAGGTTTGGTAGGCCATGCGAAATGCATTTTGAACATGCGAAAAACAATTGAAAACAAAGAAAGGTTGTTGTTTTTTAAAAACATGCGAAAAAGAATTGTTTGTGGTTTGTTATACTGTGCGAAATCTGTATCCAGCCTGTGATATTAAAAAGGTGATAAATTGTTTGTGGTTTGTTATAGTGTGCGAATTATGTTTCGAGACACATGCGATTTTAAAAAAGGGAATGTTGTTTGTGGTTTGTTATAGTGTGCGAATTCTTTTTCGAGCCACATGTGATTTTAAAAAAATTGTTGCTGATGATTTCATATAACTATTTCCATGTTGATTAAAATGCACAATAAGAAATTGTGAATTGATAATTAAAATAAATATAAATTTACTATTTTATATAAGAAATGAATTTAATACCGATGTGACTGTAATGTGACTTGTAATGATCACTTTTAACATAAATACCCCTGAACTTACCACCCTACCTACATAATAAATTTACTATTTTAATGTATAATACTCAGGCATAACAACCTTCTATATTAAGACACCAAACACAAACACACACAAACGGAAAAAATACGAGATAAACAACCAAAAAATGTCTTTTGAAGATTCGGAATAATTAAAGAACATTGCAATAAAGGAACTATTGTCAACTCGCACGTTGACAGAAATTAGCACCGATGTCAACTCTTCTCACTTGATTCTTGATGTGCAGGGGAAGATTCTTGCAGAAATTAAGAAAAATCAAGGCATGTGGGAGAGACTCCTTGAAGAACCACCATCGAGCTTCAGAGACGCCGCATTGGAGCACATAAAGGAACAATCTCGAGCTGATGACTTAGTTTTTTCTTTTCTGAATGATGCTCTGACTACAGTGAAAGAGAAGATGGAGTTCAGCTCGGCAGAACGTGACAAAATCTTTGCTACAAGTAACTAGGTTTCTCTTTATCATTTTATAGTCTTTTGTTATGTTAAACAACAACAATAACTTTATGTTTATTATATTGTATTCTGCTTATTTTGTATGACATGTTTTGAAAACATCTGATGGTTAATTACTTGTGTATGTCGCATGATTGAATTATATATATATATATATATATATATATATATATATATATATATATATATATATATATATATATATATATATATCGCATGTTTGTAACAAATACAAGATAACACAAATCGCATGTCATAAAATGGAAACACAATAAAATCGCATATTACACTACTTATAAACTGATGTATATGAAATCGCATGTTTAGATACTAAAATCGCATGCTAGTATGCTAAAACTTCATGTATATTAAATCGCATGTTTCTCGTGTAAAATCGCATGTACAATTAAAAAATTTAATCTTCATCCTCTGAAACATCTTCCCAAACATCTTCTTCACTGCCATCATCACTCCCTCCACTATAATCTTCGAACTCATCTTCCTCTTCATCAACTTCGTCTTCGACCTCATTGACTTTGTGGCTGGGATCTTTTTCAATCTGTACTCCCTTCATCTTCTTTTGTTTTTTGCCTTTCAGTATCTTGCAAGTCCGAATATCATGACTGATGTGCGTGAAGTGTGTTATATTTTAGATGTATATTTTAAGCCCTTTTTACACTTTTAGCCAAGTTTTAAATTTATAAAACACGATATTTACTAACACTAAACACACATATGGGCAAGTGCACCCATCGTGGACGTATTATAGTGTTGGTAAGATACCGAGGTCGTCCAAGGACACAAGAGCTTTTAGTACCGGTTTATCCTCAACGTCTAATAAATCAAAATGTTAGGAAAAAGATTTTAAACTAAGAAAATAAAACTAACTAAATGCTGAAAATAAAATAAAAATAAAAACAGATAGACAAGATGAATCACTTGGATCCGACTCGTGTATTAGTATAACCTTTGATTATTTTCGCACTTTTGCACTTGTTTAAGAGATTATCTTAGTTATTGTAGTAGGCCCCTCTTTTGAAGGCGACGTTACCCTCAACCCAGTAGTTTGAGTCAGCAAGGATACAATCCTAAAGGGTCGGATTATTGAAACATAATGAATTAAGTTATTAATGTGAATTATGGTAGGCCACTCTTTTGGAGGTGACGTTACCCTCGACTAAGTAGTCTGAGTCAGCAGGGATACAGTCCTAAATAGCCGGGTTATAGTATTAATAGTAGTTAACTTATGAGGGGGTCAAAGAGTTTGGATCCCCGCCATCCAATACCTTTGGGTATTGAAGGAGATCCTACTAAATTTGACCCAGGTCCCTTGCAGGACCTTTAAACGTTGAACAAGGGCAAGACCCTTACCAAACCGTTCCCTTAACCCCCGACCAGGTAGCCAACATACCTCCATATAGACCATGGAGATATGAATGGTGAAAATCTTTTATTTTATATAGAACCAAGCGGCTATTCACACAAGAAACGAAAAATGAGCATTTAGCGTAAAGATGTATATTTGTATGCTCAATAAAGGCTCAAATCCATAACACATGCTCTCAGCATATCCTCCAATGTTTGTATCGTCCGTTCGCTTTGTCCATCGATCTGTGGGTGAAAAGCAGTGCTCAGATTCAATTGCGAGCCAAAAGCTTCTTGGAAGGATTGCCAAATTCTTGATATGAACCTTCCGTCTCTATCAGAGATGATCGAGGGAGGCACCCCATGGCGTGTAACGATTTCTCTCATGTAAATTTCAGCCAACTTGCTCGCATTAACTTTCTCTCTGATAGGTAAGAAGTGTGTAGATTTCGTTAATCGGTCCATGATGTGCGTGTAGTGTAATATATTTTTGATGTATATTTTAAGCCCTTTTTACACTTTTAGCCAAGTTTTAAATTTATAAAACACGATATTTACTAACACTAAACACACATATGGGCAAGTGCACCCATCGTGGACGTAGTATAGTGTTGGTAAGATACCGAGGTCGTCCAAGGACACAAGAGCTTTTAGTACCGGTTTATCCTCAACGTCTAATCAAATCAAAATGTTAGAAAAGGTTTTTAAACTAAGAAAATAAAAACTAACTAAATGCTGAAAAATAAAAATAAAATAAAAACAGATAGACAAGATGAATCACTTGGATCCGACTCGTGTATTAGTATAGCCTTTGATTATTTTCGCACTTTTGCACTTGTTTAAGAGATTATCTTAGTTATTGTAGTAGGCCCCTCTTTTGAAGGCGACGTTACCCTCAACCCAGTAGTTTGAGTCAGCAAGGATACAATCCTAAAGGGTCGGATTATTGAAAGATAATGAATTAAGTTATTAATGCAAATTATGGTAGGCCCCTCTTTTGGAGGTGATGTTACCCTCGACTAAGTAGTCTGAGTCAGCAGGGATACAGTCCTAAATAGCCGGGTTATAGTATTAATAGTAGTTAAGTTATGAGGGGGTCAAAGAGTTTGGATCCCCGCCATCCAATACCTTTGGGCATTGAAGGAGATCCTACTAAATTTGACCCAAGTCCCTTGCAGGACCTCTAAACGCTGAACAAGGGCAAGACCCTTACCAAACCGTTCCCTTAACCCCTGACCAGGTAGCCAACATACCTCCATATAGACCGTGGAGATATGAATGGTGAAAATCTTTAATTTTATATAGACAGTAAAATAATGCCAAGACACCACGGACAAACGATAAGGAAAGATCACCTTCAACATAAGAAACTAGTTATTAAAGTCATTAATACAAAACCAAATAAAAAGTGCAAAAGATTGAAAATAAAAAGTATTAAACTAAACACTTGTCTTCACCAAGTGATGTAAGAGACTTAGGCAAACATGGCCTTGATTGTCAAGAACTCTTACGATCAATCTTGGATCCCGAGACGACTCACACACTCTATGATGGACAATGGATGATGGTGGTGGATGATGGTGTTGTGATGGTGGTGGGTGGTGGATGAAGTGTGAGAGAGGTGGTGTGCCAAGGGATGAGTTGCAATGAAACCAAGCACTCCTATTTATAGGCTGAACAGAATCCTGGGCACGGCCCCGTGCCTGTCTGACAATCTCTCTCCTCATTAATTGTAATTCGCAATTACAATTAATGCGCCTGCAGTACTTTCGCCACGCCCCCGTGTTCACTGGGCACGGCCCCGTGGTGGGCAATAGAAGCTTCTATAGGTTTGTCTTATCTGCTGCTTCTTGGGCACGGCCCCGTGCTCGCTGAGCGCGGGGCGTGTTCAGTCTTCTGCCTTCTCTGTTTTGCTTGGGAGGATGCTGTCGAGGGGTCGGGCAATCCACTTATGTTCCTTTTCTTGTATTTATGTTAGATTTAGCTGTCTTTTTGCTTCTTTTGTTAATTTGAGCCCATTTAATCCTGAAAATACAAAAGGAAGACAAAAACACTCTTTTTCTAACATTAGTACTTAAAAAGGGTTAATTTAATGCCTTATTTGATGTAATTTATATGTTGCATTTTACACACATCAAATATCCCCACGCTTGAATTTTTGCTTGTCCTCAAGCAAAACTCTTTAATATGTGGCTTACACTCCCGAATGGAATGGGTAGAAGAGAAGGTTTTGGCTTGTCATAGAGTGTCAGGAATCCAAGATCTTTATTGGGTTTTATTTTTATTTATTTACAATCCTATTCGTTATGATTTGTTTAGAACGTTTCATAAAAGAAATTACACATTTGGGCATAACATGCCTTTTTAAAATTCCATTTATATACAAGTTCACATACCTCACGGGAGAAATCACTCACACTCGGCCGAAGGTGTATTTTTTTAGGGAATCACTCGAGAGCGGCATGGAACTTATTCCTACCATAGGCTTGCCAAGCAATCAATCCTCCTTTTTAACTTTATACCTTTGTAAATATCAAGAGGACTTTTTGGGTAAAGGCTTGGGCTAAAGGTGGGTAGTTGGGTTAGTGGTTAGTAGAAAAGGGCGAAAAGCGTAAAAAGCGTCGGTTTTCGTGACTTTTTATTCTTAATGAAGTATTTCTTCAAACAAGCTTTTGTTTTAGGAGCTTTGTTTGTTTATTTCTAACTTCATTGTAAAATCTTTTGTTTTTTTTAGTCACACGAAAACTGAGCTTGTTACTAAAATAAAGGGTAAAAATAAAAAGGGTTTTATGGTGGGTAAAAAGGGTTTTGGGGTAAGAAATGAAAAAAGGTTTAGGCTCAAAGGGCTTAACTAGGTAGAGTTTTTTTTTGGGTAGGTAAAAAAAATAAAAATAATGGTGTTGAAAGAAAAAGGGTTAGTCCTAATGCCTCCATCATATACTTACTTGGGTTTAAGTTGGTAAGGACCGGGAATGAATTGTCGTGGCAAGTTCTAGAGTCGTAAGAACCAAGCGGCTATTCACACAAGAAACGAAAAATGAGCATTTAGCGTAAAGATGTATATTTGTATGCTCAATAAAGGCTCAAATCCATAACACATGCTCTCAGCATATCCTCCAATGTTTGTATCGTCCGTTCGCTTTGTCCATCGATCTGTGGGTGAAAAGCAGTGCTCAGATTCAATTGCGAGCCAAAAGCTTCGTGGAAGGATTGCCAAATTCTTGATATGAACCTTCCGTCTCTATCAGAGATGATCGAGGGAGGCACCCCATGGCGTGTAACGATTTCTCTCATGTAAATTTCAGCCAACTTGCTCGCATTAACTTTCTCTCTGATAGGTAAGAAGTGTGTAGATTTCGTTAATCGTCCATGATGTGCGTGTAGTGTAATATATTTTTGATGTATATTTTAAGCCCTTTTTACACTTTTAGCCAAGTTTTAAATTTATAAAACACGATATTTACTAACACTAAACACACATATGGGCAAGTGCACCCATCGTGGACGTAGTATAGTGTTGGTAAGATACCGAGGTCGTCCAAGGACACAAGAGCTTTTAGTACCGGTTTATCCTCAACGTCTAATCAAATCAAAATGTTAGAAAAGGTTTTTAAACTAAGAAAATAAAAACTAACTAAATGCTGAAAAATAAAAATAAAATAAAAACAGATAGACAAGATGAATCACTTGGATCCGACTCGTTTATTAGTATAACCTTTGATTATTTTCGCACTTTTGCACTTGTTTAAGAGATTATCTTAGTTATTGTAGTAGGCCCCTCTTTTGAAGGCGACGTTACCCTCAACCCAGTAGTTTGAGTCAGCAAGGATACAATCCTAAAGGGTCGGATTATTGAAAGATAATGAATTAAGTTATTAATGCAAATTATGGTAGGCCCCTCTTTTGGAGGTGACGTTACCCTCGACTAAGTAGTCTGAGTCAGCAGGGATACAGTCCTAAATAGCCGTGTTATAGTATTAATAGTAGTTAACTTATGAGGGGGTCAAAGAGTTTGGATCCCCGCCATCCAATACCTATGGGCATTGAAGGAGATCCTACTAAATTTGACCCAAGTCCCTTGCAGGACCTCTAAACGCTGAACAAGGGCAAGACCCTTACCAAACCGTTCCCTTAACCCCCGACCAGGTAGCCAACATACCTCCATATAGACCGTGGAGATATGAATGGTGAAAATCTTTTATTTTATATAGACAGTAAAATAATGCCAAGACACCACGGTCAAATGATAAGGAAAGATCACCTTCAACATAAGAAACTAGTTATTAAAGTCATTAATACAAAACCAAATAAAAAGTGCAAAAGATTGAAAATAAAAAGTATTAAACTAAACACTTGTCTTCACCAAGTGATGTAAGAGACTTAGGCAAACATGGCCTTGATTGTCAAGAACTCTTACGATCAATCTTGGATCCCGAGACGACTCACACACTCTATGATGGACAATGGATGATGGTGGTGGATGATGGTGTTGTGATGGTGGTGGGTGGTGGATGAAGTGTGAGAGAGGTGGTGTGCCAAGGGATGAGTTGCAATGAAACCAAGCACTCCTATTTATAGGCTGAACAGAAGGCTGGGCACGGCCCCGTGTCCACTGGACACGCCCCCGTGCCTGTCTGACACTCTCTCTCTTCATTAATTGTAATTCGCAATTACAATTAATGCGCCTGCTGTACTTTCGCCACGCCCCCGTGTCCGCTGGACACGGCCCCGTGGTGAGCAATAGAAGCTTCTATAGGTTTGTCTTTTCTGCTTCTTCTTGGGCACGGCCCCGTGCTGGCTGAGCACGGGGCGTGTTCAGTCTTCTGCCTTATCTATTTTGCTTTGGAGGGTGTTGTTGATGGGTCGGGCAATCCACTTATGTTCCTTTTCTTGTATTTATGTTAGATTTAGTTGTCTTTTTGCTTCTTTTGTGAATTTGAGCTCATTTAATCCTGAAAATACAAAAGGAAGACAAAAACACTCTTTTTCCAACATTAGTACTTAAAAAGGGTTAGTTTTATGCCTCATTTGATGTAATTTATATGTTGCATTTTACACACATCAAATACCCCCACACTTGAACTTTTGCTTGTCCTCAAGCAAAACTCTTTAATATGTGGCTTACACTCCCAAATGGAATGGGTAGAAGAGAAGGTTTTGGCTTGTCATAGAGTGTCGAGAATCCAAGATTTTTTTGGGTTTTATTTTTTTTTATTTATTTACAATCCTATTCGTTATGATTTGTTTAGAACGTTTCATAGGAGAAATTACTTATTTGGGCATAACATGCCTTTTTAAAATTCCATTTATATACAAGTTCACATACCTCACGGGAGAAATCACTCACACTCGGCCGAAGGTGTATTTTTTTAGTGAATCACTCGAGAGCGGCATGGAACTTATTCCTACCATAGGCTTGCCAAGCAATCAATCCTCCTCCTTTTTAACTTTATACCTTTGTAAATATCAAGAGGACTTTTTGGGTAAAGGCTTGGGCTAAAGGTGGGTAGTTGGGTTAGTGGTTAGTAGAAAAGGGCGAAAAGCGTAAAAAGCGTCGGTTTTCGTGACTTTTTATTCTTAATGAAGTATTTTTTTCAAACAAGCTTTTGTTTTAGGAGCTTTGTTTGTTTATTTCTAACTTCATTGTAAAATCTTCTTTTTTTTTAGTCACACGAAAACTGAGCTTGTTACTAAAATAAAGGGTAAAAATAAAAAGGGTTTTTTGGTGGGTAAAAAGGGTTTTGGGGTAAGAAATGAAAAAGGTTTAGGCTCAAAGGGGTTAACTAGGGGGAGTTTTTTTTTTTTTGGGTAGGTAAAAAAAATAAAAATAATGGTGTTGAAAGAAAAAGGGTTAGTCCTAATGCCTCCATCATATACTTACTTGGGTTTAAGTTGGTAAGGACCGGGAATGAATTGTCGTGGCAAGTTCTAGAGTCGTAAGAACCAAGCGGCTATTCACACAAGAAACGAAAAATGAGCATTTAGCGTAAAGATGTATATTTGTATGCTCAATAAAGGCTCAAAACTCACTTTTGTGGGAGTGGGTTTTTCTATGTGATCAAGTATATATAATCGAATTTTAACTAAGCTTGTCATGTCGTTTCATAATTTTCTTATGTTGGTTCTTTTTTTTATCACGACGCTATCGGTTGTAAATTTGTAAAAATATAACCTTGTTAGTCTTAGAATTCCCAACTTAAACTTTAGACAAGTAAAAAAAAATGAAAATTTTTGAAAAAAAAAATTGGGGTGATTAGCGGTTCCAATAGAGTTTTGTGTAAGGCTTGTTATTAGGACTTGCAAAATTCAAGGTTTTAGCATCCCCCCCACACTTAAATTACACATTGTCCTCAATGTGTCCCAAAAATAAATTTTTAGGTTGATTGAATGTGTAACATGGTGTTAAAAGCAAAAATTTATGTTACTGGCGGTCTGGACACGGCCCCATGGGGACCAGACACGGCCCCGTGTTCAGGTGCCAGTAACGATAATTAAAGAAAAGAAACAGAAGCCTGGACACGGGGGCGTGTCCGGTGAACACGGCCCGTGTCCAGTTACCTGAACTGGGCATTTTTCTGCAGAGTGTTCAGCAGGGGCCGTGTTGGCTGGGCACGGCCCATGCTGAACTTACTGTAATGGAGAAATTGTTGTCGGGTGGCCTTGTTCTTGTGCATGGGGCCATGTTTCTCGTTTCCCTTATCATCCTTTACCACCATGAGTGTGTTTCATTTATTATGACCCATTCAACCCTTAAAACCATCATTCCATTGAAACCATAGAGAGATCTTACATAGTCCTAAATTTATATTAAGCTAGATAAGAAAACACAAGAAGCATTAAACCATGGAGTTCTAGCCTACACGTTATTTTAATTAGCAAAATTTCCAAGAAGCTAGTAGTCTTGGTCAGATGTGGCCTTATAGAACTCCTTCTTCAGGGTGTGGCTTTCCTCACATGTCGGCGAGCCACTCCTCCACCTCCCTTGGAAGGAGAAAAGAGGGCTCATTAGCGTTAGTTTGAGGAGTTGCGATTTCCACCGGGATCTCTTGTTGATGTTCCATGGGAGGTTCCGCCGGAATGTCGTCCCACCCGGTATGGTTTTTAACTTCAAGCGCTAGGTTCCAATCCTCTTGAGGAAGGACCGGTTCCATTGGGGGTGTTACAAGAATATTTAACCTCTGGTGCAAGAGGTTAATCTCTTGGAAGCTACTCTCAAGTCCCACCGTAAGATCGTTAATACGGTCGATTAGGACCTCCTCTACTGACGTCATTTCGTCGAGAGCCTCCCTTAATGCTATGACATAGTGCACAAGTGTAGCTTCAATGGAGGGTCTCCTTCCTCTTCAACTGTTTGATGAATGCACGGAAGATGTTTCGCTGTTTTCACTCGACATTCTACGAAAAATAAACTGAAAATAGTTTATTTGTTGAAACAGTAGACCGGACACGGCCCCGTGCTCATTGAGCACGGCCCCATGTTCATCTTTCTGTAGAGTTTTGGAGCAAGGAAACTTGAAGTTTTAAGTTATTTTCTGAACTTGTGGGGTCTTTTTAAACATTAGTAACTTAAAACAATGTTATACAACATATTTTTGCTAAGATTCCTTGAACAAAACTCAACAATCCCTACCACAAAGCTTGAAAATTCAAACTTTAATGGAGGTTCTTGGAGAAAGATGAAGAAGAAGGAAATGGTTAAAAGAGGAAAGGACAAGATGGGTTGTTGGAACCTTCTTTTAGAACATACCTAGGATAGTTGAGAGAAGATTCCTTCAAATCTCTGTCCCAAGTTGGTCCAAATGTGCAGAATTATTGGCTGCATTTATAGAAAACGACAGTATCCTGGACACGGCCCCGTGTTCAGTGGGCACGGCCCCGTGTGCAGATAGAATTCTGACACAGTTTGTCCGTATTCTGACGTAAGGGTCAGAAGGAAATCTTTTGGTGAACACGGGGGCGTGTTGGCTGGACACGGCCCCGTGTCGAGAGGCTGGTTATGAAGTTTGTCTAGTTTTTAAGGAACTAAATCGTATCGGG
Source organism: Helianthus annuus (assembly GCF_002127325.2). Lineage (NCBI taxonomy): Eukaryota > Viridiplantae > Streptophyta > Magnoliopsida > Asterales > Asteraceae > Helianthus > Helianthus annuus. Next base: position 184,989,600 of record NC_035443.2, on the reverse strand, counting down.
TGGTTCCTGACTGGTTGGAACAACCCCAAAGTGCCTAAGATACCTTAATTGTCCTAGACTAAGGCGAGAACGCAAGAGGTTGTCGGTGAGGGTAATTCCTATTTTTATTCTAGGTGGACAAGTCCAACCCTTTCCCGGGCTCTCGTTAAAGAAGGTATATGCCGAATCGCTCAGGTCTATGTATGCACCGAACGAAGTCGATGGAGAGTCCTTCACGGCACAATCGGCACAGGGACGACTATCGTCCAAGTCTTTGCTAGGTATGAAGGTATTTTTGGGAGCAACGAGGTTGTTGGAATGCAATCCCAACATTTCTTCATGGTCATCGTCTTGGGGTGGATTAAGGAAATCCTTCCTAAGCTCTTTTAACCAATTGAAAATTAGATCTTCTATTTGAAATAACTCGTCAAGGAGCATTTCTCCTAGAATATCTGGTTGGGCGCATTCGAGGGAGAGATAGTGATTATTTTTACTTTCGCCCCTCTTAAGGTTATAGGGAGACGGTGGGTCTATGTAGTGGGGCTTATAATTTAGAAAGTAGCATTCTAATTCTTTATGTTCGCCTCCACATAATTGACACCACATACCATAAGAGTGCCGAAAGTAAAAAGAATTACCATCACTCATGTTTGTGTCAGAAATTACCAACCGCCGGGATCTAACGGTTCTGTTTTCAGTAAGTGAATCTTGGGCACGGGGGCGTGTTGAGTGAGCACGGCCCCGTGTTCAGCTTACTGTTTGACTTAAAACAAGATTGCCAGTTCCAAAGATTGAGCACGGGGGCGTGTTCAGCAGGCACGGCCCGTGCTGAGCTCTGCAGAAGCTGAAAAACTAAGAAAATCCTAAAAAATTAAAAAGAAAAATAAAAATATGATTAGGCCGTTGATTCCTAACTTTCTTAAAATCCTTGTGTCCCCGGCAACGGCGCCAAAAACTTGATGTGCGTGAAGTGTGTTATATTTTAGATGTATATTTTAAGCCCTTTTTACACTTTTAGCCAAGTTTTAAATTTATAAAACACGATATTTACTAACACTAAACACACATATGGGCAAGTGCACCCATTGTGGACGTAGTATAGTGTTGGTAAGATACCGAGGTCATCCAAGGATACAAGAGCTTTTAGTACCGGTTTATCCTCAACGTCTAATCAAATCAAAATGTTAGAAAAAATATTTTTAAACTAAGAAAATAAAACTAACTAAATGCTGAAAAATAAAATAAAAATAAAAACAGATAGACAAGATGAATCACTTGGATCCGACTCGTGTATTAGTATAACCTTTGATTATTTTTGCACTTTTGCACTTGTTTAAGAGATTATCTTAGTTATTGTAGTAGGCCCCTCTTTTGAAGGCGACGTCACCCTCAACCCAGTAGTTTGAGTCAGCAAGGATACAATCCTAAAGGGTCGGATTATTGAAAGATAATAAATTAAGTTATTAATGCAAATTATGGTAGGCCCCTCTTTTGGAGGTGACGTTACCCTCGACTAAGTAGTCTGAGTCAGCAGGGATACAGTCCTAAATAGCCGGGTTATAGTATTAATAGTAGTTAACTTATGAGGGGGTCAAAGAGTTTGGATCCTCGCCATCCAATACCTTTGGGTATTGAAGGAGATCCTACTAAATTTGACCCAGGTCCCTTGCAGGACCTCTAAACGCTGAACAAGGGCAAGACCCTTACCAAACCGTTCCCTTAACCCCCGACCAGGTAGCCAACATACCTCCATATAGACCGTGGAGATATGAATGGTGAAAATCTTTTATTTTATATAGACAGTAAAATAATGCCAAGACACCACGGACAAACGATAAGGAAAAGTCACCTTCAACATAAGCAACTAGTTATTAAAGTCATTAATACAAAACCAAATAAAAATTGCAAAAGATTAAAAATAAAAAGTATTATACTAAACACTTGTCTTCACCAAGTGATGTAAGAGACTTAGGCAAACATGGCCTTGATTGTCAAGAACTCTTACGATCAATCTTGGATCCCGATGTCACACCCCAACCAATGGCGGAAACATCGGGATGAGACGAAGTGTGAAGATTGCTAAGGACATCATAACACTATTTGTGACAATATTTAAATAATCCCAATTTCATTTCATAACTTCAAATAGTCAACATTACATAAACTCAAATGACAACAAGTTCCAAAAGTAATACATAGCAACATAAGCAAAATTGATACAACATATTAAACCTAAACGTCTATATGTGTATCTAGGCATCAACGCTACTTCTTTTCATAGCATCGTCATCATCAACCTGTAACATGTTTAAAAATACAATTCAATGCAAAAGCAAAGGCGAGTATACAAGTTTGATACATACATAGCAAAAGATAAGTTGTGAACAATTCCTCATAGCAAGCATGTGATTCAAGATAAACATTTAAACATGGTATGTGTCTAACATATCAAACCAAGGAAACGCAATATGCTCATGACATTACCGAGATAAAGGGGCGGGTCATTAATCCTATAGCACTACATATGTCACGGTTTGGCTCGTACGAAGTTAATGATAAATTCAACACATAAGATAAATCCAAGTTTAAAGCATCAAGCCATCACGTATACAAGCATGTTATAGGAATGTTCATGTGTTTAAGCAAAATGTTCACGTGTAAGTTTGTTGATAGATAAACATGTTACACCCCAAAAGTGGTAAAAGTAAAAAGGGGGAATACGAGTATACTCACGGTTTACAAGTTGTGACTTGAGAATCCGGGAGCAAGTTGGTGGTTGAATTAGCTAGTTGGAGCACCTTGTTTCTCTACACAAGGAAACAAAGCGTATGAGTTTAGGGAATTCGGAAGATTCGGAATTAAAGTGACATGAAAATGTTATAAAATATTATATCAAAATACTCATCTTCCCATATAACACTTGCATGACACTTGGTAACCACGAGGGTTATAATGATTTCATGAGTTGAACCCTCATAAGAATCATAGCAAGGTTTAGGTCCTTAGATGATTATCAAAGATTTGAGTATACATAGGCATTATTTAGTTTGTAGAATATATATATTATTGGATTCGGATGTTTAAGTATTCAAGTAAGAGGTAGAAGATTTTATCCTTCATTTAGGTACCTCAAGTTGAGTCATAGGTGTCATGGATGGGGTAGGAAGACAAGGCTTCCATTTAGGTACCCCTTTGATGTTCACCACTACACTTGATGTAAAAACAACCAAGGAGGGTCATGAACTAAGGTCATTACAAGTATGTAAAGTAAACTAACTAATAGAAATCATCAAATCACGTGAGAATTGTATGTTTGGGACAACCCAAGTTGTTCCATAATCACTCATGTATCAAAGGCTATGTTTGACATGATTTGTGGGTTGAAACCCTAGACAAAACACCAAGTTTATGAGGTTTAATCCTTGATTTTAAATGTCTCAACCTTGTTTTTAAGCTTAACCAACCATGGGATAAGTTGTAAGCATTAGGACATAGGTATGAGATGTGTTGAACACAAGTTACATAGGTTTAAACAAGTTTTTGATGAACATAAAAACAAACAGAAAGTTTATGAACTATTTCGGGACATTTCCAGGTCTGATTTCTCCAAGGAGAAGTCTAGGAATCGAACCCCATGATAATCCAAGCAAGTAGGAAAAAGAATCAAGTGAATCGGATAAGAATTGAGTGAGTTATGCTCATTTTCGTGAAGGGGTGTCAATCTGCTCGAACCTTTGCTTTCAGCTACGGTTTGGAGGATGTTTTGAGAGTTTTTAGTGTTGCAAAAGTGGTAGGGAGGCTGGTTATAAGTGGTATTTATAGGGGGAAGGATTAGGGTTTCAATGGGTTGGGCTTTGGAAGTGTTTAGAAGGGGTTACACCTTGAAACTAGCCCACAAAACCCAACTATATGGGGCTGAATTTTGCTGAATTGGGGCTGCCATATTTCTTTATTTTTTTTTATTTTTTTAAAACATTATAATGAGTAATTTTGTTAGTTAAGTTGTGTAATAATATGCAACAATGTTTCCCCTAACTTGTAACAAGGTGAAATATGAAATAAAACATGATTTAACTAGGTAAAAAGTGTAATGTACAAGTATGTAACATGTTTGTAAGTGACAAGTATATGTCACATATTAGATGATTAACCGTTGTATAAATAAGCATAGTATAAGGTGTAGTTAAGCATGATGATCACAACCAAAGTATATTTAAGCGTATAAACGTCATAACCAAGTATCATCCTCGTTCAGAACGCGTTCAAGGCATAAGTTTTAGTTTAATTACAAGTTTCACACATAGTTTCCAAGAGTGATGATTAAACATCAATTGTTTCACGAAGTTGAACATACGAGCATAATTAGAGTGCGTATGACATATACGTAATAAAATACCAGTTTCATTAGTGATCCAAGTCTCGATTTGATAAAGATTACAAGGAAAGGAAATGATTACAAGAATACAAGGTTTCCAAAAATAGAACTACGAACGAAACCTCCTATAAATGGAAAGTACAAAATAGTCGGGCGTTACACCCGAGACGACTCACACACTCTATGATGGACAATGGATGATGGTGGTGGATGATGGTGTTGTGATGGTGGTGGGTGGTGGATAAAGTGTGAGAGAGGTGGTGTGCCAAGGGATGAGTTGCAATGAAACCAAGCACTCCTATTCATTGCTGATGTACTACAAAGTACATATGTTTATAGTGTATTTTTTTGTCAGTTTTCAGTCGTTTTGAGTCTAGTTTAGGTTAGAATTTCGATACTGCTGACGTTAAGCTTTGATTTCAGGTCCCGTAGCTTAAAGTGATGAAAAACGAGCAGTTTAGAAGAAAACCGGGATTCGTACGCGCGTCGGAGAAGCTGGAAATCGGAATTAAATAAAAAATTAATAAAATCAGGGTTTGGAGGCGCCGCGTGACGCCACCCCCCCCTCTCGCGTCGCGCGAGGCCCTGGATTTCGTGGAAAAGGTTTCCCAGCTAGGGTTTTGAAGGGGAATTCCCAAGAAACTTAACAGACAACCCTAATTACGAATCAAGAAACCCGAGGCGAATTTGGAGAGCAGATTTTGAGTTTTTCAAGGTGATTTAGCGTGCGGGAATCATTCGGTTGAAGCTTGGAGCGTGGAAGTGAAGATTGTTCGGGTTTTATCTCCCGGTGTTCTTTAATTTCATGTTTTCAATATTTTCCGATGAATTCTTGTTTTGAACTTGATTTGTTTATTATGAACAACATGTTTCTTGGCTAAACCCTAGATACTACCTAGACTAGATGATGGTTTCATTAAAGTTTGGATCTTTTAATGGTTTTTATTGTTTAATTATGGATTGATTTCTGAAAGTAAAGTGTTCTAGAATTTCTGATTTGGTGCATGCGCGTATTTACTTTTGGTTGTTGATTATTTATTGTTTCACATAGATTTTGGTGAATGTCTTTCACATAATAAATTTGTGTTGATTATTCGATTCTTTGCGGGTTCGGGTGATCTTTGGGTAAATCGGCCGATAGCCTTAGAAACAGTAATTAAAATACAATTAGAAGTAAATATTCGAGTTAGTTATTAGGTCTCGGTGCAATATATAGCTAAGATAGATTTTGAGAGAAGTCGGTTTTAGTTCCCTAATTGCATTTGTGTCTAGTAAACCAAGTTAGAACCTAGAATTGCCTTAGATTGTTGCGCTGAGAGGTAGATAGTCGTATTAGGGCACTTTTAGAGTCGTTAGAGGACTGAGAGGAAGTCTAACAATTGGTATACACAACAGCCTTGTAGGGTTTCCTAGGTTTCTTCCTGAGAAGGGTCGGAAAGTCTTAGCATTGAAATACCTTAAGGTTCAGTATTTTACGATCCCGGCTCCATACAACAATAATACCGTTAGAAGTCCATTCATAGTTAAACTTGATTCAAGTCTAGGTAGTCGTTAATCTCATCTAAATCAAACCCTAGTCTTCGTTCGTGTCTTAGTTTAAATTTCATTTTAATTGCAATTTTAGGATTTTAGTAAAAAAACCCCCTTTTAAACACAACAATTGTTTAGTCGTGTCAGTGTCTAGTCTAAATAAAGTCGTTAACGTAATTCATTAGAGTCCTTGTGGGTTCGACATCCGGACTTACTTTTCTGTGCTAGAGTCGACCGGTTCACTTGCCGGTGAGTAGTTTAGTCAGGTTAGAGAGTCTAGATTTTTATTACTTGAGTCTTAATTCAGGGTAATTTTAGTTTATTTAGTTGAACTACTTTTTCCACATCAAGTTTTTGGCGCCGTTGCCGGGGACTCTTGGCAATTGCGTTAACTGCTTAATTTGGATTTCAACTGACATCGTTACGTGCTTTTTGTGTGTTTGTGAGTCGTAGGAGTCCAAGTAATTTTAGTGTGTTTTTCGTATTCTTCGAGTCTTTTGTTGGAGTTGTCTTACTTGTTTATTCTTGGTTTTGCAGTTCATGCCCCACACGCGTTCGCAGGGACCAGTGAAGCCGCCAATTGACAAGTCTTCCTTCTCCACACCCAGTTTTCAGGTAAAAAAATCTTCAACTTCATCTTCAGCCCCTTCTGACTCTACACTTCAATCTAAACCACCGAACTACGACTTCACCCCGAAGTCATCACGCCACAATTCCCCACCACCCTCCCGTCACCCTAGTCCACCACCAGTTCACCAAATGGCCGATAACCAAACTGTCCACCAGCATTCCACTGCGGGTTTCACCGCAAACTCACCCATCACCCTTCCTGAAATCACCAATGATAAGTCTTGGCAAATTCCTTCATACATCATGACTGCCATTAACAACTCTTTTCAGTTTCATGGTCGTGATGATGAGGACGTGCCAGCACATATCAATCGCCTCACCCGTCTGTGTAGCACCTTCGGCATCGAAGGTGTTAATCTTGATGCCCGCTTTCTCCAAGTCTTTCCCTTTTCACTTGCTGGCCGCGCAACCACATGGCTTGATTCGCAGCCAGTAGGTACTTACACTACTTGGGCTGGACTTAGGGATGCCTTCCTTGCTAAATATTTTCCACCTGCGAAGGCCTCTCGCCTTCGAGATCTGATCCATTCCTTCAGAATGGAGCCTGATGAACCATATCACTTAGCTTGGGAGAGGTTTCAAACTTTACTCTCGCGTTGCTCCCAACATGGACTGTCGGATTGGGCCTTAGTAGAAAAATTTTATAATGGTCTTACCCCTGAGTGCAAGGCCCGATTCGACACATCCGCAGGAGGCCACCTAATGGGAAAGAAAACTGTGGCTGACTGCAATGACCTCTTTGAGAGCTTCGCTCATGCTGATATAGATCATAGTGCTACCGGCAGGAATTCCAATCCTGTGATTACTTCCTCATCCTCTCGAGGAGTGAACCAAGTCATTTCAGACTCAAAGGTAGTGTCTCAACTTGACTATATCACCAAAGAGTTGCTAGAAATTAAGAAGAAGGTAGATAGATGCGAAGTTTGCAGAGGTGGACATGACACCATAGATTGCCCAACCCTTACCCTAGAACAGGTCGAGTATATAGCAGGTAAAAATAGGGGTCCCACTAACCCATTCAACAATAGTAACTCTAATTGGCGTGCTAACACTTATCGCTCATCAGGAAACCCCCCTGGTTTTTCATCAGGTCAGTATCAAAGCAGGGGGCCAGGTTTTTATTCTAGTGGGGGGTCGGGTCAATCAGGTCAATATGCTAGTTCAGGTTCAGGTAGGCAGTTCAGAGGTGAGGGGTCAAACCAAGAGGTTCAACCTAGGAATGAGGGGTCAAATGGTAGTTTGTCTAGGATAGAGGACCTTCTTTCCCAATTGTTGGTTAAGGATCAGGCTACCCAACGTACCTTGGAGGACCACGCTACGCTCCTCAAGAATAATCATTCAAGTTTCTTAGACCTTCAAAGGCAAGTTGGGGATATTGCACGCCAGTTGCAAGAACGACCTCCCGGTCAATTTTCGGGCAACACAAAGCCCAACCCATCTGGTACTTTGAAGGCAATTTCGACCCATAGTGGTAGGACTCTAGGAGAGATAGCGAGACCCGAGAGTGTTGAGATAGAAGATGAGGATCCCGTAGATGAAGAGATTGAAATGGAGGCGCCCGGTTAAGTGCAACCTAGGTTAATCCCGTGCTCCATTTCCTTCACGCCTTAAAAATCAAACTTACTCCAAAGAGTACGGGAAATTTTTAGAAATCTTTAAGCAGCTTAGAATCAACCTTCCTTTCATAGAAGCTCTCCAATCAATGCCCAAATATGAAAAATTTCTAAAAGACCTTCTAAAACGCTAAGATAGGTTTCTAACATTCCCCTTAGTGGAGGATGTTCCGCCGTAGTGTTGAACAAGGTCCCGGAAAAATTGACGGATCCGGGCCATTTTACCATCCCGTGCTTGTTTGGGAGTGATACCGAGTGTAGGGCCCTAGCCGATCTAGGAGCGAGTATAAACCTGATGCCATATTCCATGTATGAGAGGTTAGGTCTAGGAGAGTTGTCCCCTACACGCATGTCTTTGTCTCTAGCCGATAGATCCGTCAAGTATCCACGTGGCATTATCGAAAACCTTCTAGTCAAAGTGGATAAATTCGTCTTTCCCGTAGACTTTGTCGTTCTTGATATGGAGGCCGACGAAAAGGTTCTTATCATTCTAGGACGCCCATTCTTGTGTACCGCCAAGGCCATCATTGATGTCTTTGACGGGAAAATCACACTCCAAGTCGGTGAGGAGAGAGTCACTTTCGAGATAGCACGCTCCATGGAACACCCTAGTGGTTTCGCTGATCTTAGTAGTCCTTGTCATTCGGTCTATTTCATAGAATCGTTTTTATCTTGTGTCGACCATTGCTTTGACTATATTAGTGGAGCCGACCTAGTTGAGAGTAGGATAGATAAGATAGTTGACAAGGTAGAGGAGGTTGTGAGTGAGAGTGAGGGAGTAGAAGAGGACGAGTGGGCCCCCGAAGTGCTAGAATTGAGTGAGATCAAAAGTGAGAGTGAGAGTACACCTATAGAGAAACCCGCCCCATTAGAACTCAAAGTCCTCTCGTCCCACTTAGAGTACGCTTCCTTAGGTGAGGGTTCCGAGTTTCCCGTCATTATTTCGTCTAAGTTAGAAGAGGGGGAGAAGGGTAGGTTGTTAGAGGTGTTGAGAGAAAATAGGGAAGCCATTGCATGGCGTCTTTCGGATATCAACGGCATAAACCCTGCCTATTGTACCCACCGGATACTCATAGAAGATGACTATAAGCCGGTGGTGCAACCTCAAAGGTGCCTAAATCCGAACATGCAAGAGGTTGTTAAGAAAGAAGTGCTTAAGCTGTTAGATGCCGGGGTGATCTACCATATTTCCGATTCACCATGGGTTAGCCCGACCCAAGTCGTCTCAAAGAAGGGTGGGATGACGGTGATCATGAACGAAAAGAACGAGTTGATCCCTTCCCGTACCGTTACCGGTTGGCGTGCATGTATAGACTTCCGAAAGTTAAACGACGCCACCCGGAAAGACCACTTCCCCTTGCCATTCATTGACCAAATGTTGGAGCGTCTAGCGGGTCAACAATATTATTGTTTTCTCAATGGATTTTCGGGTTATTTTCAGATCCCCATCGCCCCGGAGGATCAAGATAAAACGACATTCACATGCCCTTACGGCACTTATGCGTATCGTCGCATGCCTTTCGGGTTATGCAACGCTCCGGCCACTTTCCAAAGATGCATGGTTGCTATATTCCAAGACATGCTTGAGACTTCCATGGAGGTTTTCATGGATGACTTCTCGGTTTATGGCACCACTTTCGAACAATGTCTTTTAAATCTTGATAGGATGCTTAAGAGGTGCATAGAGGCAAATCTTATGTTGAATTGGGAGAAGTGTCACTTTATGGTGAAGGAGGGGATAGTTTTAGGACACAAGGTGTCGAGAGAGGGTATAGAGGTGGATAGGGCCAAGATAGATACCATAAGTAGATTACCTCCACCTACTAGTGTCAAGTGCGTTAGGAGCTTTCTACATCATGCGGGCTTTTATAGGCGTTTCATAAAGGATTTTTCCAAGATCACACGCCCCATGACCCGACTTTTGGAGAAGGATGTACCTTTCGTCTTCGACGAGGAGTGCATCAAGGCGTTTTATTTTTTAAAAGAGAAACTTGTTAGTGCCCCTATCCTTGTTTTGCCCGATTGGAGCTTACCTTTTGAGCTCATGTGTGATGCAAGCGATTATGTCGTAGGTGCGGTCCTAGGTCAAAGAGTCGATAAACACTTTCATCCAATCTACTACGCGAGCAAAACTTTAAATGATGCTCAAGAGAACTATACCACCACGAAAAAGGAACTCTTAGCCGTAGTGTTTGCGTTTGATAAGTTTCGCTCATATCTCGTGCTTTCCAAAACCACCGTGTTCACCGACCACGTCGCTTTGCGTTTTCTGTTCCAAAAGAAAGACGCGAAACCGCGTCTCATTAGATGGATTCTTTTGCTCTCCGAGTTCGATATAGAAATTAAGGATAAAAAGGGAGCGGAAAATGTGGCCATCGATCATTTGTCACGTTTAGAGGATCCAAAGAGAGAAGAGGTGCGTGAGGATTCCATAGGAGACACTTTTCCCCACGAAACCATAGATTTTGTTAGTTCCGAGGTAGAGGGTTTGCCATGGTTCTCGGATTTGGCAAACTATTTAGCGACCGGAGATCTTGTGAGGGGTATGTCTTATCAACAGAAGAAAAAGCCTTTTAGGGAAGCTAGGAAGTATATTTGGGACGACCCGTACCTATTTAGGATAGGTGGAGATAGAGTGCTTAGGAGATGCGTTTCCAAGGAGGATGGTTTAGACATCCTTAGACATGTGCATGAGGGCTTAACGGGAGGCCATCACGGAGCGAATGTGACGGCACAAAAGGTATTTGATAGTGGGTTTTATTGGCCAACGGTAGTGAAGATGCCATAGAGTTTGTTAGGAAATGTGACCGTTGCCAACGTACCGGCAACATCTCATCCAAGGATGAAATGCCCCAAAATCCCATCCAAGTTTTGGAAATCTTTGACGTGTGGGGCATTGACTTCATGGGACCTTTTCCATCTTCAAGTGGGAATAGGTACATCCTCGTGGCCATTGATTACGTTTCAAAGTGGGTCGAAGCTCAAGCTTTGCCCACTAATGATGCCCGAGTGATGGTGAGATTCCTTAAAAAGTTATTCACGCGTTTCGGAGTACCTAAAGCTATCATAAGTGACCGTGGCACGCATTTTTGCAATTCCGCCATGGAAAAAGCACTTGCACGCTACGGTGTCACTCATCGTCTTTCCACCGCGTACCACCCACAAACTAGTGGCCAAGTAGAGAATGCTAACCGAGGGGTGAAGAGAATGTTAGAGAAAACGGTAGGAAAAAGTAGAATGGATTGGTCGGAAAAGCTTGACGACGCTTTGTGGGCATTCCGCACCGCCTATAAGACACCGTTAGGAACAACACCCTTTATGATTGTGTATGGGAAAGCTTGCCATCTTCCGGTAGAGTTAGAGCATAGGGCTTTATGGGCATTGAAAACCGTTAATCTTGACCTTACCGAAGCCGCTAGAAGGAGATTTTTCCAGATTCATGAGTTGGAAGCCTTGAGGGATGCCGCCTATGAACGATCTTGGAGTATCAAGGAAAAAACTAAGGCGTTGCATGATAGGAGGTTGCGAGGCTTGAAAGAGTTTAAGGTAGGTGATCAGGTGCTCCTATTCAATTCGAGGTTGAAATTGATAACAGGGAAGCTAAAATCGAGATGGAGTGGACCGTATGTGGTGAAAGAAGTGTTTCCATACGGCACGGTTGAATTATACGACGAAGTCGACAAAGGAGTATGGAAGGTAAACGGTCATAGATTGAAACATTACTTGGGAGGTCCCATTGATACCACCGAAGAGGAAGAAATTCCTCTAGAGGACCTACCCACCTTCACCAACCAGTGAGTGCGAAAAGCTTCGTTTGTAGAGTATGTACCGTTTGTAGATTTCTTAATTTTTCGTATTTTTCGTAGTTTTTCGGTGTTTGTTTTGTGTCGCTGAGAATTTTGCAGGTCTCATCACCGCTATGGATCGGAAAAAGCACGAGAAAAGAGGTCCCAGGTATGTTTCTTGGACACTTAGAAAAAGTTTTATGGGTTTTGGATGGTTTGGGAAATTGTTAAAAATTTTTCTAAGGCATGAACAAAGAATTTCCACGAAACCTTCTGTGAAAAATGGCCCTTGGCGTGACGCCAAGGGCCTTTGCGTCACGCTAGGCCAAAAGTTCAAAAACAAATAAAAACGACCCCACCGCGTTACGCGAGGCCCCCCGGACCCCATGGCGTCATGCGACGCCCTCTTGGACCGGATTAAAGCTTGTTAAATGAACCTGTTGCTGAAATGCTTTCCTTTTCCCCATTTTCAAAACCCTAAGTCGCGAATTTCACAAAAATCACCATAACTCACTCGTTTTTCCACCAAATCACTCCATTCTTCTTCCTAAATCACCACAATCACATTCCCCACAATCTTAACCATCAATTTCACCCGAATTCGCGCTCCATCCTCGCGTTTTTGGACAAACTCGTGCACCACAACTTCAAGGCTTCATTTTTCTTGCTAAATCTGTATCCAAGGTATGCTTTCTGTGATTTCTCGCTAGTAGGTAACTTTATTGCTTAGTTGTAGTGTCGGGTCAGTCATGTTTTAGATCTAGGGTTTGTGTAGGTTGATAAAGTTAGGATTTTTGAGCCTTTAGTCATGTTAGTGGTATGCGGGTGGTTATGTTTGGGATGTTTACATACAATGGGGCTTGCGGATGGTTCGGGTTGGTTTGCTTGGGGTTGTTTGAGACTTGTGGGGTATGTTTGGACAACTAGACAACATGTTTGAGCTTTACGGGTTTGTTTGGCTATAACTAAAGAATTTTTGCTAAAAAAAATAGGTTTTTGAACTGATTTTTGCAAATGTGATTAGTTTTCTAAACGGATTTTGTTGCCACAAACGTTGCGTTAAGGTTTAAAAAGTCAAACTCTCACGTGTTTCGCCTCAAGTGTGGGGATACTTTGGCACTTATGCTTAATTGAGGACAATTAAAGTGTCGGGAGGAGATAGTGTACATTGAGTCGTAGGTCGTTCGAGTCATTGAGTATAGTAGTTTCTTTAGAGTAGTATTTCGAGTTTAGTGTCGGGTTTACTTATATGCATGTACAAGTTCACAACATTTTGCCCGTACTCAATCTCCATTCGGGTAGAATGATGTGTAACTTAAGCTTTTGTAAACGGTAACCCATGTTTTCGAAATTAGCCACGAATGAAATGCTATACGGCTTTTTCTAGTAAAAAAAAATAAAATAAAAAAAATTAAAAACACCAAAAATAGCTTGTGATTACTAACAGTCTGCATTGTTTTTCTTGTCAAATCTTTCTTGTTTTGCAGAACATGTCGGGTGAAGGTTCATCGTCAAACCCAAGAAAAAGGAAGATCAAGTATCGCGGGAATGATAGGAGAGTGTATTCCCTAATTGAGAGGTTGGTCGATCACCCGGTTTTGGATTTTGAAGAGGATACCGAAGAGAGGGTAAAGCTCAAGAAATATGTGGTAACTCAAACATTGGAGCATCGTACTATTGATTGGGAGTGGTTACAAGGTATGGGAGCGAGTGAGCGTGTGGCGGAATTGTTGGGGCCGAGGCTGAGAGCGGCAATTGATTGTGATTGGCCGCAGTATACGGAACTTACACTTGAGTTCCATTGTACCTTTCGGCATAAAGAGGGTGCTTTTGCTGAAAAAGACGCGGTATCGTTCTCATTGGGCAGAAATCTGTATGAAATGAATATTGCTCAGTTTGGAGTGGCTCTGGGTTTTTACACACCGGAGGAAGTGCAGACAGAGGAGTTTGTCAATGGTTTAAGGGGTGTGTACAATCATGCTCGGCCGAAATGTTTAGGCCCAGATAGAGGACTTGGCTGAATTTTGGGATACAATTTCGACCCAACCGTTCACCCAAACGAACCTTATCACATCGGTTCGTGATTCGATATATAGGTATATTCTGAAGTCATTGGCGACTACAATTGTGGCGAGGAAGTCGGGTGAGAATAAAGCAAATTGGTTGGAGATTTTTGCGTTGATGTGTATGGTTGAAAAACGGAACTGGAACTTGGCAAGTTTCTTTGCATGGTCGTGCAATAGACCTCGTCGGGGAGGAAAACGGGCTGCGATGGATCTTGGGCCGTACATAGCTAGATTGGCAAGGAATATTCGGGCCCTCACAAAATATAAGCTTGAGCAGATGCATGAGGGTATGCCAACGGTTCATTGGGATGTTGCGGATCTATAGTTAGCGGGTATTCTAACACATTCGGACCCGCCAGAGTGGAACTTCGAGCATGGCGCTCCTCCGCAACGACAGCCGGGACCTCGACAGAGGCGTGCGGTCCCAACTCCACAGCAGTCAGTTAGACAGCCGAGACCCGACCCGTTCACTCCTGAGGCTGCTTTTGACTACACACAGCAGAGGTTTGATCAGAGTGAAAATAGGATGCGGGTTGACCACCAGTGGGCGATGCAGAGCCACCACCGACAGGACGACATGCTCAGGTATATGATGTCGGGTATGTCACTAGATGCTCAGATACCTTCACCCTTTGCGGGATTATTACCTCCACCAGTTTATGGAGGCGAGCAGCAGACCCCATATGTCTATGGTCAGTATCCGGGGTATGACCAGTGGGGGGGCAAAGTGGTTACGCGTATAGTGGTCAGTTCGGGTGGCAGCAGGTTGGAGGTTCGGGGACCCAGCAGATGGAGGAAGATTCAGAGGACGAGTGATGTAGCAGACTGAAGCAGCATATATCCTTTCATGTTTGTTTTATTTTTATGCTGTTTCGGTAGTTCGATTTGGTTGTACTAGTTAGACATATGTTTTTTTTATTTTTCGTTTGAACTCTGGATGATGGTATGTTGAACACGTGGTACTCGTATGTTTGGTATGGTACTTATGTTTTAGGTTGATGATGTGGAGCCGCTTTCCGTTCGTGTGAGAGAGAGTTTTGGTATTGTGCTGAGCACGTTCGGTATTGGAGGGCTTATGTGGAAACGACTGGCACTTTGACAGTCTCACATATTCAGTTAAGTCGTTTCCCTTTTTGTTGTTGTATTTTTTATTTATTTATTTCGTTGGTAGTTTTTATTTTTAGGTAGTTGTTGAGTCGTATTTTCGTTCTTGCATTAGGGACAATGCAATCTCTAAGTGTGGGGATGGGATACATGTAAATAATCGAGTCTTAATTATTAAAAATACAAAAAAATTAAAAAATTGAAAAATCCAAAAAAAATTGAAAAATCAGAAAATGTCTTTCGAATAAAAAGAAGTTTGCCTTTTTAAACGGAAAATGATAGAAAAGACAAATTTTTGCTCGGGTTGGAATAATAATAATATGAGAGTTAAATGCGTCTAGTTAGGGATATGTGGATAGGCCCGGGTTTGATTTTAAGTCCCTTTGAGCTAATATACCTTAATTGTCGGTCTACTAGTGGGTTTTCGCCTGGGAGATATGGGAAACTAAAACCGCCAATAATAGTATAAGGGGCACCGTTATAAGTTAAAACCGTTAGAGTTTGTGATCATGCGAAAAAAAATAATAAATAGAATAAAAAGTGAGCTAGAAACTAAATGAAAGTAGTGCAAAACCTAAGTAACCTGTGGTTGGGGATAGCGACTCTACAGCCGGATTGCCACTTGGTTAGGGAAAGCATCGTTTAGACTCGCTCATGAAAAAAAAAAGAAAAAAAATGGAAAAAGAAAAATTTTTGATTGTAAACTCTCTTGGTTTTGATATAAGACGGTTGGGAATTGGTCCAGTGATCGTTCCTTTAGTCCTATAAGCTTGAGGCGGGAGTAGGTAGACTGTAGATTCTAGCGTGAGACCCTAGGTAGACTGGCCACATTTAAATTAAAATCACATGATAAGGGCTTAGGATTGGATTCGGGTTTAAAGTGGACAAGTATATTCGCAATCGCAGCTAACGCAAGCCTTGGTTTTAATTAAGTATATCTATGTTTTCGGTCCGAGTGATTATTTGTCTATGATTCCGTTGCATAATTCTTTTTCGAGGACGAAAAAAGAGTAAGTGTGGGGATGTTTGATGTACTGCAAAGTACATATGTTTATAGTGTATATTTTGGTCAGTTTTCAGTCGTTTTGAGTCTAGTTTAGGTTAGAATTTCGATACTGCTGACGTTAAGCTTTGATTTCAGGTCCCGTAGCTAAAAGTGATGAAAAACGAGTAAAAACGAGCAGTTTAGAAGAAAACCGGGATTCGTATGCGCGTCGGAGAAGCTGGAAATCGGAATTGAATAAAAAATTAATAAAATCAGGGTTTGGAGGCGCCGCGTGACGCCACCCCCCCCCCCTCGCGTCGCTCGAGGCCCTGGATTTCGTGGAAAAGGTTTCCCAGCTAGGGTTTTGAAGGGGAATTCCCAAGAAACTTAATAGACAACCCTAATTACGAATCAAGAAACCCGAGGCGAATTTGGAGAGGAGATTTTGAGTTTTTCAAGGTGATTTAGCGTGCGGGAATCATTCGGTTGAAGCTTGGAGCGTGGAAGTGAAGATTGTTCGGGTTTTATCTCCCGGTGTTCTTTATTTCGTGTTTTCAATATTTTCCGATGAATTCTTGTTTTGAACTTGATTTGTTTATT
Organism: Helianthus annuus; assembly: GCF_002127325.2. Classification (NCBI taxonomy): domain Eukaryota; kingdom Viridiplantae; phylum Streptophyta; class Magnoliopsida; order Asterales; family Asteraceae; genus Helianthus; species Helianthus annuus. The sequence continues at coordinate 184,972,933 of NC_035443.2, read as the reverse complement.
ATGAACAACATGTTTCTTGGCCCCTAGATACTACCTAGACTAGATGATGGTTTCATTAAAGTTTGGATCTTTTAATGGTTTTTATTGTTTAATTATGGATTGATTTCTGAAAGTAAAGTGTTCTAGAATTTCTGATTTGGTGCATGCGCGTATTTACTTTTGGTTGTTGATTATTTATTGTTTCACATAGATTTTGGTGAATGTCTTTCACATAATAAATTTGTGTTGATTATTCGATTCTTTGCGGGTTCGGGTGATCTTTGGGTAAATCGGCCGATAGCCTTAGAAACAGTAATTAAAATACAATTAGAAGTAAATATTCTGCTTAACTTGTCGCTGAGAGGCTCGAGTTAGTTATTAGGTCTCGGTGCAATATATAGCTAAGATAGATTTTGAGAGAAGTCGGTTTTAGTTCCCTAATTGCATTTGTGTCTAGTAAACCAAGTTAGAACCTAGAATTGCCTTAGATTGTCGCGCTGAGAGGTAGATAGTCGTATTAGGGCACTTCTAGAGTCGTTAGAGGACTGAGAGGAAGTCTAACAGTTGGTATACACAACAGCCTTGTAGGGTTTCCTAGGTTTCTTCCTGAGAAGGGTCGGGAAGTCTTAGCATTGAAATACCTTAAGGTTCAGTATTTTACGATCCCGGCTCCATACAACAATAATACCGTTAGAAGTCCATTCATAGTTAAACTGGATTCAAGTCTAGGTAGTCGTTAATCTCATCTAAATCAAACCCTAGTCTTCGTTCGTGTCTTAGTTTAAATTTCATTTTAATTGCAATTTTAGGATTTTAGTAAAAACCCCCCTTTTAAACACAACAATTGTTTAGTCGTGTCAGTGTCTAGTCTAAATAAAGTCGCTAACGTAATTCATTAGAGTCCTTGTGGGTTCGACATCCGGACTTACTTTTCTGTGCTAGAGTCGACCGGTTCACTTGCCGGTGAGTAGTTTAGTCAGGTTAGAGAGTCTAGATTTTTATTACTTGAGTCTTAATTTAGGGTAATTTTAGTTTATTTAGTTGAACTACTTTTTCCACATCAATTGCATACACTACATGTCCTTGTCCTCTTCCCTTTTGCGGCTGATCATTTGTTCCTTCTTTGATTTAATCCTTTTATGCGAGTCACGGCCTTTGTTTCTTATACCAGCTCGGACACGGACAGTAGGAGGTGCATTAGTTACTAGTTGTTGATAACCAATCAACTTTGAAAACCAGTCAAACTTTGGATCAAGCGGCTTGGTTATACAACTCTGATCAACTTTTTCTTTAATCTGCTTCATTTGATCCCTGACTAAAACAAGTTGATTAAGGTCAGTAATCAAATTGCTAAACAGATACTCCCTCTATACATGATTTCGCGAGCAATCTGTTTAGCCTTGTATTGCTCATCCACAGCATCGACCTTTACATCAAACGTGGAGTTTTTATTCATTCGGAACCACATCTTTTGTCCATCTCTTCATAACATATTTGTTTGGTATTTCTTAACACCAAACATCTTGAAAAGAAAATAGATGTTTTTACATAGCAGCCCATACTGTTCAAAACGCAGACAGCTACATTGTGCAGTTACATATTTTTTAAGATTCTTGAAACACACCTACAGAAACAAAAAAAAAAAACAAAAAGAAAATTAAAATCGCATGTGTATGTGAACAAAATCGCATGTCTAAAAAATCATTTTCTTGAAAAAAATTTAAATTCGCATGTGTTCCTCAAAATCGCATGTTGTAAATCATGTTCTGTATAAATTCGCATGGGGTTTTCAAAATCGCATGTTTTAAAATATATTTTATATTACCACTAAAAACCCTTCTCCATGAGCTTTAAAGTCTTTCAACGATATCCTTATCTAGGCACCCTCGATTTTGGTGTCCATTGGCAGACATTCGGTAATAGTTCCATATATCTTTGTATGCTGATCGAAGAACATAGACCTGGTGTATATCTTAGCAACATCTTTTTCCAAAGTAGTTTTGCTCCAATCATTAGGCTCAATATATCTTGAAATATGATCATTCTTTCTAGGAAAATTGGTATTTAATAAACTAACCTTTAACCAGTTGGTAAATAATAATCCAACCTACAAAATTGGTAAATAATAATCCTACCTATCAATATGTTGGTACTCAATGAACTTCTGTTAATTTTTTTTAACTGAAGTTAGTTTTTAAGTTTTATTTATTACACAAACAGTCCCTGTAGTTATAAGTTACTAGTTTTAAGTTTTATTTATTACACAAACAGTCCCTGTAGTTATAAAAAAATCATAAAAATCCTAAAAAATCAAAAAAATTCTAAAAAATCATAAAAATTCTAAAAAAATTAAAAAAAAAATCTTAAAAAATCAAAAAAAATTCTAAAAAATCAAAAAAGATTCTAAAAAATAAAAAAAAAATCTAAAAAATCATAAATGAAGCATTAAATATTTATACGATTTATATACGACAACACTAGTTATCGATATAATATTCAAAACGCAACAATCAATGAAGCATTAAATATTTATATGATTTATATACGATTTATACAAAACTAAAATGAAACTTAAACAAACAAACCCAAATCAGATTCTGATTTTTGAAATAAACTGAAGTTTTAAACGAATAATTGTTCCAACTCTTACCGGAACCGAGACGACTACGTGACCAAACTGACCCGAAATAAAACCCGAATCCTCCGGTGACTGAGCCGTGACCCGAACCTGCTGATGTGCACCTGAATTGAAGCTGAACGAACCGAACATCAACCGCATCATCTTTCATCATGTACCAAAGAATCATCACCATCAACAAAATGATCATCATCCCCTTCATTTTTTGCAGGAAATAAAAAGAAATTGAGAGGGGTGTTTACCAGGGTTAGTCGAGAGGACGTCGAACAGAAAAAAAATAAAGAATGCCCCACCATCGTCTGAGCCTCCACCGCCGCCGCCGCCGTGAGCGGCGGTGCTACCGCTGTTACACCATCCTCTCCGATCTTGTCGTCTCTCTCCTCTTTCTCCGAGTTTCTCTCCCTCTCCGTCTCTCCGAGCTTTTCGCCGTCGTTCGCCACCCGTCACCGCCGAGATACCGTGCCGCCGCCGTGTGCGGTGGCTCTCCTTTTGCTTCAGATCTGCACGTGTGAGAGAGGGGGGGTTCAGTTTGAGAAGAGAAGCCTGTGCTTGTATGTATTTTAGGTTTTTCTATAATTTTTTTTATTTTTTAAGATTTTTTTGATTTTTTTAGAATTTTTAAGATTTTTTTGATTTTTTTAGAATTTCTATGATTTTTTAGAATTTTTTTTGATTTTTTAGGATTTTTAGAATTTTTTTTGATTTTTTAAGATTTTTTTGATTTTTTTAGAATTTTTTTGATTTTTTAGAATTTTTTTTTATTTTTTAGGATTTTTATGATTTTTTTATAAATACAGGGACTGTGTGTAATAAAGAAAACTTAAAACTAGTAACTTATAACTACAGGGACAGTTTGTGTAATAAATAAAACTTAAAAACTAACTTCAGTTAAAAAAATTAACAGAAGTTCATTGAGTACCAACATATTGATAGGTAGGATTATTATATACCAATTCTGTAGATTAGATTATTATTTACCAACTGGTTAAAGGTTGGTTTATTAAATACCAATTTTCCTTCTTTCTATGATTGAACCTTTGGACATCCATTGAACCGTCAAAATGATTCATAAACTCTACAAAAGTGAGTTGTGAATTAGCCATATGGCAAAAAAAATGGTTCTCACTCTCTGATCATGAAGTTGTTCTCATAAGCCCAGACATTGGCTCGTGCCGGTAAAAAGCCGGAATCCACATTGAGCTCATCACAAACATATCATCAATCCATTTATTTTGTGTAAGACGGTACTCAATCATTACCAACTTCCGCTGTCTATCAAATAATTCTGGCTCCATGGAATCCGTCCATACAATATCGCACATCTTCCTTATAAATTCCTCATTCTTGCACAACTCGTGTCCAACCTATACCGATAAATGGTTTTCATATCAGCATGTAACAGATATATAGTGTAAAAAATGCTAATGACACATAATATAGCATAGTATACCTTATCTGCCACTTTTTTCATTATGTGCCACATGCACAATCTGTGTCTGCTGGTAGTAAAAACACCCTCGATAGCCTGTTTCATCGCAGGGTCTTGGTCTGTCACTACAACCTTTGGCTGACATCCAAATGAATTTACAAATGAATTGGGAAACCATTTATAAGAGTCAATGCTCTCCGATGCCAACAACCCAGCTCCAAGGGTTACATTTCGACAGTGGTTGTCAATCCCAGTGAACGGAACAAACACCATCTTATACCTGAAATTCAAAAATAATTCAAAGATTTAGTAACGTGCGAAGTAGAGAGTGTAACATACGAGACAGACATTATAACATGCGATATATTCAACACCTAAATTTCAATGTATATTAACATGCGATATTGCCAGTTTACAAGATCATATAACATGCGAAAATATTAAAAAAAAAAACATTAATGTAACACTTAGTTGTTTGTTTTGAAAGTAGCATCCAACGATATCACATCCCCGAACTCCATAAAGTTACGCTTGCATAACCCATCGGCCCAGAACAAACCAGTTAACCGTCTGTCCTCATCAACAGAATATTCGAAAGAAAAATCAACTAAATATTCTTTTTTGTCAGTCAGCTTATTGATCACCATGTCAGCTTCATATTCTCCTATATAGCTATTAATTCGAGTTCAAAAGTTTTTGCAATCATCGACCGCGGCGCCAACATTCTCAACCACCGTATCGTTTCCTCATTATATGAAAAGCTTTGAGAGGGCCAAGGTTTAGAGTACCTAGTTCCCATATCATTTCCTCTTGGACTTCTGACAATTGCTTGTAGTTGGCAGCATATGAATATCGTGTGGACATACAAACTTATGATTATGACCATCAACAAATTTCTTCACTGTATATGATTTACCATCCACCGAGCAAATCATAAGTTGAGCTTTGCACCCAGTGCTAATGGTCCCCCTGTTCCTTGATTTGTATGGCTTTTTTTACTTCGAATAAGCATCGTCAATAAACAATGGCTTATGTCCCTCTTTAGAGCAAACAAAATACTTAGTTTTGATTATACCACCAATGTGTACTTCACCACCATTGCGGGTAGAAAAACCAGCTAACTTAGCATATGTTTGATAAAACACGTATGCTTGTTCGAGAGAACTAAATTGCATTCCAACCACATGTGTAGCTGATGCCTCAACCTGAGGAATATAAAGCCTTTCATCTACATAATTAAATAAAAAGATACAACACATGCGATTTATCGGACTCATAACATGCGATATATTAAACTACAAACTTTCAGCATATGAACATGCGAATTGTAGGACTCATAACATGCGAAATTGAAATTTTGATAATATGTTTTACACATGCGATTTTATGATATCATAACATGCGAAATCAGCATTTAAGTTTAACTTCACATGCGAATTGTTAGACTCATAACATGCGAACTTAAACACTTTGCTTTCATATCAATTATCCTCTGAATAACATTGAATACCTTCCAATCAGTTATAATCATACACAAATCATTAAACGATTACACAAAAACATCTGTGAAACAATTTAAACATCTGAATTAACAAACTTACCATTCGAACACTCATTTACACCACTTTTATTTGCATTTACATTTGCAGAGTTAGGATTTATAACTTCATCAATCGTAACTCTCTGATAAGCAGATAATTGAACCTGATCACCGACCGATCGAGCATCTTCAAACTCAACATCTGTGTTTCGTCCGGTACTGCTCTGTGATTCCATTGAAAACAACAATCGATTCAAACCCTAACGCAGAAAAACGAAACTGCAGTGTATTGTTTTGAGAATTATGAAAATTTGAAACTGATACGAATCATAATTATCGGGATAGTGGTGTAACGAACTTCTCGCTGATTGAATGAATTAACTAATTTGCCCTCATTGAATGAATTGTCTGATTTAACTTTATGAAGGAAAAATGAATCAGGGATATGTGTACGGCCATGGATATAACGTACGTAATGTAGGATAAGGGTATTTGTATCCTACACTTCCTCTGTGAATATATTTATTTTCAATGAGTTTCATTATGTTGTTTGGTAAAAAATATTTTTGTTATGTTTCATAAATGTTGGGTTTTAAGCGTTTGGCTGTAGTGAGATTTTTAAATGAAAATAAATGTTAGGTATTCCTTAAAAAGAGAGAGAGAGAATTCTAAAATAAAGTGAGATTTTTAAATCCGGTAAAATAAATGTTGTATTTATATAATACAACGAGATTTAAAAAGTATAAGTTAACTTGATATAAAGAAGGTTGATTCATTTTATTTCGATTTTTTTATGTTTATCTATTTATTAACTCTATAACTTATTATTATTATTATTATTATTATTATTATTATTATTATTATTATTATTATTATTATTATTATTATTATTATTACTATTACTATTTAACAGTGGATTCTATGATTACATAATTTTTTATTTTTTAATAAGCTCATTTTTGTTTTTCTTTCTTGAATATTTGAATACCGTTTATTTTATATTGAGATATCCATTTCTAATTTTTTTTAAATATATAAAATGAAATATTATACATCAAATCTCTTAAATACATACCGATAAACACAAAGTTACAAGAAGTCATAGCATCTATCGTCAAAAATACCCGACATGCGATTGTGAGTATAGAAACAAATTTAATTCAGACCTAAATAAAACTCTTTCTTGAGAGAACCAATAGAGTAGTTAGAGAAATCCAAGAGTTAAAAGAGAGTTTGTGGTCGGCCGAATATAATAAGTTGATTAGACTTTCTCCTAAGATAACACGTTTATATATCTTGATTTAAAAGAAGTTTTAGTTAAAAGTTTGTATCATTTACGATGTCATGTGCTTTTTAAATTTGATTTTGTTGTTCCATTGTTCTGTTCTGGCCAGTAAACTGATAAGCCGATGAAGAGTTCGCCATCATGGGGTCTGGTGTTGATGATGCTAAGGTTCTTTGGCTACATGATTAGTACCAAACATTTTGGCAAGTTTAGTTCTTTTAAATTTATTCCCAACACTTCTACGTCAAAAATTAATATTTTTGGAGTTTGACCAAACTTTTACATGGAATTTCATTCACTTATCATGCTTTTCGATTGTTTAAAAGGATCTTTTGATATGCAAAAATCAAATAAGATTGTTTAAACCTCTCTTTTAATAAGCAAAAGTCAAATATATTTCATTATTAAAAAAAAATCAAACTATATTATCACTCCTGATAGTCGTGTTACAAGAAATTCGTAGCACCGATATTGCTACCAAATTAAAATGGTCATAAAACGGTCATTAGTTTTTTTTTTTTTTCAAAAAAATAATAATCTTAAAATGGTTGCAAGTTTGGTAAAAACTAATTAAAACTTATAATTAAACAGATAGCATTGTTTCGTGAAGAAAATAACGGAAAATATATAACGATTTAAATCGGTTGTAAAATTAACTTGGATTGTGCGCCGCGTGTTGTGACCCATATGCTATAGTTTGATTCAAAATCGACGACTAGCCTTTTATTTATCTAGATTATCATAGAGAAAAATAGGATTCAACATAAACCATAATGCTGCTTTCTAAATCACACCGTGGGTATGGTGGGATGAGGGTTTGGGGCATGGGTTGACACGTGGCTTGGGTGGACTTTGTTGGGCTGACCCACATTGAAGACGGTATGGTGGGGCGGGGGTTTGGGGCGTGGCCAGCCCAAACTATATTTTTTTTATAAACAAATTTATAGTTTTTTCTTGTGACTTCTCTTCTTGATGGGTTTGGATGCGGAGGGACCATTGATGGGGGTTTGAGTTTCGGGGACGGTTTCGGTTTGGGAAAGGTTGATTAACGTTTGTGAAAGGTTGATGGACGTTTGTGGAATCGGGCTAGGTATAGAATCGTCGGTGTGAGGGAAGTTAGTATACAAATGATTCGAGAGAAATGATGCGTAACCCGCCATATCGGGCATAGTGGAGTGTATTAAAAACGGAGCAATTGGACGATTGGGTGGTGGGCTAGGTGTTTCTTGTAATGCCCACGGATTGTTCGGGTCAAAACCACGATTATGAGGATTCATTTTTCGTATTGTGGTTGGATGAGAATTTTTTTTAAAAATAAGATAGAGATGATTATAGATGAGGTGGAGTAGTTGTGGTAAAAAAATGTATAGAAGTGTGAATATTTATAGTGAAAAATATATTTTTTTAAAACATAGCCATTGGCCAACGGCTAGACCAAACGCCTAGTTTTCTTGGACAATGAGATCCCGCCATGTCAACTTGATAGCCCCGCCCAACGCCCGGGCTGAATCCCCCGCCCATGGGGCCACGCCGAAACCCAAGGCCACCCGGGGTGGTGACTTGGGCGTTTGTACCCAACCCATGCCCCAACCCCGCCCCATACCACATAGTCTAACAATATTAAAATGTACATAAGTCATCTCGGCGTGCCATAACTAAATTTGCAGGTGTATATATGCCAATGCCATTCATTTTTTTATGTAAGCCATAAAATGATGTTTACAAAGAATAACCCGTGACACGTTTGAGTGAACAATGAGGATAAAAGTATAAGTTTTATACTTACAGGACCAAACTTTGCAATGTAGGTAAACCACATAGACTTAATTAACTCTAATAAAAAAGATCAAACATGTATTACTCATTGACAATTTGACATTACAATGGGGATTATTTATCTAAACTCTAGAGGTAAATGGCCTTATGGTCTAATAGCATTTGGTAATAGCATTTGGTAATTGTCTCCCACAAACATGATATTTTGTTGCAAGTTTACTCCTTTACACCCAACCCAGTTAAAAAACCCTATTAATTGTTGGGTGTAAAGGACTAAACTTGCAACAAAATACCTAGTAAAGGACACCGTCTGTCAACAATAAACAGGGTTTTTTAACTGGGTTAGGTGCAAAGGACTAAAGTTGCAACAAAATACCTAGTAAAGGGCACCGCCTGTCAACATTTGTTAAAAAGGACACTAGGTGAAAAGTGATATAAAGATAAAGGACAAAACTTGTAATTTTTCCAATTTCTGCAAATGCAAGTTGATTAGGTGATATACGAGTAATAAACAATTGTTAAAAAATCCATTTTTTTAGAGAAAACAAGAGCGCCAATTTTTTTAACATAGAACATAACCTTTGCTCTTTAACTTATAGTTTTTTCTAATAAAGTGATTAACTTGTTTTATAGTTGACATCTAACTTTTTGTAAAAGGAATAATGGATTTAAATAATCCCAATGTTAATAGTTAGGACTGCTAATGGTGATTTATGTAGTTAGGACTCGTAATGGCCAATTAACAATAGTTGAGATTATTTAAATCCGTTTTTTCTTTTGTAAAATATAACATGTACCTAACAAAATTTCATCCTGTTTTAACATGTATATTTTATTTTCCATGGTTAGAGACGGATAGGAGCAGGTTTATCTATGTCTTAGCGTTTAGATGAACTTGCATCTGATTGTTGCTCATAATTTTATATGTGGTCTTATGCCTTTTTCTTTTGTATCTACTTTACTATGTTACTTTGTCACCACCTATTTTGCCTATTGTTTGGTCGTTTCCAATGTTTTGTTTCTCTAAGTCTGTCTCGTCTACCATTAGATTCTTATGAGGGGGGTCTTTTTGGAAGCAGTCTCTCTATCCCCAGACCCTGACAATAGCTTGCTATATGTGAGATTCATTGGGTATGGTTGTTTCTTTTCTTTTATGATATATTTACACCGATGTAATTACAAATTTCGTTATTTCATTTTCGTACTTCCGTTTAATTAGTCGTCGATAACTTAACTATATTTATAACCCCGTGTATTACACGGGTTGAATAAATAAATGTTATATACTAATTGATAAAACAATATATGTTTAAAAACCTCCTTTATTGCATGTGTTTCAATTTTGTGTCTAGCATTATATATACTATGGTAAAAGTTTAAAGTTTATTAGAGATAATTACGTCATCGAAAAGACTAATAGCAAATTTGTATATATTACAAATAAAAAGTAGGTGTCTGTCATATTATATAGAAAATCAAATAAATAATATTATAAATGAGAAATATACATCAAATTTAAACTAATAGTTAAGTAGAAGAGATTAAATAAAATAATATTTAGTAGGAGATTATCTATAATTAATTATAAGATATTAAACTAAATAATAATTATCCATAAGATATTAAACTAAATAATATTTAGTAGGAGGGTTACAGAATGTCCCCCTTGTTGGGTTAGGCTAAAGGAAAACTGTTTCGGCTGGCAAGATTGTGTTGAAGGCAGAATCAAAGAAAGTTTCTGAGCAATGAAAAAGCTTGTGTTGAAGATCAACATTTGTTCACTTCCCTTGCCTTTAATACTTTTGGTTCCCTTGCTCCTGAAGTTGTCGGGTTCCCTAGACAAAGTGCAGAATGTCGTGCAAAACAATTTTCAACGTCGAGGAATCAAAGTTTTGTTTTCGATAGAATTGGATTTGCTATTAAAAAAGGAGTTACGGCGCAGATTGTTGCATGTCTATATGCCATTCGTTTGTTATTTTCTGTATCTATATAAAATTATTCCTTATCGGTGAATCAAAGAGTCAATTTTAAAATAAAGAAAAAATAAATTATTAAAACTATTATATTAATTTACTGTTGTAAAGATTAATAATATTGTGTTTTTAAATACATATTTAAAACTAATAATATTATACATCTTATCTAAAATCTAAATCTATTATTAAGCTAAAAGATATATTACGTAATATCTTAAGTTGATTAATATCAAAACTTAATAATATTACTTTTTTAAATACATATTTAAAAATAGATTAAATTAAAATAGTTATCCATAAGATATTTAAATGGTATAGATATAAAATTTGTATAGATATAGATTAACAATAAAAATTTGTATTAATTTAGATTAAATATTATTATTATTAGTATTATTAATATTTTTAATCAATTAAATGAGAAAATGACAAGTGTCCCAAAATAGGTTTCTTTTATTATATAGTATAGATATATTCCATTAAAAAGAACAATAATAAATGACTAGAAAAAAAAAGGTGTAGATTATTTAACATATGTAAACAAAAAACTTATATGATAACAAAAGCAATAACAAAGTTACTACCGGTGAGATCTAACTATTGCAGGTTTGAAAATATAGAAACTGAAAAAGATTAGGAGCAAGATCATACAAGTTATCGTTTCAGTGCGTGTCATCTGCCACTTGAGAACTCCTGATGCCCCAAAAAGAACGCGGTTTTAGTTTCTTGTTCGTAGCAGTGAAAAGCCACCCCATTTGATATTCACAGGTTGCACAATACGCTACCGTCCATGCATATCTGTAAACAAACAAACATGTTCAAGATGTTTTGAACAAAAACAGTTTTGGGTCAACATGTTTTGACCCGTTACCGTTGCTTCCATTTGCCACCTGTACTCAGGTGTTTACTACTTACAATGTTGTAGAAGGCGCTAGGCACTAGTCGGGCGGTGAGGTACCCGCTTAGGGATTAATAGGGATTAATCGGGATTAATCGGATTGGACTTTTTAAGTATAATTTCACAAATTGATATATATATAGATAACTTTATACTTTTTATTAATAAATTTACAAGTTTAGGAGATAACTTTATACTTTTTATTAATAAATTTAAAAGTTTAGGAACCATATGTAAACTAGTGAAAGATAGAGGGGGTTAAATGTTAAAACACCTAAACTTAAATGTTAAAATAGGTTTATAACTAAAATTTGGGCTTTAAACCATGGGCCAGGTTTCAAAAATTGGGGTTTTTGGGTCAAAAAACATGGGCCCGATTAGTCCGGTTTGACCGATTTTTACCGATTGTGTCCGACTTTGACCGATTTTGACCATAACCGATTTTTTTGACCGACTAGCTTAAATTTAGGCAGTAACCCACCGACTAGCGCCTAGGCGACGATTAATCGGCCGCCTAGGCGACGATTAATCGGCCGCCTAGGCCGATTTCTGCAACACTGACTACTTAAGAGATGTTTGTATGGAAGTTAAATGCATACCCAGGAAACCAGCTATACTCTTCTGTGGGTACCCCGATAAGTGCTAATCCACTAGCTTTAAGAAGAGTCATTATTTCATGCACATAGCCACTCGGGTTCACATAAGCACCAAGAGGCCCATCAGTCGACATCACCAACATATCGCTACGGTTTGCAATCAGCGTCTGCAAAAAGAAGAAAATGCTATTAGTAGAATTTACCACGAAACTTTAATGTTTAAGAATTCCAGCGAAAAACATGCAGAATGACGAAAATGCGCTTAAACTTTTAACATGATATGTGTTGGGGTGTTTCAGTAGTCGAGTAGTCGATTCGGATTCGAAAATTTCGGAATTCGACTTGATTATCAAGCTTCGAATTTGGTTTTCAAATATTCGAGTTCGATTCGATTCAAATTCTAGTCAAGTAATCGAATTCGAATCGAATACGAATTTATGATTTTCAATTCGATTCAATATTTGAATTCAAACTATACATATATTTTTTTTACTATTTATATATACATGAACATACACAGACAAATGGAAAAACCTTCTAAATTTGGGCCGAACTCTAAAAGCCCTTGCAATTAGTTCGTAGTAGTTTTAAAAATAAAATAAAAATAATTTATTATTTAGAGTGAATTTAAATTAAATTAAATTAAATTAAATCAAATTGTATTTAATAGAATTCGAGTTTCAAATATGAATCAAATCGAAATTCGAATTGGACATAAAATTTGAAACGAATAATTCATATTTTAATCTATAATTTAAATCGAATACGAATTCAGGTTAAAGAAATTCGAAAAAATTTCTTTTTTATTAATTATTCGTTATTCGATTCATTGAACACCCCTAGATATGTGTTTAAGAACATTTTCATCACCTGACATGTTATTTATTTATTTATTTATTTTTTTTTTTGCCAGAACTGGTATAAATCATATCATTCATAATCAATTTTTAGACCCTTTTTATAATTTACTCATTTGACCCGTTAGACAAAACAAAACCCAAACCCTAGTTGTTAAAAGCCATCGCCTCTTGCGCCCAGGCCCGTTTTTCAGGCCAGGCGAGGCAGTTGCGCCTTGAGTCGAAGAAATTGCGCTTTAATTCTCCAAGTGATGGTTCAGGTGCACATTCCTGCGATATTCCTAGATTCCGAAAGGTTTCCGGCCAAATTTTCTAAATTCCGGCAAGATTCTCGCCAGATCCGTACTTTTATCCAAGGAAAACTACTTTTCTACACTAATACACTAATATTTTAGAACCTTTGGTACTAAATAAATGATATAAAGTGTTATATAATAGATTTTGTTCATTTTATTTAAAGAATAGTATTCTTTTTCTAATACATAATATATTTTTTATTTTTTTTCATTATGCGCTTTATTTTTCTCAGGCCCTTGTTTTTTCTGCGCTTTGCGCCTAGGCCCCAGGCGAGGCCTATGCGCCTTGAGTGCGCCTAGCGCCTTTAATAACTATGACCCAAACGACCGATTAACAAGTCAACGAGTCAAATTGGCACCTATACTTATATGCTCTCTATGAATTACGTATATATACACATACAGATGTAATCAAATGTGTAGTTAGTTACCTGACAACTTCTACATTTGATTTGGTCAAAATTCTCAAGCAACTCTATTTCACGGCGCAGCCGATAAGAAATCCCGTCAATCTCCAAAAGCTCCTGTCTTGTTGATTCAGACACGGGAATCTTACTTGCAACATGAAATGAAAGCAAACCCGGTTGTCTCACAAGGGCATCCATGCTAGGTGTCCCGACTATTTTTTTCCACATGTCTGTAAACAAAAGTCACAATAATATCACAAAAAATGATTATAAATTAAAGCAAGTAAAATGCCATTTTCGTCCTTGAGGTTTGGCCAGTTTTGCGACTTCCGTCCAAAGGTTTGTTTTTCCGCATCTGAGTCCAAAAGGTTTGAAATCTTGCCATTTTCATTCGGCTTGTTAACTCATCCATTTTTTTCTCCATTGGGTCAAGGGTATTTTTGTCTTTTTGTTAACTTAAAGGGCAATTCGGTCTTTTGAATGCTTGTACATTATGCTAAATGCTTGTACATAAAGTGAAAAAGACCTTCTTGCCCTTTAAGTTAACAAAAAAGACGGAAATGCCCCTGACTTAACGGAGAAAAATAAATAGAGTTAACGAGCCAGATGAAATGGCAAAATTTCAATATTTTGGATCCAGATGCGGAAAAACAAACCTTTAGACAAAAGTCGCAAAACTGGTCAAAACCTCAGGGACGAAAATGGCATTTTACTCTTAACTTTAAAACAAATTTCTATATCTAGAAGATGAACATATGGAGCAAGAAAACAAAGTTATAAGTACCTGATAACCTTTGAGCAAGACAATAAGAGTCATGCATCCGGTAAACCCAATAAGGCCAAAACGCTCTTGGGCACTCCCTTGGACCAGGTACCGAGCGAAATTCCCGTTGAGCCCTTCTGCGAGGCCTCTCAGACACATACTTCTTCGCAGACATGTCTTCAATACTTTCGTTATTTCTAGAATGTAACAGAGGCTGGGGTTCACACACAGGACTCTCATCATCACTACTTGTTGACTCACTAAAAAAATTACGATGCGAAGACGATTTAATTGCGGACGCATGCAACCTTCTTTCGGTTAGTGACAATTCACTCTCGAAACTATCGTCTGAATCATGGTCTAGCAGTTTCGAATGAGAAACATTGGCTGTAGATAAGTTTCTTAATGGTGTTAGTTTTCCAAATGCGTCTCGTGGTGTCCTTAATGGTAAATCTTCTTCGATGATTTGGATCTCACCGCATGGCTACATAAAGTAGAAAGAATAATCATGCATGGGTATTAATTAATTAATTAGTTAATAAATAATCAATTAAATTGAGATATAGTTTGTATTGATGAAAACATACTGCTCCTTCAAGTTCAATCCAACGACGTTTTAAACGGAATCGTTGTTGGCCACGGGTAACTACGTTTATTGAACCATCCTCCAATCGCCGATATTGCCGAATCTAAATATTTTCAATAGAAAATTCAGATTAACACGTTAATCACATTGCATAAAAAAAGTGACCAACTTTGGTCCAACTTCTAATTTAGGTAAACAACCTTTTTAGGTCAAGATAAACCATCGAAGTTTCAAAAAAAATGAATTAAGTAACCAGCTTCCGAACTTTAGATTTAAGCTGATTTCATTAACCGAATAACTAGTCAAAATGACGGCGTCTGAGGTGGCTTTTGAGTTTTGACCATGTTGACTTATTTTTTCTAACTTGGTGCCTGAAACAGGTAATCTTACCCCTTGTGTAAGTACCTTTAATAAAGAGTAAAGTACACATATGGTCCCTATGGTTTACCAAAATTTTGGATTCGGTCCCTGATTTCCCAGAAGTACACAGATGGTCCCTGTGGTTTGCACTTTGTAACCCATTTAGTCCCCAGCCAACACATATGGTCCCTAAATGCGTTACAAATTTGCAAACCACAGGGACCATCCATGTACTTTTGCAAAAAACAGGGAACTAAATGTGTTACAAAGTGCAAACCACAAGGACCATGTGTGTACTTTTGGAAAGTTAGGGATCAAATCTGAAATTATGGTAAACAACAAAGACCATCCGTGTACTTTACTCTTTAGTAAAAAAAGTAGAAAAATTTAATGGTTTTTCTGTACTTAAAAAAAGTTGGTTACCGAAAACAAAAATAGACCAAAGTTAGTTACTTTTAATGCAATTAGCCATATATTAGAGAACGAGTTATGACTACACCTCAGCTGTTGTTCCCGTTGTTGCAAATTTTATTCTCCCATTGTCACCATCTCTAAAAACACGAACCTTAAAAATAAAGATAATGAGAAAAAGAATCAGATGCAAGCTGTGCAGTTAATGCGGTAAAAAATCGGATATCGTTCAAGGACCGATATTTGAGATTTTGAGATATAGGTTATCGCGGTGGGATATCGGTAATTTTATTATCATGCGGAATTTATATATATAGCAATTTAACACTAACAATTCAGTATACTATCCTACCATTAACAAATTAACCTTTTGCAACTTGCAAAACACTAACAATTGTAGCAAGTAGGATCTAATTAAGACTTAAAATACTAACAATTAAGACTTAAAGCACTAATAGCAGCAATAAGAAGAAAGACGAATGGTAGAACTAAAAAGAATGGTACTGTACTGATCATAGTTATTAAAAGCCATCGCCTCTTGCGCCTAGGCCCAATTTCCTAGCGAGGCGAGGCAATTGCGCCTTAAGTCAAGGCAGTTGCGCTTTGATTCTCCAGGTGATGGTTCATGCGCAAATTCCGGCGAGATTCCTAGATTCTTGAGAGTGTTCGGCCAAATTCTCTAAATTCTGGCAAGATTCTAGCTAGATTTCTACTTTTATCAAACGAAACTATTAACCGTTATATAATAGCTTTAGTTTATTTTATTTGAAGAATAGTATTAATTTTCTATTATTAAAAAATATTTTTAGTTTTTTTTTTGTTGTACGCTTTTTTTTTCTCAGGCCCGCGCTTTTTTTGCGCCTAGGCCCCAGGAGAGGCCTATGCACCTTGAGGGCGCCTAACGCCTTTAATAACTATGGTACTGATATCGGTAAAATCGTAGATATATTGGTCAAATATCGGTCAATATCGGCGATAATATTGATATAGATATTTTGACCGATATTTTACATGGGGACCGATAACCGATATATCACCAATATTAACTGCATAGGATGCCAGGATGACAGCTTAATGAAATGTTTATAAGATATTTTCACATACCACCCCTATGGTGTACGGAGCTTCAACTTGTCTCAATGCCCGGTCCACAGCAGCTATAAAATTCGGTTGAATTACTCGCAGCGGAAGAGTTGCTTCGGGAAACAAAACTACGCCTGAATTGCATGTAACACAAATAAACCATGAGTTGCAAATAAAGCAGATGAACATTAACACACGTTAACACGTAAATATACGTACCTTCAAGATAAAATAAAGGTACATGCAATATGACACCACCATCCAAGAAAGCTAGCCTATTATGAGTATCTTCGACCTCTGATTTATTTTATATTTTTATGCGATTAATTAGAGTTCTTTAACAAGGAGGAAAAATGAAAACCGATGAGAACTGAGACGCTTACCACCAAGATAAGAATGCATGGAAGCTAAAGAGGTGTTGAAGGTATAACCGCCAGATGCGGAAGTTCCGGCAAATGCACGCTCGCTAGAAAAAAAATAGAGTTAGACCACCACAAAATACCATTTACGTGATGTTTAAGGATTCCAATTATGTCATGAAGCAGCTAGAGATGTAGAACACTAAAATTTGATTTAAAAGCTTCAGATAAGTGTCATGAAGCAGCTATTAAATCTTAACAACTGTATAACAGAGAAGTTTTATTCGCCGATAACAATTTTGATCCTTAATCAACCAAAATAAGTGTAGTCTTCGAACACACAATGCATCAAAAAGCACATTCCCGTTTTTAACTGACTATTATGCTATTGTACTAACAATAATAAAAGAGTTACTTGGAATCCAACACTTATCAACTAGTCCACTTTAAGAAATTAGACTGTGGCCTTGGGATTTGTAGAAATGAATGCTCTTACAAATCATAATCACCCAAATATGAGACTATATTACACGCATTTAAACTAAACGAACTAAAAACTCATATTCATATTTGCATTATTTAATACTGAATCTTCAGATAGGACCTTGATCAGGCAGGGCCTATAGTTTTGACACAAGTTTGTGAGTTAACAGTTCATCATTTTCTATCTATTTTGTGGAAACACACGCCTAGGCTCTCAAGTGAGAAGGCGGTTGCGAAAAAAAAGCACCTTGCAGCCATCCAGGTGCTCCGGTGAGGTTCCAGCCAGATTCCAATAAGGTTCCACCCACGTGCAGGCTAAGTTCTGTAATTCTAGCTAAAGTCTACCAATTCCAGCCAAATTGGTCTGAAACATCCAAAATGGCCTGGAACCAGCCTAAACTAGCCCTAAGAAAGTCTAAAATCTCTAAAATATGTATGTTTATGCTACACGCCTTACTTATCTCAGTCCCTCGCTTTTTAAGCACCTTGCGCCTAGGCCCATGGTTCACCCTTCGTGCCTTCGACAACTATGGTTTCTATGTCTCTTCCTCTTTGTTTTATCATCTCTACTTCAATACTTAGGGTCTAATATAACAAGTAATAACTTATACATGTTAGTAGAATTATTGAATACACAAATCAAATGAACACCTTTTACATACCTAACCTCCAGGAGTAACAAAATTGAGTCCCAACACACATGACCAAATCAACCTTTTCAACACCGGATCAAATTATCCTAATCATTCCCCAAACCCTAACTCAAAGCCGCAACAAGCATTCCTGAACTCAATCCGAAACCCTAAACCCTAATTTCAAACAAATTACACACCAAATCCAATACAAACCGTACAAAATCACAACAACACGAACACAAAGTGATTCAATCGTATCATAAACTCAATTCGAAACCCTAAACCCTAATTCCAGCCAAATTACACATCGAATCCAACACAAATCGTACCAAACACAACAAAATAAACACAAGGCGATTCAATCGTATAAAAAACTCAAAAAACGCATGATAATCAAAGCGAAATGAGATTTTTTATTGAAATTACTCGATTTGGTCGTCATCGGACGATTGGTGGCCGTTTTCAACCTCTTCGATCTCCAATTCCTCTGAATCTAGCTGTCTAATTTGCTCGATTTGATACAGTTCTCGCTCTAGAAGCCTCTGCTGACGATTATCTTCCATTGATGATTTGATTCACTCTGTTTGTTCTCGTGTTATGCAGCGTTATTACTCATATATGTATGTATAGATAAATACATGATACCCGCCAAATTATTACAAAATAAATAAATATTGTAGCAAATGAATGTATTTTTGAAGGAGTAAAGTACAATTTACGTCCCTCAGGTTTACCCCCTTTTACATGTTCAGTTATTAATTTCAAAAATTCAATACTCCGGTCTCTGTGGTTGTTGATTGCTTGCAATCAGGTCTTTATTGGTTAACACCGTTAGTTGATTGTAAAAAACTCAACCATTGACGAGGGTAAATTGGTAAATTTACTAAAACTAATAGCAATCTTCACCATATCACTCATTTATCTTCCTTTATAAGCTACACCTCAATCCGTCTCCCCCAAAACACCTCCGGCGCCCAAGTACATTCTCTGATCACCCACAAAGACAGTTGTTCAAGTCCGATCAAGGTCAAAATGTTGTCTTATTCTGTGATTATGCGATCCGAGCAAGTAACAGGTACGGTATTTGCTTAATTTCACTTGACAGGTAAGTATCAACTTAATACAGTTACATGAACATGTTGATCGGAGTGTCGCGCTCCGGTCAAAGATAAGATTTATAAGCCCAAATTACCCTTAACTATGTGTTAGTGGTAGTAAGGGGTCGAACCACGAAGAGTATGTGGTTTGTGTGTGGATTCGATTGAATTATCAAAAGTGTCACTATATATGAAGCTTGCTAGAATAATTTTGTGTTTTCGTTTAATTGAGAGATATGATTTTTAACTAAATGAATTGATGAGAATGATTAACAACTACTAATTAACGATTGCAAGAAAAATGGTTACTAGAACAATAATAATAAAAAGGAATCACGCCCGGTTTCGGTAATTGTTAACCTAGGATTTCTACAAGTTTAAGTTTCAACTCAAATGCATTCGATTAACGGATTTAGTGTACCGTGACTTAGGTGCTACTAGCTATCAACGTCCCGAAGAACATACAAAAAGACACTTTGTAATCAACACAAGTAAATCCTAACAACGATAATGCACAATTACATATCACCATTTCGCAAAGTCATAACTTTTAACATCGCTCGACAATTCATGAATTCGCAACAAATGTAATACTATTATCAAGAGTTTCAAAAACCAAATACAAATTGTCACTAAGTTGAAACAAGAACAATTCGAAACCCTAAAATTAACAACTACCTACACCGGGGTGAAACAGAGATGATTAGCCGCTCATGGTTGAAGAAGCTTGATCACCGGATGTTTGGAGCGTGAGTGAAGACATCTTGAAGCTTGATGGATGATTGAATGGTGAATGATGATGGGTTGGTGAAGGAGGATGGTGGTAGGATTGATGATTGATGATATGGAGAACTAGGGTTTGGATGGATGAATTGATTGTGTAGATGGATGATGGATGATTCTTGATGATGATTTGGGTGTTGAAGGTGAAGGAGATTGAATGGTAGGTCATAGATAGTGAATAATGGCTCCAAGATGGGTTTTCAAAAACTCCAAGAAGTGTAACTCCCCAATTCATTCGTCCTCCATCAAAATTAACAATCAAAACGCGGTGTGAATATAGGGGAGCCGTCGCCGACGGTGGATGTGTCCGTCGGCGACGGTGCGTGGTTTGCTAACTGCTACCGACGGTTAAACACGCTGTCTACGGACAATTCAAGCTACGGGATATTGTGCCAACCGTCGGCGACGGCCCATATGGGCGTCGGCGACGGTGCCTGGATGTCTGCTTTTCTGTTTCATCCATTTCTTGAGTCCGGTTGACCTGTTTCGCATCCCGGTGGTTCCGTTTTCGCTCCGGTAACTCGTAAAGCTCCCAAAAAGCTCCTTAAACTCTGCTAGACCTGCAAAACAAGTATCTAATCAAAAGTAGGTCATTCGAAATTAAAACTTGTGTAAAAACATCAAATTAGACAATTACAAGCATCGGTTTTCGACCACGTATCACATCCCCACACTTGTCTTTTGCTTGCCCTCAAGTAAATCTGTTTTTCACTTTCACGTGAGTCGAACAACGAATACACTCCCCATTCCCGAGACGAAGGTTAAGGTCCAATGTCATACTAAAGTTCAAACTCTTTACAATATTCAATGTATTTAACGGTAATGTGAATTCATTTGCACAAATGGTTACCCAAGATTAACCCGCCCGTGAAACCAACAATTCATGCACATCCCTCACAATGTTCTCTCCATTCGGCTTATAAATTGGCTAATATTTATAATGTATTAGCACTTCAAAGAATATTCACTCAAAACCGATTAGAACATATACCCGCATAAGCTTGCAACTCAATCATTCTCCACTATTGATCACAAACATTAAGCACAAGTCATAAGGTCTTGTAAGGGTTGTAATGGGGCTAGGCTAAGGGTAGGAATTAGGATATTTTTTTAAAGTGGCTAAGGTGATGAAAATTCGATGTTTATTACAAACTATTAACTTACACAAAACTAAATATAACCATCACTATAAGGCAACAACTTTTGCCTTTTATTCAACGACTACTAACACCTCTTTTTGTGTTTTTCTCACCTGCATGGGCCACCATTTTCTTTTTTTTTGTGTAAACAATTAAAAACAACTATACAAATGCAATTCCTATAATCGAATTTTCATCACATGGGTTTAAAATAAAAGGTTTAACGGTTATGGGCTAGAGGTGGTCAAACGAAAGGTTTAGGCTCAAAATGGGCGATTTGGGGATTTATTTGGGTAAGGATAGATAAATGGTTTTAAGAGAAAAGGTTTACCTAATGCCTTAATCATTCTCGTGCTTGTATTCGGTTTATAGTCTCAAACGTATCAAAAGTTGCAAGTTCTACAATATATGACTAATGGTCCACTCAAACAAAGAAACATAAACATGTAATCTATGATATAAAAGTGGCTCAAAATCTCACATATCTAAAAGGGTATGGTATGTGACATGCATAAACTACTAGTTTCTTAGGTGGATTATTCCCAAATAACCACCCACTAAATACCCGTCATGCTATTAACTTGAACTTGACCATGACAAAAGACCAAATGGGTTGTGACATCCCTCGTTGACTTAGTTACTTGTGCTTTTAAGATCGCTTTTTAGACAAGATATTTTGAAAAATTTTTGCAATTTTCCTCCATCCCCACTCTTGAGGTAAACATTGTCCTCAATGTGTAGTGTTTAAATGAACGGGTCAAAAACTAAAATTTTTACTACTCCCCCATCCCCACACTTGAAGTACATATTGTCCTCAATGTGTGAAAACTAGAGTATTAGATGCACAAGGGATGTGACACGGCTAATTCCCCCAAATTTTCACCCCGGAAATAAAATACAAAAATACACTCCACTTATTGCTAAACTAAGAATCAAAGTAAAAAGGAAACGCATGCACCTGATTTTTGTCGCTTGATGCCCATGTCTTCTTTTCTAATTTCTCGGAGGTTTATTCGATTCCGCGTTTCCATCTTCAAATCAATAATGAACCAAGACACCTACTCGACCAAGAACCCACGCATGATTTTCGGAAACTTTATCAACTACCAAACTTCGAAGTCAAGACCTCTGATATATATACACACAACCACACAATGGTTTTGGACACATCTCCATATCTCAACACCACCCTCTCATCTCCCTGTTTCGATAACAAGTCGCCGGAAAACATCAAGAGTTTCACGTCACCTTTGTTTGGTATAATACTCTCATGTATCTTTCTTGTTCATTTCATATTAACTGTCGCGATCTCACTATTTAACTCGCATAATCAATACACCAGCAACCATAGACCCACAATTCACCTTTGGTGTAACCTGTGACGAGACAGACGGAGGCGGAGCTCGCCGGAAAAACCAGATGCGCCGAAGACCACATCGGGATTTGCGGCTCGTCCGTGTTCGGTTAATCGCCCTCGTTCGTACTCTTGGATTCCCAATCCTACTCGTGCGTTACTTACAAGAAATCGCAACGCAACCAATGTGAGTATACTCGATCCCATATTATTTTTACACTTTTGGGTGCAACATGTATTCCATACAAAAACACGTAACGCTTGAATCTTGTTTTTATCACACTCTATCCACATTTAAACATGAAACGATTTGATGCTTGTAACCCCACATTCTATGTAACTTGAACGATATTTGAATGCAACTTGAACGATATTTGAATGCAACTTCAACACTCTTTGAGTGCAACTTCATTTGGATGCAACTTGAACGATATTTGAAAGCAACTTGAACGATGTTGAAAAGTGGTAGGTAGTGTCATCGTCTTCATGTTGGATATTGAGCAACTTCAAAACTTGTTTTATTCTACTATGCTATGTATCAAACTTGTATACTCGCCAACTTTTTGTTGATTTTATTTTAATACATGTTGCAGGTTGATAGACAAGATGATGATGAGGCAAGTTAGGGTGGACTAGAAACTCACCTAGAAAATAAACTATGTTTGAAATTTGATTTATGTTTTGATCATGTTTGAACAATGTATGACATTTTAGCATTTATGAAATTGAATTTAAATTATATTGTCACAGTAGTGTTATGATGCTTTTGAGCGATTTGTTCGTCTCATCCCAATGTTTCCGCCATCGGTTGGGGTGTGACAGATTGGTATTAGAGCCATAACTATAGGGAATTAGGTAGAATTGCTTTACTTTTACCTAGTCTATAGTTTAGGAGCTTTATCCTTAATGTGTTGTTTAAGATTATCTTCCATTCTATCTTCTTTGCTTCCCTCTACTTTCTTTGGACTTTTAATATACATGCCTTTCCTAATGTGTTTTACTTTTACCTAGTCTATAGTTTAGGAGCTTTATCCTTATTGTGTTGTTTAAGATTATCTTCCCTTCTATCTTCTTTGCTTCCCTCTACTTTCTTTGGACTTTTAATATACATGCCTTTCCTAAGGCTAACACAAAACACAATTGGAGGCTTTGAAGACACTCTTATAACACAATCGAAATGATTCACCAAAATAGGGGTGATTCCCACATTTGGTGATGACTTTCACTCAGCTATACTTTGAATTTTGCACGAAATCTACCCTCAAGTTAGGAGTGATATCTAAATCTTGAAGGGAATTTCCATTTCATATTCTAGTGGACCCTTATCTCTTGATAAGTACTAACCATGTTAGGGTACGATGTTATCAAGTTAGAGGTGAAACTCGCATCTTGTTAACTAGTCCCACTCTTCGATTTTCAATCTCGCCAAAGTTTTGATTTTCCCAATCGATTAAGGACGTGTAGTAACTGGAAGGACAAATATCGTTAGTCGCTTCTCGATGAAAGCATTTATCTATTAGGCCAAAGCACGTTCCCTTAATTCGAAAAGGACTTCGATTCACTTTGGAATAGTCTTATGTTACGTTCCGTGACAATCCAAATTTTTATGTTAAATCTCTTTTATGCTATATCAATTTTCATGTGTTTTACATTTGTACGATATACCATTTCAATCTAATACATGCATGCTAGTGTGTTATACTGGATTCGTGTCACTGGGTGATTCTTATGTGATGAATTTGTCTTTTAACCCACACCTTAACATGTATAGCACTATGCGTAGTGCTATAGGAGTAGCGCCTGCCCGTATTCTAGTGGTCATGTTAAGTTAACAACATTACACCCTCTTTGTTGCGACGATGTTGGGTAGTCAACATTGCGCTACACGATGGGTTGACCTGTTTATTCACATGCCAGTGATACGTTAATCTTGTTAACTAAGTATGTGATGTGGATTGTTCTAAATTTTTATGCTAATACTCATATTCCAAAAAAATGGAAGCTTATCGTCAAGATAGGAGTGATTTCCTTACCTCGGTGGTAGTTACCAACTCTCCTTCATTTTCAGTGAAACTTTATATTTGAACGTTACTTTCATTTCAAGCTTGAAAACACGAATCGCACCATCTTCGCAATCTAAAACAAATAATAATCTCTCATGAACAAACTAAATTTATGACACTTTCATTATCTATGTTACACTATGTAAAATTCATGATAATGCTATGTGAAATTAATTGAACCTATTATATGCTAGGTGGAATTATTTGAAACATTATATGCTATGTGATGCATTCATCAAAACGATTTCGTTAAACTATATTCTCTCTTTTGAATCTTTAATCTCGTCAATTTCCTTAAACAAACTTTTACTCCTCGTTCAGTCCTTCCTCTTAGATTTCGAGAACGAAATCTCCTAAAGTAGGGGAGACTGTAACATCTGTCAAAATTTGGATTCCCAAAATCTGACCCGTTTTGAAATTCGGATCCTAACTCGGAAACCACGGAAAAATTTTCGCGAAACAAATAACGAATGAAAGTATTTATATATCTATTGATTTACTAAATCCTTTATTTATTCATTTACTAATCTTATTTAAATTAAAAAGTAATTATGTAAAAGTTAAATTCTGAGTTTAACAAAATTTACATTTGATGTGGAAACTCAATGAAACAACAGGGACCATCTACAACTTCTTTTCCCACACGCCATCTAAGCTCCTTCATCGGCAAGTTACGGATCATCCAAGATCCACAAATCACGTTCCAATCAACGAAAATATTGTTTCCTTTTTCATTTCTTCGCTAATTTCTCGGAGGTTTATTCGATTCCGCGTTTCCATCTTCAAATCAATAATGAACCAAGACACCTACTCGACCAAGAACCCACGCATGATTTTCGGAAACTTTATCAACTACCAAACTTAGAAGTGGAGACCTCTCATATATATACACACAACCACACAACGGTTTTGGACACATCTCCACATCTCGACACCACCCTCTCATCTCCCTGTTTCGATAACGAGTCGTCGGAAAACATCAAGAGTTCACGTCACCTTTGTTCGGTATAATACTCTCATGTATCTTTCTTGTTCGTTTCATATTAACCGTCGGGATCTCACTATTTAACTCGCATAATCAATACACCAGCAACCACAGACCCGCACTTCACCTTTGGTGTAACCTGTGACGAGACAGACGGAGGCGGAGCTCGCCGGAAAAACCAGACGCGCCGGAGACCACATCGGGATTTGCGGCTCGTCCGTGTTTGGTTAATCGCCCTCGTTCGTACTCTTGGATTCCCAATCCTACTCGTGCGTTACTTACAAGAAATCGCAACGCAACCAATGTGAGTATACTCGATCCCATTTTTATTTTTACACTTTTGGGTGCAACATGTATTCCATACAAAAACACGTAACGCTTGAATCTTGTTTTTATCACACTCTATCCACATTTAAACATGAAACGATTTGATTCTTGTAACCCCACATTCTATGCAACTTGAACGATATTTGAATGCAACTTCAACACTCTTTGAGTGCAACTTCATTTGAATGCAACTTCAACACTCTTTGAGTGCAACTTCATTTGAATGCAACTTCAGCACTCTTTGAGTGCAACTTCATTTGGATGCAACTTGAACAATATTTGAATGTAACTTCAACGATTTTGAAAAATGGTAGCTAGTGTCATCGTCTTCATGTTGGATATTGAGCAACTTCAAAACATGTTTTATTCTACTATGCTATGTATCAAACTTGTATACTCACCAAATTTTTGTTGATTTTATTTTAATACATGTTGGAGGTTGATAGACAAGATGATGAAGAAGCAAGTTAGGGTGGACTAGAAACTCACCTAGAAAATAAACTATGTTTGAAATTTGATTTATGTTTTGATCATGTTAGAACAATGTATGACATTTTAGCATTTATGAAATTGAATTTAAATTATATTGTCACAATAGTGTTATGATGCTTTTGAGCGATTTGTTCGTCTCATCCCGATGTTTCCGCCATCGGTTGGGGTGTGACGGGATCCAACTCCGAATGATTGTTTGGAGTATATGGAGTGTCAGTGTCGAAGTTGTGGTGAACAGGGGTTGTGTCAGAATCGGGACCAGGCTTGTGCGGTATTGAAGTTTTGGGGTTCTTTAGGGTCACCAAAACCTCGTATTTATGATGCATAACTAGAAACTACGCTTAACACTCATAATAGGTTTTTTAGTTTGATCGTTTTTTTGGGTTTTAGTATTTGACGATCAATCTCAACCCATTATGAAATCATGTGATTGATATGTAAGTTTAGAATGATTTAAAAGTACTATCTAAACTTTTATTATGTAACTTTTTGGCTGTATATAAGCAAGTAAGTTAATGCAGGTTCTTGATTGCTATTGTAGTTATGCACAATATCATGGCTATTGTGATTATGCACAATATGATTTAGTTGTAATGTAGGTGTTGTATGTTGGTTCAGTTCTGTTTGTGCATAAAGGAAAACAATATAAATCATACCTGTCACAGCAGATAGTGCAGAGGAGAATCCTGTGAGGGAGTTCGACATGCCTGTCATCTTGATCTGGTTCCTCCTTAGGGTGCTGACTGATGATGGGGACTTAGAAACCGAAAAGGGTATCGGTTAGGAGAGGAGGTTTCGTGATGATGTTATGACTAATGGGGTGTGTGAATTGTGTAACTGAGTAACCCTTAAACCTCCACATAACTCTCCTTATATAAGCACCCAAGAGGAAACCTAATTAGTTACTAAGGGTAATATGGTCCATCAACAATTACCAACTAATTAAATAATAGGTTCTAATATATTTTGATCTCTATAATGTAAATGATTAAGATGGCTATAGATTAAATATTAAACATAATATATTTAATCTTACATTCTCCCACTTAGCCGAGTAATCATTTACTATGAGTATTAGATAAGCCTGATCAGGAGTTAACACTCATTTTAGCCTTAAACAAGTACTATAGCAGAAAAATACAGCCGTTGAATCATTATGCGACTCAGGACCCCCATTAATCATACTATAGCCTTAATTTAAAACCTAATCGTCATGATCAAAATACGCGTAAGCCCTTTGTTTGATTTGTAACTTTTTATTTGTCTATATGCCATTATACCGGTTGAACATATTCTAATAGACATACAAAATCAAACTTGAGGAAATTTCATTAAACATAAAACATAAGCTAGTACAATATGCTCAAATAAGGTCTTTACATAATCCCATATTCCGAACATGTTCTTCATAAACCTTAGGAGGGAGACCTTTAGTCATCGGATCCGCAAGCATATCCTTAGTACTAATATACTCGATACAAAGATTATTTTCCTCAACACGTTCACGTACAAATAGATATTTCGTATCGAGATATAAACCAGCTCCAGTCGAACTGTTACTGTTCGAGAAACTAACGGCAGCTGAATTATCACAGTAAAGCTTCAATGGTCTAGAAATGGAATTAACAATTTTGAGTCCAGTGACCAGATTTCTAATCAACATTCCATGACAGGTTGCGTTATAAACAGCAATGTATTCCGCCATCATTGTGGAAGTTGTGGTCAATTGTTGTTTATGACTCTTCCAAGAGATAGGGCCGCCTGCTAACATAAAGATATAGCCCGAAGTGGATTTCTTGTCATCTTTGCATTTGGCAAAGTCAGAATCAGAATAGCCCACCACTTCCAAATGATCACTTCTTCTATAAGTCAGCTTATAGTCTTTCGTCCCTTGCAGATATCGAAGTACCTTCTTAGCTGCTTTCCAGTGATCTAAGCCAGGATTAGTCTGATAACGGCCTAGCATTCCAGCAATATAAGCGATATCTGGACGAGTACAGACTTGAGCATACATCAAGCTCCCGACTACTGATGCGTAAGGTATCTGGCTCATTTGCTCCTTCTCAACCTCTGTTGTCGGACACTGAAACGAACCGAAAACATCTCCCTTAACTACTGGAGCGACGGAGGGTTTGCACTGTTGCATGTTATACCGTGTAAGGACACGATCTATGTAGGCCCTTTGGGACAACCCTAAGATCCCTTTGTTTCTATCTCGGTGAATTTCGATGCCAATGACGTAAGATGCATCTCCGAGATCCTTCATGTCGAAGTTATGCGAGAGTAACCGCTTCGACTCATGCAACATGTCTAAACTATTACTTGCCAATAGAATGTCGTCAACGTAAAGGACAAGTATAGTAAAGTTGCTCCCACTCATCTTGAGGTAGGTGCATTGATCCACTTGATTCTTCATAAAACCTTGCTTCTTCATGACTTCATCAAACTTGAGGTACCACTGACGTGATGCTTGTTTTAACCCGTAAATGGATTTCTTCAGCTTACAGACTAGATGCTCCTGACCTTCAGGCTCAAAGCCTTCAGGTGCTTCATGTAGACATCTTCGTCCAAGTCTCCGTTAAGGAAAGCGGTTTTAACGTCCATCTGATGCAGCTCTAAATCGAAATGAGCTACTAGGGCCATGACGATCCTTAATGAATCTTTACGAGAGACAGGTGAAAACGTCTCTTGATAATCAATTCCCTCTTTCTGAGTGTAGCCCTTTGCAACCAATCTTGCTTTGTAGCGTTCAACGTTACCATTCGGATCCAGTTTTGTTTTGAACACCCATTTGCATCCTACGGGTTTGACTCCGTTGGGTAATTCTACCAAATCCCAAACGTCATTTTTCTTCATGGATTCAAGCTCATCAATCATTGCTTTATTCCATTCAGAAGACTGATCACTGCTAATGGCTTCATTGTAAGAGATAGGATCATTGAGCTTTCCGGGATCCATTTCAGTCAGGTAGGTAACATAATCATCCCAATTAGGAGGCCTTCTTTGCCTGGATGACCTCCTGAGTGGATTATCGGGTTCAGCGTTGTCTTGGTTTTGAGCGTTTGATGTGCCTTCGTCATGAGGTATAATGGGTTCTGATTGTAGAGGTAAATTTGCAGTTGGTGCAGTAGCTTCAGGAACAATAGTTGCATTGGGTACAAGAGGAGTAATCGGAGTAATGGTAAGCGACGAGTCTCTCCCCCCCGCGTCTTGTACTTCTTGCAATTCTTCGTAAGGGTTGGTACTGCTCCCACTGACCTTGAAATCCTCCAGGAACGCGGCACGCTTGGTTTCAACAATACGGGTGACATGGGAAGGACAATAGAAACGATAACCCTTAGAGTTCTCAGGATACCCGATAAAGAAACAGGTAACTGTCTTAGGGTCAAGTTTCCTTAGGAAAGGATTGTAAAGTTTTGCTTCAGCAATGCAGCCCCATACTTTCATATATTTAAGACTCGGTTTCCTTCCTGTCCAAAGTTCATAAGGAGTTTTAGGGACAGACTTAGAAGGAACTCTATTGAGTATATGAACAGCTGCTTTTAATGCTTCAGTCCAGAGGAATAATGGTAAGTTAGTGTTGGCTAACATAATGCGCACCATGTTCATAAGGGTACGGTTTCTTCTTTCAGCGACACCGTTCTGCTGAGGTGTACCAGGCATGGTGTATTGGTTCACAATCCCCTGGCCCTTACAAAACTCATAAAATGGACCAGGAGCTTGACCCACATCAGTATGTCTTCCATAATACTCACCGCCTCTATCTGATCTCACAACTTTAATCTGACGATCTAATTGCTTTTCAACTTCAGCCTTATAATCTTTAAAAGTTGTTAGAGATTCAGATTTCTCCTTAATAAGATACAAGTACATGTAACGAGAATAATCATCAATAAAAGTGATAAATGAAGTATGTCCTGTTATGCCAGCGATTTTGTAGGGACCACTAATGTCAGTGTGAATGAGTTCTAATAAATTAGAACTCCTAGTGGCGCCTTTCTTATTCGCTAATGTCATTTTACCTTTAAGAAATTTGACACATGTTCCAAAGTCAGAGAAATCGAGAGGAGGTAAGACTTCATCCTTTACGAGACGATTTAATCGCTCTTTTGAAATGTGGCCTAAACGCTGATGCCACAACATGGATGAAGTCTCTAAGTCTCGTTTCTCTTCCATCTTTGTGAGTGATTCATTAATGTTATATGACAACAAAGATTTGGAAAAGCCATCATCTAGTTCTAATCTATAGAGACCTCCATCCAGAACACCAGTACCATAAAGAACAGAATCATAATGGATAGAGAGTTGGCGATGACCATGGGAAACAATAAAACCGTCCATGTCTAACTTTGGTCCTGATACAAGGTTCCGAGTTACCTCAGGAACATATAAGGTATCATAAAGTTTAATACATAAACCAGTTTTCATAACTAATTGTAATGTTCCAATGGCCTTCACTTCTAATTCTCGATCATCCCCAACCTTAAGCGTTCTTTGGTTTCTTTCCAGCTTCCGGATTGAAAGGAATCCCTGAGTAGAATTGGTAACATGAACCATAGAACCAGAATCAAACCACCAAGAATTAGCAGGAACACTTAAATTATAGGACTCAAGTATCATAAAATAATCGTTACCTTTCTTAGCCAGCCACTCCTTAAAGTCAGGGCATTCCTTCTGCATGTGTCCTGTCTTTTTACAGAACTTGCAGCGGATACTGCCTAAGGAGTTCTTAGAGCTGGAAGGTGCACTTGTATTAGGGTTAGGATTAGACTTATGGACTTTAGAAGCATCCTTCCTCTGATAATTGTGCTTCCTTTTCTTAGGATTGGAGGTAGTGAAATTGGCAACATCAGTAGTGCGATCCATCCTCATGCGCTCTTCCTCCTGTACGCACATGGCGACCAGCTCACTCATCGTCCATTTTTCCTTCTGAGTGTTGTAATTGATCTTAAATGCTTCAAAGGATGAAGGAAGCGAAGTAATGATGAAATGAACAAGGAAACCATCACTGATTTCCATTTCCAGCCCCTTCAGCTTATTGGCCATGTCATTCATCATCATGATGTGCTCGCGAATGCCGCTCCTCCCATCATACTTAGTTGTCACCAGCTTGAGAATAAGGGTACTAGCGTGTAGTTTAGACGTCCCTTTGAACTGAGCCTCCACATGTTCTAAGTAGGTTTTAGCATCTTCAGAATCAGGAATAGCTCCCCTGATTGCATTGCTTATGGATTGCTTCATAAACATGAGAGACATGCGGTTACACCTAGTCCACTTTTCATGAGTTAACTGCTCAGCAGCAGTACTTTGAGTGGTAAGGTCCGCTGGCTTTTTCTCTCTTAGAGCATAATCGAAATCAAGCAATCCGAGAGTAAGCATGAGAGCATCCTTCCATGCAGCAAAGTTATCACCAGTCAAAGGTGGAATCCCGCAGTTGGGTGCTGATAGTGGAAATAAGATGAGCAAGTTATGATACTAAGGAAGAAAAACTAATGTGATCTATGGGCACGTTAAACTAAGGCAGGCAAAATAATGACCATTTTACATAATGAAGCTGTGATAATGTCTATTACTAACATCAAAATAATAGACTTAACTAAAAAAATTCTACTTAAACGAAAACAAAACAGCTTTGGCCAGAGGTGTAATCATTTAAGCATATGTGCAAAGTGGTTGTAACAAATCAGCTTTGGCCAGAAATTGAAACAATCACTTTAGTTATGCACTTGCTAAGTATGCCATCTATGAAAGAATTAAATCAGCTTTGGCCAGATATTAAAACATTCATGCATATGATGCACACTTAGCATAGCTTTCGTAATACTTGAATAATAAGTAGATGTATCAAGTCAGCTTTCGCCAGAAATGATATATCAAAAACTCATTCAAGTTAAGCTATTCTGGTTTTGTAAAACATTACATTATCTGATTCTGATTAAATTACAAAACCATTTATTTAGTTCACATTTAAACAACTTAAAATAATGAGATTGCGAGTCGCAACCACGATCTCGACTAATGACGTTATGGTTGCGAGTCGCAACTACGGTCTCGACTAATCACGTTATGGTTGCGAGTCGCAACTACGGTCTCGACTAATCACGTTATGGTTGCGAGTCGCAACTACGGTCTCGACTAATCACGTTATGGTTGCGAGTAGCAACCTCATGGTCTCGAGTGATGACGTAATGGTTGCGAGTAGCAACCTCATGGTTGCGAGTGATGACGTTATGGTTGCGAGTAGCAACCTCATGGTTGCGAGTGATGACGTTATGGTTGCGAGTAGCAACCTCATGGTTGCGAGTAGCAACCTCGCTAACAGCTGTTAATTGTGATATCATAACCGAAAATTCGAAATCTAAGGGATTAAGAGATATTCTTTCCTGTTTTAAGCTGATCTAATTTTGTCAACAGATTTCGAAATTGCAATCTCTTTATCCTTTTAACAGTTTTCCAAAAAACTTTAGAGGAAAAAATAGATCAAAACCAGGAAAAAACACTTAATAATCCGAATCATATTCCAAATCATAACAGAATACTTCGAATTTTCTCAAGAACATGATGAACCCTAAAACATAAAACATAAATTCTGGAACCCGAAACCTGAATTTTAATAGTCTTTTCTAAACAGATTTCGGCTAAACATAGACAAGTTAATTCCGAATGAACATATCATTAATCTTCTTCCGAAAATCATGATTTCGAGTCGACCTTCATGACTCGAAACCGGCTGTGACGGTTTTGAAAAATTATAAAGAAAATAATCCGTTTTCCAAGTTTCAATCCCAGAATTATGGATACGAAAACAGAACTGACTAATCAACATATGCTCTGATACCACATGTTGGTTCAGTTCTGTTTGTGCATGAAGGAAAACAATATAAATCATACCTGTCACAGCAGATAGTGCAGAGGAGAATCCTGTGAGGGAGTTCGACATGCCTGTCATCTTGATCTGGTTCCTCCTTAGGGTGCTGACTGATGATGGGGACTTAGAAACCGAAAAGGGTATCGGTTAGGAGAGGAGAGGAGGTTTCGTGATGATGTTATGACTAATGGGGTGTGTGAATTGTGTAACTGAGTAACCCTTAAACCTCCACATAACTCTCCTTATATAAGCACCCAAGAGGAAACCTAATTAGTTACTAAGGGTAATATGGTCCATCAACAATTACCAACTAATTAAATAATAGGTTCTAACATATTTTGATCTCTATAATGTAAATGATTAAGATGGCTATAGATTAAATATTAAACATAATATATTTAATCTTACATTGTAGGTTTTGCACAATAGTGATTCTTGATTGTTGTGGTAGTTCACATATTATACAATTTGGTTAACTTGATCGGGCATTAACTTGATCAGGATTTTGTAGGATTCTTGATTCTTTATCAAGGCCTTAACTTGATCAGGAATTTCTAGGATTTAGGAGAGTTATAAACAGTTGTGAGTTAGTTATACTAAGGGTTGTGTGGTAGGAATTGGTTATAATTTGAACGTGGATTTGACCAGGGAAGAAGTCAAGGCTGTTATAATTAAGGTCTTAACTTCATCAAGGATTTGTAGGATTTAGGAGAGATATAAACAGTTGTGATACACTTTGGTTATAATATACTAAGGGTTGTATAGTAGGCATTGGTTATAACTTGAACACAAATTTGACCAGGAAATAAGTCAAGCCTGTTATAATAAAGGTCTTAACTTGATCATACACTTTGGTTATAATATACTAAGGGTTGTATGGTAGGCATTGGTTATAACTTGAACACAAATTTGACCAGGAAATAAGTCAAGCCTGTTATAATAAAGGTCTTAACTTGATCAGGGATTTGTAGGATTTAGGAGAGCTATAAACAATTGTGAGTTAACTATAAATAGAGCAGGGATGAATGCTCAACCTGTTTGTAATTGAAGGCAAATCATGTTGGTAGCCATGACATGTTTGACCAGAATAAATGGTTTACACTTTTGAGTAATCGAAGGCAGTTCAACTTCTGCAACTACACTCCGTTGCAATTGCGAATGTCAATCCTAATTCAACTAAAACTCAGTTGCAAATTATGCAGGTAAAAACTTTCTAATTCTAAACATAAAACATAGTGTAATTCTACTTAGATGTCTTAATACGGGCTTTACTAACTGTTATTAACTTCGTACTATTGATTAATTAATGATAATCGATAGTTAGTTACTAGATTTGGAAAGAGTTTCGAATTTGGAGGGAATATATAACTTATACGTTCAGGGACCGAAATAGTAACTAAAGTTACAGGGGTAATTTGGTCTCTTCACGAATTTACAAATGGGACATTAGTGATAAGGAACTGATGGCAAGCAATCGACAACCATAGGGACCAGAGTGTTAAATTTTTAAAATTGGGGACTGAATGTGTAAGCGGGTGTAAACCCTAGGGACGTAAATGGTACTTTACTCTATTTTGAAGTGAAGCGTGATTGTTTTTAGCCAGGGTGTGCATAAAACTTAATTAATCGAAACCGAATAATTGAATTACTCGAACCAAAGCAATAACCGATGGTTTGGTTTTTGATTTTTGAATAACCGAATTTTCGGTTTCTGTTAATCACATAATGTAATGCTATTTAAGTTCATGGCTCAGTAGATTTTTTTAGACTTTTAGTCCAACCGATTGTCCATTAGTGTTTGTTTTATTATGTGCATATGGCACATTACCAATATGTATGTGGTATCTATATAATTTTGCAAGTTTTATATTCATTAGTTTATATTTTACAAGTTTTATATAATCGGATAATTAACCAAAATTAACTGAAACCGATCCATAACCAATGGTTAACCGAACAACAGTTAATCGACCATCGGTTATGGTTATGGTTAATACTTTTCAATTAACCGAACCCACGGTTAACCGACTTTGCACACCCCTAGTTTTAGCCCTGATTTTGCCATGTGTGTTTGTGTTTGTAAAATCTTTTTTGTTTTAAGTTTATTAATAAGTTTGGTTAAACAACTAAGATAAAAGAGTGATATTAACATTACCCGAAAAATGACATAAAAGATACAATACAAGTGCAAGAACCGAAAACTATTGATATTATATGACGAGAGAACGAGAAGCTACACTATTGACACCACTCTTTTAGCTTGGACATGCTCATCATCCGCAAAAAGCCAATGGTCTTGGTCTTGATTTCTTCAAATAATCTTAGTATAGAGATTAGTTTGATTGAAAAAATCTTCTTGTTACGAGCTTCTTATATACATGATGTAAATATATATTTTTTTTTGATTTTATATTGTTATGTTTAACTTGTTTTATAAAATGGGTTATATACAGGTTTACATGTCTGATTAAATGACTTGTGTTTTGAGTGATATGTTTGATTAAACATGTCGACTTGTTAACATGTTTAGTTAAGTAGGTCGACTTGTTAACATGTTTAGCTAAAACTCAATGAGGGACACCATTTATACCCCTTTATTTAACCAAGGGGTCGCGGTATATATATTTAGTATAGGCATTTTGATGGGTTCATAAACAAATGAATAAAAACACGACCAAAATTATCAAGAGTTTGACATGACAAAAGTTTAACGAGCTTGCTCCACTTATAGTTTTCTCCTTGATTACTGTATTAAACATGAAAAAATTGTAATTTGTTTCCTATTTAATTTTACATAATTTATTTACTTTTACTATACTTAGAATAGAAATGTTATGAAAGGTTATATATATGAGAGTTCGTTATTTTCTACAAACATTAGTATAAGGTGTAAACAATATGTACCTGTTTGTTTAAAGCTCGATTGAGCCACGATAAAATGAGTTCGAGCCTTAGCTTCTTGAAAAAAAACTCATGCTTAAACTTCACTTATTGAGCGCTCGATTAGGCTTACAAGCCTAAATAAGATTGCTATTTGAAATTAACTAGTGGATTCCTTCTCCACGCTTTGCGACATAAATTTGGTCTATGAGAAAAACAAATATTGGCGCTTTGAATCTTAGTTTGAATCAAGACATCTCATATTCATATTATGTCCCAGGTATAGTTCATCATACCTTTGTCAATAAACACTCCTATAGAAAATATACACTTAGTGTAATTGTTTGATGGTTAATCATAGTGAAACTAAATCAATACCATAAGTTTGTTTTAATGGTATATTATAACTTCATAGAAAATGTAAGAGATACAGGGGAACAAACAAAAAAAGAAAATTTGATTAACATAACATTATAAACTTATAAACTAATAGATCAGCAAAAATTCACAAATTTGACATAACAATAACTTGTAGATTCAAGGGCCCTAAATTTGAGTTTAAAATGTGTAGAAAATAAACAACAAACCAAAAAATACAAATGGAAACGAAATCAGACATATGATCTTATGCAAATCCACAGTCTAATTTTGATGGATATATACTGCAACTCGCTTCTTTTCACCATTCTCATCATATAACACGCTAAGACGTTTATGTCCAGAAAACCGAGACAAGAACTTCCTGTATATGAGACTTTGTTCTATGTACAACCAAAAGCGGCATCTCTTTTACATATAAGACTTTTATAAAGTAAACCATTCACAAATTCTCTATCCCTTTGGTTGCTTATACATATCATCCTGCTAATAATCCTAACTTTTACCAATTTTGACCCAAATGTACATGGGGTGTCACCTTAAAGCCCTTGCGTGTTTTGTAAATTGTCTCGTGCGTCTCACACTTAGGCATGCTTTCTAAAACCCAGTAACCATGTATTATTACATTTTACTCATAAAGATGGCAAACATGTGTAGATAACATAAGCAAGTTCTAAGCTAATCTGAATTTAATTAACAATTAAAAAAAGCCACAAATATATGCATGCAAACAACTTTGATTTACTCCTTTTTTTTCATAGATATTCTGATTCTATCTAGTCAAAGCAATGACACCATATGCTTGCTTACATGATAATAATGGTTGGCCTTAAACCAAAAATGCGCAATGTAACATGTCTTCAGCATTAAGTCGTAGGAGATGCAAACCAAATATTGAGTAAATAAAAATCTATAAAAACTTGTATTTGAATCCCCTGTTTTTATTTTAAAATTAGACAATGCCTACAATAAAAACAAGAGCAAATTCTACAAACCTTTATGTTTCACCTAAACCCAGTGCAAACTATACATTTCATCATGAAATCGGGGCAAACCCAACCTTTATATTCATGTTTTGTTACAAGGTACAACATTTACCACTAACCTCGTTTATTTTCTTTGATTCTGTCGGTTAAATTAGTAGTTCAATGATTAGGTGTGTGGAATATACAAATTACCTATGGAGATTGTTTTGTTCAAATATGTATAATATACAAATTACCATGTGCAATGAACTTGCCCTTATTTTTTTTTGAACGTGAACTTGCCCTTAATTGAGTCTATGTTATTAGATGGTATATATATGTTTTACAAGAAACAAGTAAATTCGCTGTCGGGAGGTGTAGTGAACTTTTTACATTTTGTACCAATTATAATATTTGTTTTAATCAAGCAACAAGTTGTCATAAAAATTATCCATTGTAATGTAATGGTAAAATAACTTTATAAGTTCTGAGTTTAGGAATCTCTAAAAAACTAACAATATAGCTTTGAAGAAGACAATGTTTTTTTTTTTGGGTTTGAGGAGATGAATTGGGGAAAACAATGCAGAAATGACAATAATATCCAGTTAACCAAGAAAATAAATGATGTTAGTGGTGAAAGTTGTACCTTGTAACAAAACATGAACATAAATGTTGGGCTTGACCGATTTCATAGTGAAATGTATAATCTGTAGAAATGTCTTCATT
Source organism: Helianthus annuus (assembly GCF_002127325.2). NCBI lineage: Eukaryota > Viridiplantae > Streptophyta > Magnoliopsida > Asterales > Asteraceae > Helianthus > Helianthus annuus. The sequence goes on along the minus strand of NC_035443.2, from coordinate 184,934,519 downwards.
ACTTTCGTTATTTCTAGAATCTAATAGAGGTTGGGGTTCACACACGGAACTCTCGTCATCACTAGTTGTTGACTCACCGAAAAAACTACAACGCGAAAAATGAAATCTTCCACATCAAGCACACAAAAGATATGTCAGCAACAAAATGAGTATGTAACAATAGTGTCGATTGTACGACCAGGCTAGATACCATAACCAAACCTTTGAGTTTTCCGCCTCAAACCTGTATCTGGAACAACCACTATCAATAACCAGTGTTACTAATAGTCCTCCTGGTGTTATTACACTCATAAGCAATTCAGTTAGAGAGTGGAACCCAAGCCATCATAGTCGTGGGGGTTCCTTTTACATCCAAATAAGTAACCTCTCGAAAAACCAGATCTTCATCCTTATTGATTTCATTTTCAACCTTTAATTTGATTCGCCAAACCAATGTTGGTTTAAAGAATTTGTTTGAAAGATTTGAATTTTGAAGTAGCTTGTTGTTTAATACTTGGAGGAGATGATTTAGGTTTTGATGCATTGGTCATTTTCATCCTTGAATCATGTGAAACCGGCTTCACACACGGAGATCTGGATGGGAGATCCTTCATCCAATCATTCAAAGATGCGTGCTTAAGAATTTCTTGTTGCCTTTACCATCTGGGATGTGTTGTTTTGGGCATTTCTTGAGCACGTTCTTGCCACACTTAAAACAATCCTTAAATGACTTTTGATGCTTTGTAGTTTTGTGTAATACACTAGGAGTGGATGTTGTTTTGAGCTTGATTCAGCTTGTTGGCTAACATAAGGTTTGACTTCTTCATATGTGTGACAACCTGTATTCCAGAACCTTTCTTTGTGTTTTGACGCAACTTGTATGAATGTTATTTGATTGATTGATGTGCTTGATTTCAATGTACGTTACGACGTTGTTATATTATGTGCTACGTGATTTTATGTGAATGCTATAAGTATAGTTGCATAACACTTGTCCTAATCGCACAAGCCCTTTTGGGCCATACACTTCTACACTTCTCTTTCTCGGCTCACTATAATTGGACTCGAGACCATGAGGGCAGCCCAATGCTGGGATCGGCCCACTTCCCTTGTGCGTGTTCACTAACCCAATATGGGGGTTTTTGATCCTCATACTTTGCAAACACTTATCACACACCAACCCTAAGCTCTCTCCTCTTCTCTCTCTTCGGTGCGACGGCAACAACCCTCCATCACCGAACCCGGTAGTAGCTGAAGCCTATCTCGATCAATTTAGTCACATCACACACTTCCGGTTAGTGCCTTGTTATCATTTGGTTGTATGATCATTGGTGTTGTGTTATGTTGGTGTTAACTAGGGGTTTCATGCTAGTAGTTTTATGATTGAGATTATGCTTGTAAAATTCGGAACATGTGCCTGATTATGATGTTAATACGTGATATGATTTGTTGTCACGCAAATCGGTCCAAGGGTGTAAACCAAATCGATTGATATAAGGTTTTGATGATTAATGATTTCAGGATTTAATGGTTGATATGTTTTGCATGTTGTTGATGTGATCTAGGATCGAATACATGCTACTGGAATTATAATTCTCGATTATATGCTGTGTTGTTATGATAGTTTGATATTGCACAAGAACTAGGGTTGCATGATAGTATTCGAAACTGTTAACCTAATGATCTGATGGAATGCTTAATTATTGTTTATGACTAGATGATGATTAAGGTAATATGAATATGCTTGATTTCTGAATAATTGTTGTTTTGATCTAAATTGAAACTGCCAAAACTGTTAGCAAATGTTACGGGATAAATGAGCTGCAATTAAGGAAATTTGTTACATCTTCTGATCTCGACAAGGGTTGCGAGTCGAGACCCCACTGTCTCGACTCGAGACCACGCATCATCAGCACAAAAACAGCATAACCCGAGACCGTAGTTGCGAGTCTTTTTGCGACTCGGGACCAGACCCGAGAACACCCACTCTTGAGTGATAACTGCATAACTCGAGACCTCTAGTTACGTCTCGAGAACATCTAGACTTCACACCGAGACCCCACCATCTCGACTCGAGATCCCTAGTCTCGACTCGAGACCATATGACTATACATTCTGTTTGGGCTTGTACGATGTTACTGGACCGTACATTTGGACTTTGTTTGACTACGTGAATGACACTGTTGACCTCGTATACTTGCACTGTTACTGTGAACTGCCATGATCAATACTTGTATACAATACGTGTAGGACATATTCGTGCATACTTAAACCCTAGACCTGACTTGTATGGTAACCATGTTAGGACGTGGTTGACCACTAGCAGTTCGATTGACCTTTTGTGTATCTGCCGAGCAAACCAAGGTGAGTTCACACTCTTACCAAGGCATGGGATTCCCGGAGTTGGGAATGGGATTGAATGATTACTTGTACTATCATCGTTGCTGGAATACGTACCACTGACCTCGTTAGTGGAAGGTCACTTATAAATACAGCTAGACTAGAACATATGGGAAGCCCCCACTAATCTTCGCACACATGCCTGGAAGGCCGCTGTCACACCGCCAATTTCCACGTCTCACCGGTGGGCCCGGTGGAGGGTATGGTGACGTAGTTGGCATCATCATAGACAAACAACACAATATAATAATGCACAGCGGAAGCAGAAATAGATTCATTTCAACTTTAAATAAAATGTAATATTAAATATCACGAGTAGTTGAAACGGATCCACAGGCGGATCAAATAAAATAAGATAATTGTTCAACAGTTTTATTGTCGTCCGAGCTTGCGAGACTATTGTGGACGCTCTAGGAGACAGCCAGCCTAGTACGTGTAGTACCTGCACTTAACCTTTTGGGAAAATACGTCAGTTTACACTGGTAAATACAAATTAACTGACTCATTTTGAAAATGATTGAAAATTGATTTAAATGCACATGGCATAAAATATTTTTATAACTTAGGATAATTATGCAATATAAACTTGTAATGGATTTACATGTTACTCCGCGTTCAGTAGCCCGATCCGGAGACCGGGTTAAAGATTAATAGACACACCACAATATAGAGTTATACACTGACGGGTGTACGCCTACACCCCGTGCTCAGGTCGTGGCCATCTCGTAAGATAATGCCAAGGATATCCGGGACATGGTCATTAACCCCCCAAAGGCTTCAAGTAATAAAACACATTCAAAACAAGGTCATCTCAATGAATTCAACCACTATACGATTAAATGATTCGATGCCGGACCAAGCGGTATTTTATATACCTTACCCCAAGCACGTATAGGGAAAATAAGTTAAAAGTATTTACCTTAGTAAGTATGAATCACAATTGGCAAGTGAGGGTAGCTTTTACTGGGCCTCCTATTCTGGAACAAAGGTTTATAATAACCTATTAGATTCCTAACGGGTCTTTTATTTAAGCCTAAGCTTGACCGGTTAGTTTTAAGGACGATACGGTTCAAGCGCACGGTTAAGCGAAGACCGGATAGAATGTGATTTAGACCCGACAAGTTTGAATACTTGTGTAATATGGGTATACTAAATACATTCTGGATTTTGAGACAAAAATGATAACGTTTGACCCGTTTCGGTCAATTTATGCAACTAGTTACATAAACCGAACCGAGCGCTAAAAGCGCGTTACGGGTAGCCAAAAGAGTCATATGCAAGTTCCCTGAGATAATATGCTTTACATATGATATAATATCAGCAAGTTATGTTCCATTATGCCCCGAATGAATTTAAACTCAATTTATGCCTTATAAGGGCATTTTGGTCATTTAAAAGATTATGAAAGGGTTAAATTGGAAATCTGAGTTACAGGTCTGATTTATACAGTAAATATACTTAATTTGACATATTATAACAGTAGGGTATGACCCATATACAAAACTTATCATTTAAAATCAAACTATGCACCTTAGGGGTATTTTGGTAATTTCACAAGGGCTAAAAATGTCAAAACTGGAAACCTGAGTTCAAAAACTTATACTTACTGTTATTTTATAAAAATATGCTAAATACATCAGTAGGTATTAACCGTATATGTTTAATATGGGTATAGCGCATACTATGCGCTAAAAACGCTTAAAAAGGCGATTTAGAGCCGTTTCCGGGTTTTTAAAAGAAAGCTGAGATTTTTATATTTCCAGAATGCTCAAAATAATTTATTTAACAAATAAAATCAGTAGAAAAAGGTTTGGGGTCAAAAAGATTTATAAAACTCATTTTATGGCTTAAATGGTCAAAACCGGTATTAACCGAATCAAACTTAGAGACCTATGATACGATCAGCCAAAAATTAAACAAAAATCTTTAAAAATCCCAAAATATTATATAACATCAGTGGGTAAAAAGTTTTGTATCAAAACGTGGCCTTAAATAGGTTATACGCTAAATGCGCCGTTTATTTAACAAAAAGCTTTGGTTTTACGATATCGGCCATAACTTTAAATCCGGACCTCCAACTGATATCAAATTTTCGGTGCAAGTTTATAAATCAGTAATAAAGGTTTCTACTCTTTCATTTTTCCAAAAATCACATTTTATAACAAAAAGGGCAAAATAGTCAACTTTAAGCATAAATCGGAAACATGCATATGAATCGGTTAAGCATGGAATCAAGTTGTAAAATTCCAGAGAGTTATACATAAATAAAAATGGTCCAAAATAAGCTCTAATGCAGATCTCAAACATGCATGCACGGATCCGAATCGAGAGTCAAAGAAAAAGTCGTTTTGTAAGACTTTCGGTTCCAATCCGGGCTTATACTAAAGATTGTCGAGTTGATCATGATAAAACATATTCTTACATTCATTATAAAGTTATTTTTGATGATCAAACTGATTGCATGTCATCTACATTACCATTTATGCTAGATTTTACGAAAACAAGTTCTGTTGACTTTTTAAGAACAACTTTGACTCGACAAATAGCATGCTTAGAATGGGAATCAGAGAATACCCTTTTGAGGGTTTGTTTCCCACATAAATACCAACTTGTAAGTAGTTTCAATTTGAGAAATGACAGAGCCATCTTCGTTTAATCGAAAAGTCAAACTATATTTACTACGGATTGACTTTTGGCTAATAATCTATGCTAGAACGAATTAGAGGAAGTTATGGATGCTTACAAGAGTCCTAATGAAGCTTAGATAGCACTTTATAGTAGCCTTGTCGATCAGAAAGCTCCTGGAGATGCCTTGTGAATTTTTGAAGGTTGCTAGTGTTCTTGGTTACTACTCAAGATCTCAAATTGTGAAGCTTTTGATCAGATTTAAAGTGGTTTCAGGTGTTATGAGAGGTCCACAGGTGTCTTTACATGCATGGAAGTCGATTGGTGCATTTTGGAGGTGGTGCAAGCTGTAAACAACTCAAAAATCGGACCCAAATCAGGCTGTTCGCGAGTTTCTGCATCTGGGCATGGGTCGCGGCCCGCGTAAGGCTGCCCAGGCGGGCCGCCTGGGGTCTGCAGCTTCCAAACATTTGTTAAATGTTGCAGTTTTGGTCCCTGTTCTTCGCACGCGAGGTTTTTGCCGTTTATCTTGACTTGTAAACCCTCAAACTTGGTTTTTAGGAACCTTGGGACATTTACCAACATGGTAAAGTCCTCGGTTAACTTTGCGCTCACCCGAAAAGTCATGAAAATTCGACGTTGACGCTTTTAACCCCTCAAGTACGGTTTTGGCCATAACTTTCTCATACGATAACGAAACTTCATGAAATTTTTACCACATATTCTAGTGAGTATATTCTAGCATTACAAAGCTTCGGGGCTGCCAAAAGATCACTCAGAGGTATAAATTCAACATGTTGACACTTTTAGTCCCTGTAGTTTGTAATTCCTCACTTTCGTGCATTTTCCGCTTCGTATGATCCATGATCTATCCGTTTAGGGTTATAAACACCATGTAGGATTATTATAGAGTCTATTTATCCATTGTTGACACTTTGGACCCTTACGTTCCATAGTTTTCACTGTTTGTCAACTTTAGTCCCTCTAAAGTATGTTTTCGCATATCGGAAGTCTATGACACATGTCAATGCATTATTGGACGAAATTTTCGAGGTGTTACATCCTCACCCCCTTAAAAGAAATCTCGACCTCGAGATTTACTGGAACAAATGAGGATATTTTTCTTTCATCGTGGATTCCACTTCCCACGTATATTCGGGACCTCTACGGGCATCCCATTTGACCTTGACAATAGGTATATACTTCCTTCGAAGCTTCTTCACCTGTCGATCCTCGATCGACAATGGTTTTTCCACGAACTTCAAACTCTCATCTATGTGTATATCTGTATGCGGTATAACCAGTGATTCATCAGCGAAACACTTCTTCAAATTACAGACGTGGAACACATTATGTATAGCGCTAAGTTCTTCAGGCAAGTTTAACTTGTAAGCAACTGACCCGACACGTTCGATAATCTCGAAAGGTCCTATATATCTCGGGCTTAGCTTGCCTTTCTTACCAAATCGCATCACCCCTTTCCAGGGCGATACTTTAAGCAACACTTTATCACCTATCTCGAAGTGAAAATCTTTGCGCTTAGGATCCGCATAACTCTTCTGCCTATCCCTGGCAGCTTTCAAACGATCGCGAATCTGAACGATCTTGTCTGTCGTCTCAAAAACGATTTCTGGTCCTGATAGTTGGACATCTCCAACTTCTGCCCAACAGATGGGCGATCTACACTTTCTACCGTATAAGGCCTCAAAAGGCGCAACTTTTATGCTGGTGTGGTAGCTATTGTTGTAGGAGAATTCGATTAGTGGTAGGTTCTTATCCCAACTACCACCCAAATCGATCGCACATGCACGAAGCATGTCTTCCAGAGTTTGAATAGTACGCTCACTCTGACCATCAGTCTGAGGATGATAAGCCGTACTAAAATTTAAACGAGTGCCCAACGATTGTTGGAAACTCTTCCAAAAATGCGACGTATATCTAGTATCTCTATCGGAGATAATAGATACAGGTATACCATGCAACGCTACAATCTTATCAACGTATAATTGAGCTAACATATCGGAGCTATACGTCTCCTTGATGGGTAGAAAATGAGCTGACTTTGTCAGTCTATCTACTATGACCCATATGGTATCATTTCCCTTTCTCGTCTTTGGCAACTTGGTGATGAAATCCATTGTCACCATTTCCCATTTCCATGTGGGAATTTCAGGTTGTTGAAGCAAACCTGACGGCTTCTGATGCTCAGCTTTGACTTGCGCACAAGTCAAACATTTAGCTACATGCTCTGCTACGGACTTTTTCAAACCAATCCACCAGTAGTTTGCTTTTAGATCCTGGTACATCTTATCAGCTCCAGGATGAACAGAATATTTAGAGCTGTGGGCTTCCTGGAGGATAACATCCCGAAGTCCTCCATAAACTAGAACCCATATTCGTCCGTTTAGTCTTAGCATTCCATCTTTGTCGTAGGATAACTGCTCCTCAGTTACTCCTAACGTCTCTTCAGGATAGTTAGCTTCCAACACAGCTTCCTTCTGTGCAGCTAACACCCTTTCGTTCAAATTATTCCTTATTTCAATGCGCTTGGCATTGATTCTGATCGGTTTCACTCTTTCCTTTCTGCTTAAGGCGTCGGCAACTACATTTGCCTTGCCTGGATGGTATCTTATCTCACAGTCGTAATCATTTAAAGTTTCCATCCATCGCCTTTGTCGCATGTTCAATTCCTTCTGATTGAACAAATGCTGAAGGCTCTTGTGATCCGAATAGATTACACACTTGGTTCCATACAAGTAGTGTCTCCAAAGTTTCAGTGCAAATACAACGGCACCCAGTTCCAAGTCGTGGGTGGTGTAGTTCTTCTCGTGCACCTTTAGCTGTCGTGAAGCGTAGGCAATGACCTTGCCTCTCTGCATGAGTACACAACCCATACCAGTGTGTGACGCATCGCAATATACCACGAATTCTTCTATACCATCAGGCAATGTTAACACTGGCGCATTGCGCAACTTCTTCTTCAGAATGTCAAAGGATTCCTGCTGCTTAGGGCCCCAATCAAACTTAATCTTCTTATGAGTCAACGAAGTTAGAGGCGCAGCAATCCTTGAGAAATTTTCGATGAATCGCCTATAGTATCCTGCTAATCCTAGGAAACTGCGAATCTCGGTAGGAGTCTTTGGCTCCTGCCAATTCATAACTGCTTCTACCTTAGCGGGATCTACTTGGATACCACGCTCACTTACCACATGTCCAAGGAATTGGACTTCTCGGAGCCAAAATTCACACTTCGAAAATTTGGCATAAAGTTTCTCACGATGTAGAAGTTTGAGAATACAACGAAGGTGTTTCTCGTGGTCAGCTTGGTTCTTCGAGTAGATAAGGATGTCGTCAATAAAGACGATGACGAATTTATCCAGATAAGGCTTGCAAACGCGATTCATGAGATCCATGAATGCGGCTGGTGCGTTAGTGAGCCCAAAAAGCATCACTAGGAACTCGTAATGCCCATAACGAGTCCTAAACGCTGTCTTGTGCACATCTTCATCCTTGACCTTCAACTGATGATAGCCTGATCTCAAATCGATCTTTGAAAAGTAGCTTGCTCCTTGCAACTGATCGAACAGATCGTCGATCCTGGGTAATGGATATCTATTCTTGATAGTGGCTTTATTAAGTTCACGGTAATCGATGCACAGGCGCATCGATCCATCCTTCTTCTTGACAAACAAAATCGGCGCTCCCCAAGGAGACGAGCTAGGTCTAATGAAACCTTTAGCTAACAGATCATCTAACTGCGTCCTTAACTCCTTCATCTCCGTTGGTGCCAACCTATATGGCGCTCTCGCTACAGGCGCTGCACCCGGAATGATGTCAATTCGGAACTCCACTTGCCTATCCGGCGGTAAGCCAGGTAGTTCTTCCGGAAACACCTCAGGGTATTCCGAAATGACAGGGATATCTTCGATCTTCGGCTTTGGCTCATCAATAGTAACTTGTGCCATATAAATGACACAACCTTTCTGCAGACATCTGGATGCCTTGAGCATGGACACTTGCTCAGGCAACCCATGCTGGGTATCTCCTTGAATAGTGAGTGACTCACCAGACGGAGTTTTAACTGCTACCTGCTTTCTGTTGCACACAATCTGGGCTTGGTTACGCGATAACCAATCCATGCCTATCACTATATCGAATCCAGCTAGCTTAAAGGGAAGCAAGGATAGTGGGAAAGAATGATTCCTAATGGATATAACACATCCATCTAAAACAGTTGAGGCGGTTTCTATGGTTCCATCGGCTAATTCCACCTCATACTTCACACTTAAGGTTTTAACAGGTAGGTTTAACAACTTACAGAACTTATCATCTACAAATGACTTATCTGCTCCTGAATCAAATAATACTCTAGCGAAAACATCATTTACAAGAAAAGTACCTGTAATGACGTTATCATCTTGAACCGCTTCCTTAGCGTCCATCTTGAAGACTCTTGCATTGGTCTTCTTTCCATCATCGGCTTTCTTAGCGTTCTTTGGGCAATTAGACTTGATGTGCCCCTTCTTGTTGCAACCGTAACATGTTGCATCCTTCAGACCTTTGCACTTCAGAGTCGTATGATCTGCAGATTTGCAGATTCCACAGAATCTCATGGGAGACTGCGATTTTGATTCTAAACGACACTTCCCAAAATGGTGTTTCTTGCAGGTCTTGCATTTGGGCTTATCCCCTGATGGTTGCCAATCTCTCTTAGATCCCGACCCTTTCCTGTGGTCGTTGCTCCCTCGGTGTCTTTTCTCCGATCTCCTTGAGGTATCGTCCTCACGTTTCCTCTTGTTCTCCTCCGAGTTCTTAAGAGCTCTCAATCTGACTACATCCTGGGTGAGCGAGAGAGATAGATCAGCTACTGATCTGAACGTCGTAGGCCTCGATGCCTTGACACTTGCCTTGATCTCTGGTGCCAAACCCCCAATAAAACGGGCGATCCTTCTCGGCTCTGGGGTTACCAGGTATGGCACTAATCGAGATAGAGTGTTGAAAGTGGTAAGGTATGCCTGGCAGTCTAGGTTCTTCATCACCAGGGATACGAAATCTGATTCGATCCTTTCAACTTCATGTTGCGGGCATAAATTTTCTTTGATCAGGGCTACAAACTGATCCCATGACATACTGTAAAGTGTGGCCTTACCGGCAGCTTGCAAGAGGGATTTCCCACCACGCCAGTGCGTCTCCCTTGAATGATTGGGATACGTACTTCACTACATCCCGATCAGCACACCCGCTGATATCAACAACTGTATCCATCTCATCTAACCAGGTCATACAGTCGACCGCTCCTTTCTCCCCAGTAAAATCTCTGGGTTTGCATGAGACGAAATATTTATACGTACAGGACTTGCTGTGCGTTTCCTGTTTCTGCTTGATCTCCTGTTTCGCGATACTGCTGTGGTTAGAGGAGTGGTTATCCTCGTCATTACCAGGTTATGGCACTAATCGAGATAGAGTGTTGAAAGTGGTAAGGTATGCCTGGCAGTCTAGGTTCTTCATCACCAGGGATACGAAATCTGATTCGATCCTTTTCAACTTCATGTTGCGGGCATAAATTTCTTTTGATCAGGGCTACAAACTGATCCCATGACATACTGTAAAGTGTGGCCTTACCGGCAGCTTGCAAGAGGGATTTCCACCACGCCAGTGCGTCTCCCTTGAATGATTGGGATACGTACTTCACTACATCCCGATCAGCACACCCGCTGATATCAACAACTGTATCCATCTCATCTAACCAGGTCATACAGTCGACCGCTCCTTTCTCCCCAGTAAAATCTCTGGGTTTGCATGAGACGAAATATTTATACGTACAGGACTTGCTGTGCGTTTCCTGTTTCTGCTTGATCTCCTGTTTCGCGATACTGCTGTGGTTAGAGGAGTGGTTATCCTCGTCATTCTTCTTTGGCTCATCTTTCTTTGATACATCATTCTTAGAGGGCGGCTTGCTATGAGCCTCTGAATGATTCTTGGATTTGGAATGAGGTACAGTTCGGGTCCTACTTCGAGTCCCGCTCGATTCCCTGAATTGCCTATCAATGGCCTTGGCAACAGCATTTTCTACCAGTGCTTGTAGCTCCGCACCAGTTACATGAATCTTAGTATTATCTGGGTTTTCCTCAGAATGACTGTTTGTTTCTTCCGACTTGGCCATGTAGCTTTAGGAGCTACATAAAAGTAAGGACAAGGTCTATTTAGAAACCTAACAGTATTATCGTTCTTGACGATTTATTAACCATGGTAATAAAAGCCATATTAGTTAATTTAGTTAATTTCATTCAGCACTTTCATTAGCAACTTTATCATAGAATGAAATATATATATTGGCACAATAGGCCTAGTCACTTGGAGAAACTTCTAAATTTTAAATTTAGAATTTTTTATAGGATTAGAATTGTATAATTAAAACAAATAATCCTTTGCTTGGCAGGGAGTTTATAAACCACGGCTGCCTTTTTGTTTTATATGACATTAGTCATAACCCATAGGCATCAAGTCATAATCAGACATGTTTACAATATAAATTTTGTGACTTTGTGTGATTTTACAGATCACGCTAGCCAAGAATGTTAACATGTTTACAGATGTTAACAGAGATTTGAATCTTTTTAACCAGGTTTTACCATATTGGTCAGGCCTTTTAATAAGACATTCAAGCTAGGTTTTACCTTCTTAAGATTCTTATTAAAATGGTAAATTAAAATAATAATTGATATTTTTCATTTATTTGTATATTATGTTCATGCATATAGATAAAATGAAAACTTAAATTAACCATTTTAAATAAAATAGACTAGTACCAGTTTGCCCTAAACGGGACTTTTACTCAAATAACATGCCTACGCAGGAGCTAAGCAGATAAACAACAAACAAACCCACGCAGGGGTCAAACAGAAACAAACATACCTACGCAGGGGTAGAACAGGAAAAGATATATGCCCACGCAGAGGCAGAGTACAGAATAAATGTCCTCGCAGGGACATGAGTAAATAAGCTAACAAACAAAGGATTTAATAATCCTTCTTGCCTTTCCCCTTGATCAAATCAACCATCTTCTTAAACATTCCGCGGTTATGTCGGCGATCTTCCCGCATTTCATGTCGCAATTCACGTCGCACGTCGTTTATCCCCTGAAGGATTTCTTGTACTTGCGGTGGCGACATCATCGGCGCCTGCGGCGGTGGCGGATACTGCGGTGGTTGAGGAGGTTGCGGCTGCTGGTATCCATGCGATAAGTATCCAAAAGTTGATTGTCCCGTAGCCCAGGGACCTCCAAAAGCACCCTCCTGATTGAGAGGGTTGTAGCCCGAAGCTATCCAGTAAGGATCCCCTGTATAGTCATATCCTGGGGGAAAAGTTGGCTCGAAGGGATTATATGCGGCCGCGCTAGCATAAGCGGGGATTGGGTTCCCAAAATCCTGTGGTGGTGGTGGCGCGATTGGCGCAGATGTTACCTCTGAGACGGGATGCGAAGATTCTCCCATCTCTGGCTCCTCATGAAGGGGCGAGTATCGGCTGCTACCTGAATGTGGAGGGGTGCCGATGCGTATCCCTCCTCGTGTGGACATCCGAGCGTTCCTTCCCCTTCGCCTCTGAGGCGGAGGAGGCAAAACCGGAGGTGGTGGCGGCGGCGGAGTGACTACGTCGCGCCAGAAACCCTCTGAAGGATCCTGCTGCTGAGGCTGCTGCTGGGAGTGATGCTGGGAGTGCACGGGAGAGCTGTGGTAGGACTGGTGCATGGGAGAGTTATGGTAACTAAGGGTATAAACCCAGTCGTGCTGCTTGAATCTCTCCTCGTAACTGTCGGGACCATTGTAAGGTGATCCCAAAAACGGTGACCCATCAGAAATCTCGATGGGGTGGTTCGGTGTACCGGACGGTGGCATGGAAGGATCGGTATCCTCATCGACATCCATCTCGTTGCCACCCGGAAAGTGGTCTTCAGGTCCAAGTGGGTTATGACCCACTGGTTCTCCCAAGTAATCATCAAGGTTGTACAGGCCCTGATAGACAGGTGCTGGGTAATGATAAGGTGACTGGTGGAGAGGAATGTAGGATTGGTGTGAGTTGTGGGGCTCATTTTCAGAATGAGGCCCAAAAGAGTGTGGTAGGGAAAGTGAGGTACTCAGTGATGCTGAGTGCCTGGCGGGTTCAGCGAACGATCTCCAAAGATCTCGGGCATCAGTGTTTTGGGGTCCTGAAGGGGTTCGCCTATGCGACGGTCCAGCTTCATGGTCATGAGAGGTTGCGAATGCTCCTCGTCCCCTTCCTCGTACACGTGGCGACATCTTGAACCTGTCAAAAATCAAACAAGTGGCACAACAAAATATATAAGACAAAGTTAGAAAATAAGAAAAAATTTCGAACATTTCCTAAGTTCTTTGTCTAGACTCGAAAATCAAGGAATGTGCAATTGTGTAACTGAGATTAAACACAAAAGACTAGTGTTTAATTCACTCAGCGTTGGCTCTGATACCAACCTGTCACACCCCCAATTTCCACGTGTCACCGGTGGGCCCGGTGGAGGGTATGGTGACGTAGTTGGCATCATCATAGACAAACAACACAATATAATAATGCACAGCGGAAGCAGAAATAGATTCATTTCAACTTTAAATAAAATGTAATATTAAATGTCACGAGTAGTTGAAACGGATCCACAGGCGGATCAAATAAAATAAGATAATTGTTCAACAGTTTTATTGTCGTCCGAGCTTGCGAGACTATTGTGGACGCTCTAGGAGACAGCCAGCCTAGTACGTGTAGTACCTGCACTTAACCTTTTGGGAAAATACGTCAGTTTACACTGGTAAATACAAATTAACTGACTCATTTTGAAAATGATTGAAAATTGATTTAAATGCACATGGCATAAAATATTTTTATAACTTGGGATAATTATGCAATATAAACTTGTAATGGATTTACATGTTACTCCGCGTTCAGTAGCCCGATCCGGAGACCGGGTTAAAGATTAATAGACACACCACAATATAGAGTTATACACTGACGGGTGTACGCCTACACCCCGTGCTCAGGTCGTGGCCATCTCGTAAGATAATGCCAAGGATATCCGGGACATGGTCATTAACCCCCCAAAGGCTTCAAGTAATAAAACACATTCAAAACAAGGTCATCTCAATGAATTCAACCACTATACGATTAAATGATTCGATGCCGGACCAAGCGGTATTTTATATACCTTACCCCAAGCCCGTATAGGGAAAATAAGTTAAAAGTATTTACCTTAGTAAGTATGAATCACAATTGGCAAGTGAGGGTAGCTTTTACTGGGCCTCCTATTCTGGAACAAAGGTTTATAATAACCTATTAGATTCCTAACGGGTCTTTTATTTAAGCCTAAGCTTGACCGGTTAGTTTTAAGGACGATACGGTTCAAGCGCACGGTTAAGCGAAGACCGGATAGAATGTGATTTAGACCCGACAAGTTTGAATACTTGTGTAATATGGGTATACTAAATACATTCTGGATTTTGAGACAAAAATGATAACGTTTGACCCGTTTCGGTCAATTTATGCAACTAGTTACATAAACCGAACCGAGCGCTAAAAGCGCGTTACGGGTAGCCAAAAGAGTCATATGCAAGTTCCCTGAGATAATATGCTTTACATATGATATAATATCAGCAAGTTATGTTCCATTATGCCCCGAATGAATTTAAACTCAATTTATGCCTTATAAGGGCATTTTGGTCATTTAAAAGATTATGAAAGGGTTAAATTGGAAATCTGAGTTACAGGTCTGATTTATACAGTAAATATACTTAATTTGACATATTATAACAGTAGGGTATGACCCATATACAAAACTTATCATTTAAAATCAAACTATGCACCTTAGGGGTATTTTGGTAATTTCACAAGGGCTAAAAATGTCAAAACTGGAAACCTGAGTTCAAAAACTTATACTTACTGTTATTTTATAAAAATATGCTAAATACATCAGTAGGTATTAACCGTATATGTTTAATATGGGTATAGCGCATACTATGCGCTAAAAACGCTTAAAAAGGCGATTTAGAGCCGTTTCCGGGTTTTTAAAAGAAAGCTGAGATTTTTATATTTCCAGAATGCTCAAAATAATTTATTTAACAAATAAAATCAGTAGAAAAAGGTTTGGGGTCAAAAAGATTTATAAAACTCATTTTATGGCTTAAATGGTCAAAACCGGTATTAACCGAATCAAACTTAGAGACCTATGATACGATCAGCCAAAAATTAAATAAAAATCTTCAAAAATCCCAAAATATTATATAACATCAGTGGGTAAAAAGTTTTATATCAAAACGTGGCCTTAAATAGGTTATACGCTAAATGCGCCGTTTATTTAACATAAAGCTTTGGTTTTACGATATCGGCCATAACTTTAAATCCGGACCTCCAACTGATATCAAATTTTCGGTGCAAGTTTATAAATCAGTAATAAAGGTTTCTACTCTTTCATTTTTCCAAAAATCACGTTTTATAACAAAAAGGGCAAAATAGTCAACTTTAAGCATAAATCGGAAACATGCATATGAATCGGTTAAGCATGGAATCAAGTTGTAAAATTCCAGAGAAATGGTCCAAAATAAGCTCTAATGCAGATCTCAAACATGCATGCACGGATCCGAATCGAGAGTCAAAGAAAAAGTCGTTTTGTAAGACTTTCGGTTCCAATCCGGGCTTATACTAAAGATTGTCGAGTTGATCATGATAAAACATATTCTTACATTCATTATAAAGTTATTTTTGATGATCAAACTGATTGCATGTCATCTACATTACCATTTATGCTAGATTTTACGAAAACAAGTTCTGTTGACTTTTTAAGAACAACTTTGACTCGACAAATAGCATGCTTAGAGTGGGAATCAGAGAATACCCTTTGAGGGTTTGTTTCCCACATAAATACCAACTTGTAAGTAGTTTCAATTTGAGAAATGACAGAGCCATCTTCGTTTAATCGAAAAGTCAAACTATATTTACTACGGATTGACTTTTGGCTAATAATCTATGCTAGAACGAATTAGAGGAAGTTATGGATGCTTACAAGAGTCCTAATGAAGCTTAGATAGCACTTTGTAGTAGCCTTGTCGATCAGAAAGCTCCTGGAGATGCCTTGTGAATTTTTGAAGGTTGCTAGTGTTCTTGGTTACTACTCAAGATCTCAAATTGTGAAGCTTTTGATCAGATTTAAAGCGGTTTCAGGTGTTATGAGAGGTCCACAGGTGTCTTTACATGCATGGAAGTCGATTGGTGCATTTTGGAGGTGGTGCAAGCTGTAAACAACTCAAAAATCGGACCCAAATCAGGCTGTTCGCGAGTTTCTGCATCTGGGCATGGGTCGCGGCCCGCGTAAGGCTGCCCAGGCGGGCCGCCTGGGGTCTGCAGCTTCCAAACATTTGTTAAATGTTGCAGTTTTGGTCCCTGTTCTTCGCACGCGAGGTTTTTGCCGTTTATCTTGACTTGTAAACCCTCAAACTTGGTTTTTAGGAACCTTGGGACATTTACCAACATGGTAAAGTCCTCGGTTAACTTTGCGCTCACCCGAAAAGTCATGAAATTCGACGCTGACGCTTTTAACCCCTCAAGTACGGTTTTGGCCATAACTTTCTCATACGATAACGAAACTTCATGAAATTTTTACCACATATTATAGTGAGTATATTCTAGCATTACAAAGCTTCGGGGCTGCCAAAAGATCACTCAGAGGTATAAATTCAACATGTTGACACTTTTAGTCC
Organism: Helianthus annuus; assembly: GCF_002127325.2. Taxonomy (NCBI): domain Eukaryota; kingdom Viridiplantae; phylum Streptophyta; class Magnoliopsida; order Asterales; family Asteraceae; genus Helianthus; species Helianthus annuus. The sequence goes on along the minus strand of NC_035443.2, from coordinate 184,917,759 downwards.
CTGTAGTTTGTAATTCCTCACTTTCGTGCATTTTCCGCTTCGTATGATCCATGATCTATCCGTTTAGGGTTATAAACACCATGTAGGATTATTATAGAGTCTATTTATCCATTGTTGACACTTTGGACCCTTACGTTCCATAGTTTTCACTGTTTGTCAACTTTAGTCCCTCTAAAGTATGTTTTCGCATATCGGAAGTCTATGACACATGTCAATGCTTTATTGGAAGAAATTTTCGAGGTGTTACAGCCGCGATACGAACACTAATCTTCGCACACATGCCTGGAAGGCCTCGATACGAATACTAAACCTCGCAAACATGCCTGGAGGGCCGCGATACAAATACAACTAGTCTAGAATACATGGGAAACCCTTACTAATCTTCGCAAACATGCCTGGAGGGCCGCGATACAAATAAATACGATACAAAGTTTACAAAATGAACATGTGAATTACGAAACGAATACTATAACTAAACAACCAACTGTGAACTCGCTCAACTTTGTTGTTGACTCGTTGTTACATGCCTTGCAGGTCAATAGGTACTCATGGAGCTTGCACTGGGAGGCGCGGTCGTTGTGGACATGGATCGTGGATGCCGTGTTAAACATTTATGACATTTCGAACATATAACTTATGTTGGGTTTTACATTTATGCTTCCGCTAAACATTGAAATTATACTTTTGTTTTGGGAATACCTTTCATATTGATTGGTTGAATTACATTTATTATTGTTCAATATGATTGGTGGTTTGATCCTGGTCAGTCACGCTTCCAAGCGGTGGTACTCCGCGTGTGGATTTTGGGGGTGTGACAATATGACATTTTAATATTTGACTTTGATGTCGGCTTAAAATGTGTAGTAATTTATAATTATTCGTGTTAGTTTTAGTAAGTTAAACATGTTTAAATGTTATGTGTTTATATATTTAAGTGTTTATGGTATTTCGTGGTTTAAACATGTATAAACGAGGTTAAAAGAGAAGTGAGTTGAAAACACGGGCTCGGCAAGTTAACACGAAACCAGAAACAAAAGAGAATCACCAAGCATAGCTCCGCGCCACGCGGTGGATAGCTACTTAGCTGCCGCGACCCGCCTGGCACATCCAAATCATGTCGGTCATATTAAAAAGAGAAGTCGGTCAAGTGTTTCAGGTCCGCGAAACGCGGGGGGTGTTTGAGTTGAGTCCCTGACATGCGGCGCAAGTCCTTTACTTTATGGCAATTTTAAAGAATTGCCAAATTTAATTATTGAAGGATTCATATTCATAATAGGGAATTCAACCGTCACATGCATATTTTAATGGGCTTAAATACTTTATGGCAATTCTTATTTAATGGGCCTGGACATGATTTTTAGTATATACCTTTCATTAGGAGGCATTCATTCGCAGCCGTCATACGAAAAGCAGAAGAACATGCAGTCGGATCAACTCGGTATGACAACCGGCACCGTGAAGACAAGCATGAGCGGCTAAATCTTCTTGTAACTTCTGCCCGGATGAACGTTTACGCGGTTTGACTTAATTATTCGTTTTTTCTGATTCTTGTAAACTGGTATATCTTGACCACTTGTGTTAGATTATTGGTAAACGTTTCTTGTGTTTGAATTACTTGTCATTTATTAAGCGTATTGGCAACTTTCTTGCGTTGTTAGCGGGTTGGTAAATTGGTGGGTAATTGATACAATCAAACGGGTTATTAGGTTGCATAGTGAATCTTAAAAACTATCCCTATTAACTAATCAAATTCATTAATTCCGGGGCCATGTCTATGTGGTGTTTTGAATTAGAAAACGGATTTTTATATTAAAACGGGTATTCAGGATTCCGGGTGGAGGTTACATCTTCTTAATATTGATAACACTTTTCGTGACAAATCGTGTTTTCTTTTAAATCTACAAACAAACCCCTAATTTAGATAATTTAGTTTAATTATTTCCTTTAACGCTAACCACAAATTCCCCGTGGATACGATACCCTACTTACGCTATCTACGTAGTTTAATTAGGTTTTTGCATGACCCTTACGACAGTCATCAGACTTCACGAGTAGGGGTGTAAACAAGCCTAGAGGCTCGAGAGCTACTCGTTATCGGCTCGGTTAAAAGCTTGAATGAGCCGAGCTTTAACGAGCCCGAGCTCGGGCCTGAATTAGAGATCGTTTAGTTATTGAGCCCGAGCTCGAGCCTGAAATACAAAGCTCGTTTAGGCTCGCGAGCCTAAACTAGCCCAAACAAAAATTTATTTATTTTTTATATAAATATAATAATAATGATTATAACATTGGCGAGCCCGAGCCGAGCTTTGGCGTGTTTAAGCGATACTGAAGCGAGCTCGAGCCGAGCTTTTAGCTCGTTTGAGGTTGTTCTCAAAATAGTTTGAGCTGAGCTCAAGCTTTGGGTTTTACTTGCAAGCCGAGCTCGAGCTCAAATAAGTAGGCTCGAACCGAGCCGAGCTCGAGCTTTATAAAAACATGACGAGCCAAACTCGAGCCCAGTCGAGCTCGGGCTCGGCCCGGCTCATTTGCACCCATATCCACGATTCTTTCATTTGTCTCTGACTCATCATCTGAACTCGTGGAGTCTTCCATACACAAATCTTCTTCTAATGGATATTGATTGACTAAACTAGCCGTGTCATTTGAGGTTCTTAGTAGTTGGTTTTGTCATGTATTCAGTATTCCTTCCTTATCACAAAGTCTCGGCCCACTTGAAGAATGATAAGACCCGGCCCAAATTAAAATTGGTCTTCATTTGCTCTTGGCCCAATAATATAAAAAATAAACCCGGCCCAAAACAAATTCTTAAAAGGTCCAACTTCTAAAACCCATTCAATATTTGCGGCCCCATTGACCCAAAAAGATGTCTTCGGCCTATGTACCTTAAGAAAACAGACCAACCGACTTGCTAACTAACTAAGAGCATTCACATCCAATCCATCAAATTATACATACATTTCACTAAAAAACAACTTCTATATCAATATATTTCCACTAAAACAAATACTTTTTCTCTCTCCTTTCAATTAAATAATATTATCATTACCTTTTTCTCTCACTTCCACTCACAACCACTTTCAAAATATATTAAAAAATTATAACGGGTGAACAGTGTCCCCCCAAATATACAGATGAACAGTAACATTTTATCTCTCCTCTACTCACAACCACTTTTTATACCCTTTATAATATAAAAACCCCTCCTCACATAATTTGATGGTTAGAATGTGAATGCTCTAAGATATATGGGTTCCTATCGGTGAAAATTAAGTCGAAGACATGTATACTAGATTGGTGCCAATGAGGAAGTGGTGGAGTGGTGTTTTTTATGACTCAGGTTTGATTCCACTCTCCTCATTATTTTCTGCGTCATCCAGGTGAAGAGCGAATACGAGTGGCGTTTGTTCGACTTGGATGGAGGTGGGTTTTACCGATTATTCCACTGTCGTGCCTTCGGACGGGTGGAGGTTGGATTTCCACGCATCTGGGGAGAGCCAAGGGGCTGACAATGGTTAACTAGTCGACCTTGACCACAACCCTTGGTGTGACGGTGGTTGACACATCGTTTCTTGCCGTTAAAAAAAAAGTTATAATAGATTGGTGCCATTAGATTTCTTTTGACTTCTAGATACCCTATTTCTATACGCTATGTAAATTTTCTTTTGAGTGAATTTCAAGGATTGTCCTTTATCTTTATACCCATTTCAGGTGTTGTCATTTATATTTAAAATTGACGAGTTTTGTCCTTTATGTTTTCATATAATACACGTTTTGTCCTTTAGGCCTAACCCAGTTAGTTTTTTCAGTTAAATTATGTCATATGCTTGCACATGAGAGCATTTTTGTTAATTCAAAGTTAAGTTCAACGGTAGATTTACAGCTCAAAGCTTCTGCAACCTTTGAATTGACAAAAATGCCCTCATGTGCAAAGTACACGATCAAATTTAACTGAAAAAACTAACTGGGTTAGGTCTAAAGGATAAAACGTGTATGATATGAAAACATAAAGGACAAAACTCGTCAATTTTAAACATAAAAAACAGCGCCTAAAAATAGATATAAAGATAAAGGACAATATTTGAAATTCACTTTTTTCTTTTATATCCTTCTATATTTAAAAAAGTTGGAAACCACAGACTTCAACGTAAATTAATTGTTGACTTTTCAAATTGTATATGTTCCCAAGACCTTCTAAAGGTGAGCAGTTTCAACCTTTTGTCTTTTTTAGATTTCCAAGGCTTCAAAATATACGTATTTGGAGAGAATTTTAAAAAGTCGGGTGGGGTCTGCTATAAAGTTAATTTTTTCTATAAAGTGTACAAAATTATAAAACACACTCAAAATCTAAAAATAACATAATGAATATCACTAAAACACAATATTCAAACCCTAACAGTACTTAAAAACTTCAAACACACCATCGTACAACTATGAATATAAAACCCAATATGATAATCAACACAAAACATACTAATGTTAGGCATTCGATAATCAAAGCTTTATCATCCAAAACACAACACAAAACCCACAAATATGGTGTTTTAGTAATATTCACTATGTTATTTGTGGGTTTTGAGTGTATTTTATGTTTTTGATATTATAGTTTTTATGACTTTTTATACTTTGTAGAAAAAATAGACTTTCTAGCCAAATCCACTCTTAAAATGTCACACCCCCAAAATACCACCCAAGAGAAACCCTACTAGGCATGTGACAAACCATTAACGAGCCACCAATCATATTGAACCAATCATAGATTGTTAAATAAAATCATTAATTATTACTGAAAAGCACCGTCAATAAGTTTAAATGAAAACCAACATGTCAGCGGAAGCAAATAAAAGAAAACATAGTTAACTGTTTCAAATTAAATGTATGAAATCAATAAACCCATCATTCGTATCCAACCAGCACGACCCATGACTACTCCAGCTACTTCAGACAGCAAGTTCCAAATCCATATAATCTAACGACCTGCGAGCATGCAACAAGTGTATCAGACAACGCTGGTGAGTTCATAGTTTTACAAAAACGTTGGTTACCAAGTGTTTAGTTAATCCATTGAAGTTAATTCCGAAAGTAAAGATGAAAACAATGTTGATAATACCCCAATACAAGACGGCTTCTGATTATTTTGCCCTTTCTCCAATGCTCCTATCAAAGCATTGGTCATGACTAGGTCATTAGTTCAACACCCGTTCTCCCAGATACGGGGTGAGGTTGCCAAACCTAAGTAGCGCTACTAACTAATACCATGTTACCTTCCTGGTAACCAAACAACACGGAGGGACTTTAAAGGTGATAGGAAGAGTATATTATCCAACATTCCCGTTTTTACCCAAAAGACTTGTCCCTCCCAGGAATACCCACTGACTGTCCCAACCACCGGGACGCATGCTCAAGAGATGAACTCACCTTGGTTTTGCTCGGTAAGATTATTTACTTGTTTAACAGTTGACCGAATACGCCCTATGAAGATTTACCAGAACACTCAGTTTAGTATTCCAATTTCACTTATGTCATACAATATTCTCACATGTTACACAAACAGTGTACTAGCATTAAACGAGTTGTGCAAGTTGTTTCAGTCAATCAACATTATCCATGTCTAACGAAAACATTTATCCAATCCTGTCATCTAAACTGTTACACTCATTAAATCACAAGCATTACTCGACATATTGCAACTATTCACATACTGCCCATATAATCATTCTTCACAACATACATGATTTGGTTCACCACACCTTCTGTTTATTAATGTGAGTTTACAAGACCATTCGGCCCAATCCTACCAACAGTTAATATGCAACTCAATAGTTATGTTTAACCAACCCCCTACTTAATTAGAAACATATATTATATTTCACCTATTCCGTTTTGATAATTTTAGCGCAACCCAATAGCGAAACAGGCCCCAAAGCACATAGGGCCTGACCAACTGTTGTGCGACCCAGTTAACATTCTGTGGCCCAAACTCGTGTGCAAGTAGTCCAACAATCACACAACAGTTTATGATTTATATTGTGGTTTGATCTATGGAACAAACTAATATATATTCGGCCCACATATTATTTGATTATTAATTCACAATTTACAACATCAGTTACCTACCTCACAATTCATTAATGATCATTTATCAACATGTAACCAATAGTCAACAAAGGAGGCACCATCTCATTAATTACTATTTCCTAGGTACATCGATGTCAACTTCAACAAACATGGCATCATCTCATTAATTAATTCACACCATATTAATTACCCATTATTTACATCAATATTTAGTCAATAGTTCTTGTTCCTTATCACACTATATATATGGCTGACAAACATGACTTTTAATCAAAATCTAATTGGACCCTTAGAATCACTTAACCATCACTCCATTGGACCCTTAGAATATCATGATTTGATTTTGTTTAATTGTTATTCAAACTTATGTGGCCACCGATTACACCCCAGGTTTGGATGTTATAAACAATATTAGTTGAATCAGCATTAATGATTATGTGCGAATAACATCAGTCAAATCAACAAGGCCGTCCGACCACTTTAAAATTCCGAACGTATTCACACATTAATTACCAGATAACATATTCATATTAAACGTTCATGCTACACCTTACACATATACCAACTTCTTTCTATCAACACATAGCTTATGATCATTCATTATCATATAAGATCATCATAACGATTTTTATATGTTACAGTGCACACATAACCCTAGTCAATCAATAATTAAAATCACATAGCAACAAAGATTGAGAGTAATTATACTAACCGAAGGCTTTTCCAAAGAAACTAATGCTTCGAAGAAGGAGAGAGTCCTACTGCCGATGCAATACAAGGGAGGGGGTTTCTATGTCCGCAGCAATCAAGAGAGGGAAGGTAGGGTTTGTTTCAACTAGCCAAGATGTATATATCATGTGCAAGGAATGATTTCCTAAACGTAATCAGAATCAAATAGGCCGAGCCCACTTGAACCTCATTTTGTTTCATTGTCAATTGGGCTTTTAAGCTATTGGGCCCAGTTTAACAAATCAGACCATAACATGGTAGTGGGCCGAAGAAGTCACTTAATACATGAGGTGGGTTGGGCTTCAAGTGGTTCAGGTTTGTTAGTAGTGGGCCGAATCAAGCTATAAGGTGACCAAAGTGTATGTGCGGCCCAACCTAACCATTGACGCCTAGGATAGCCATCATCTATATATCAAGTAATTAATTGAAAGATAGAGTTTGTTGTGGTTTATGTTTTAAATTTACCTTAATCAGGAGCATATTACAAGTTACAAGTTCATAAATAACAAGGATTGATCTTTGATTGAACTATTACAATGAAAGGCAATTGGTTAACATAGTGGGCCGATCTTTAAACTAATTGAATTCTAATGGTGTGGCTCAATACCACTACAACCCAAAAACATAATTATACGGTTATACACGAGCACTGAAAGGAAAATAAAACGCTCGAAAGAGGAATAACGGGGAGTTAAGATCACGAGGTTTAAGGTTCACACATTTTGAAAGTTCAGGTTGTCACATCATCCCCAACTTGAAAGAAATTTCGTCCCGAAATTTGACAAGTATGCACAAATGAGTGAAGTGAGAAATCAGGATTGTTGCAGGTTTTCCTCAGGTGTCACATCATCCCCAACTTGAAAGGAATTTCGTCCCGAAATTCGCCAATGATATTGAAAGTTAGTCCCACCGTTTGAACAATCGGGGATAACAGAGCTTCACCTGATCTTTGTGTTCTCCCACCGCGAATTTCCACTATTTCTTAAGCTTAACAGCTTCCCAAGGGGTTCAAGTGCAAATCTTGGATCTGTGACCAGGTTCTCGTTTCCATATATGTGTTTCTGGTTGCTAATATCCTACCTTGACTTTCCCCATGTCAAATTTCGTTCCCATGCGTGGATATCTGGGCCTTCAGGCCCGGTCACCCACATATGGTCTTCAGGTTTCAATGTATCCTATCAAAACTTAGGATATCGAGGCCCATGTGCTTCGCCTACACCATTTCCCTAAGCTGAGAAAGCTGAGAAGACGTCCTCCTAATTTGGTTCCCAAGAGTTCACCGCTCCCCGCAGTGCTAACGAGGTTAAGGCTACGCAATCTTCGAAAATTCCGTGATGAATCTGTGATAGTATCCAGCGAATCAAAGGGATTGCTATATCCCAGAAGGAAATCAGGATTTGCCTAAGGTCAATTCTGAAATTCCACCTAACGATGTGGAAGCAAACTAGGTAACACGTCAGAAAATTCACGAATAACTGGAAGGTACTCTATCTTCTTTTCTTAAAGTGGCGAATCTGTGACAAGAGCTAGTATAGCAGAGTAGCCCTTCCGTAGACACTTCTGGGCTTTCATGACTAAGACGAGGCCAACAATGCGATGATCTTGAATTGATAAGGATTCCCCACTAGGGAGAGGGATACGCACGATTAACTTCTTGCAGAGAATTTTCTGCTTGATACATAGATAACCAAGTCCATGTCAATGACCATGTCAAAACTTACAAGAGTATTGGGAAGTAGGTCAATGTCGAACACTTGACCCACGAGATCAAGTTTACAACCAAAAGAACATGAGAAGCTTCTATCGATTTACTATCAGTTAATTCTACTACATGCTTATTTACAAGAAAGGTGGGAGTCAGTCCTAACTGACGACTGAACCCTAAGGCACATCACCCCAATCGAAACAAGAGTCAAATAAAACAGAAGCAGAAAAAGATCATTCAAGAAGACATACCGGTCTCAACATTGCCATCAGCCGATTCCACATCAGGTTTGGTTTTAAGAAGTATCAGGGTCAAGCAGAATAGAGACGAAGCGAAGAGCTACCTATACAAGCTATCCTGTTGCTGCTATGCCTGGCGTCGCCTATGCCAATCCTAAATGTCCTTCCATGAGCATCATTTCCAGTGTTGTTGTTACAGTTGCGAGGGTTCCCATCACCATCATTATTCCCTTGGTTGTTGACGTCTGGACTTAGCGACAGTCAATCCCTGTCAATGTCACCTTCGTTTCCATGTTGTAGACTACGATTACGAGTAAGAGTTGACTCCCACGAGTTGATTCGTAAGAGTTGACTCCCACGAGTCGCTGACTAGAGTTAAGAATTCAATTGAATTCAATTTGCCAGTGTTTGTTGCCGGTAATCAGGGTTGTCCAAATACTGAGGTCGGTAAAATACTACGCTCACCCTTTTGTCTATCGATCTAGCAAGTCGATTGAGTAATACGCGGTATGCTACGAGAGTGTTGCAGAAGTGATCACACTTCGAAATCTAAGACGTCAATACATAGAGTCCCAGCAAACGAAGAGAAGCGAGAAAGGTATAGACCAGCTCAAGGACGTTCGTTCAAGCACCTAACATTCTACACGTTTCGCTAGGCGTTCAGATGTGTGTTCAGATAATACTCGATAGCATCGGAATTTGTAAGGATTCAGAAAGGAGTGAAAAGATCATGTTCGAGTAGGAGACAATCACTGCTATGACTCCTATGGACTGTTGTGTTCTAACATAACGTCAATTAACAGAGCGGAACCCCTCTCACACTCGTTAAGCCTCACTGGGACTCACATGCACCCTACATTATTATTATGTGTGCACCCATAATAATAAGGCAATTTGCATGCTTATCTCAGTGCCTCTTAACTTGCGCAAAAAGTTTCCCCTCATCCAAACAACAAACGAAAGGTATTAAAGGGTTAAGAATCAGAATAAGCAATGGGTAGTGTCACACTAACAAATCACATAACAGGGGTTGGTAATATAAGGGCTCATACTGCAGTGTCAGGTGTGCATTCACGTGTAATGTTATACATAAGAGTACACTAGATATACTATGCAACAGTAAACGAGAAACGAACCTTGCAGTCTGGAGCTGAGTGTCATGGTCGATTTCTGATCTATTCGGTTATAGTCTGGTTTTATAAAAACGTTTTAAAACCAAGTTCACTATAACCAGTGGCTCTGATACCAAACTGTCACACCCCCAAAATACCACCCAAGAGAAACCCTACTAGGCATGTGACAAACCATTAACGAGCCACCAATCATATTGAACCAATCATAGATTGTTAAATAAAATCATTAATTATTACTGAAAAGCACCGTCAATAAGTTTAAATGAAAACCAACATGTCAGCGGAAGCAAATAAAAGAAAACATAGTTAACTGTTTCAAATTAAATGTATGAAATCAATAAACCCATCATTCGTATCCAACCAGCACGACCCATGACTACTCCAGCTACTTCAGACAGCAAGTTCCAAATCCATATAATCTAACGACCTGCGAGCATGCAACAAGTGTATCAGACAACGCTGGTGAGTTCATAGTTTTACAAAAACGTTGGTTACCAAGTGTTTAGTTAATCCATTGAAGTTAATTCCGAAAGTAAAGATGAAAACAATGTTGATAATACCCCAATACAAGACGGCTTCTGATTATTTTGCCCTTTCTCCAATGCTCCTATCAAAGCATTGGTCATGACTAGGTCATTAGTTCAACACCCGTTCTCCCAGATACGGGGTGAGGTTGCCAAACCTAAGTAGCGCTACTAACTAATACCATGTTACCTTCCTGGTAACCAAACAACACGGAGGGACTTTAAAGGTGATAGGAAGAGTATATTATCCAACATTCCCGTTTTTACCCAAAAGACTTGTCCCTCCCAGGAATACCCACTGACTGTCCCAACCACCGGGACGCATGCTCAAGAGATGAACTCACCTTGGTTTTGCTCGGTAAGATTATTTACTTGTTTAACAGTTGACCGAATACGCCCTATGAAGATTTACCAGAACACTCAGTTTAGTATTCCAATTTCACTTATGTCATACAATATTCTCACATGTTACACAAACAGTGTACTAGCATTAAACGAGTTGTGCAAGTTGTTTCAGTCAATCAACATTATCCATGTCTAACGAAAACATTTATCCAATCCTGTCATCTAAACTGTTACACTCATTAAATCACAAGCATTACTCGACATATTGCAACTATTCACATACTGCCCATATAATCATTCTTCACAACATACATGATTTGGTTCACCACACCTTCTGTTTATTAATGTGAGTTTACAAGACCATTCGGCCCAATCCTACCAACAGTTAATATGCAACTCAATAGTTATGTTTAACCAACCCCCTACTTAATTAGAAACATATATTATATTTCACCTATTCCGTTTTGATAATTTTAGCGCAACCCAATAGCGAAACAGGCCCCAAAGCACATAGGGCCTGACCAACTGTTGTGCGACCCAGTTAACATTCTGTGGCCCAAACTCGTGTGCAAGTAGTCCAACAATCACACAACAGTTTATGATTTATATTGTGGTTTGATCTATGGAACAAACTAATATATATTCGGCCCACATATTATTTGATTATTAATTCACAATTTACAACATCAGTTACCTACCTCACAATTCATTAATGATCATTTATCAACATGTAACCAATAGTCAACAAAGGAGGCACCATCTCATTAATTACTATTTCCTAGGTACATCGATGTCAACTTCAACAAACATGGCATCATCTCATTAATTAATTCACACCATATTAATTACCCATTATTTACATCAATATTTAGTCAATAGTTCTTGTTCCTTATCACACTATATATATGGCTGACAAACATGACTTTTAATCAAAATCTAATTGGACCCTTAGAATCACTTAACCATCACTCCATTGGACCCTTAGAATATCATGATTTGATTTTGTTTAATTGTTATTCAAACTTATGTGGCCACCGATTACACCCCAGGTTTGGATGTTATAAACAATATTAGTTGAATCAGCATTAATGATTATGTGCGAATAACATCAGTCAAATCAACAAGGCCGTCCGACCACTTTAAAATTCCGAACGTATTCACACATTAATTACCAGATAACATATTCATATTAAACGTTCATGCTACACCTTACACATATACCAACTTCTTTCTATCAACACATAGCTTATGATCATTCATTATCATATAAGATCATCATAACGATTTTTATATGTTACAGTGCACACATAACCCTAGTCAATCAATAATTAAAATCACATAGCAACAAAGATTGAGAGTAATTATACTAACCGAAGGCTTTTCCAAAGAAACTAATGCTTCGAAGAAGGAGAGAGTCCTACTGCCGATGCAATACAAGGGAGGGGGGTTTCTATGTCCGCAGCAATCAAGAGAGGGAAGGTAGGGTTTGTTTCAACTAGCCAAGATGTATATATCATGTGCAAGGAATGATTTCCTAAACGTAATCAGAATCAAATAGGCCGAGCCCACTTGAACCTCATTTTGTTTCATTGTCAATTGGGCTTTTAAGCTATTGGGCCCAGTTTAACAAATCAGACCATAACATGGTAGTGGGCCGAAGAAGTCACTTAATACATGAGGTGGGTTGGGCTTCAAGTGGTTCAGGTTTGTTAGTAGTGGGCCGAATCAAGCTATAAGGTGACCAAAGTGTATGTGCGGCCCAACCTAACCATTGACGCCTAGGATAGCCATCATCTATATATCAAGTAATTAATTGAAAGATAGAGTTTGTTGTGGTTTATGTTTTAAATTTACCTTAATCAGGAGCATATTACAAGTTACAAGTTCATAAATAACAAGGATTGATCTTTGATTGAACTATTACAATGAAAGGCAATTGGTTAACATAGTGGGCCGATCTTTAAACTAATTGAATTCTAATGGTGTGGCTCAATACCACTACAACCCAAAAACATAATTATACGGTTATACACGAGCACTGAAAGGAAAATAAAACGCTCGAAAGAGGAATAACGGGGAGTTAAGATCACGAGGTTTAAGGTTCACACATTTTGAAAGTTCAGGTTGTCACATAAAAGGTCTTAATATTTTCACATCCCTTCCTTTTAAGTCATGTGTAGTGGCAACCTTTTTTTATGGGTGGTTTATATGACAAATGGAAAAATAATGAATTGTGGGAGTTATAGAGGGTTATATAACATGTGTGTGTAGCGGAGGATTATGTAGATATGAGGTTATATATGTATATATATATGTGTGTGTGTGCGTGTGAGAGAGAGACAAACTTTTCACCTGTTATAATTTTCGCGAGGGATCCGGATTCAAGGGCTATAGCGCCGCTCAGGGTGGTGTGGGGAGACGCCATAGTGCGCTATGGTGGCCAGTGGCGTCGTATCCTTCCCCACTACGAAAGGACTTATCTTTTTCTATATATATATATAGAGAGAGAGAGAGATAAAGTGAAAAATGTATAGGAATAAGATGACGCATTTTAATTGGGATTCCAAGCTACAATTTACCAGCTTTGATATATATAATTTTTAAATAAATAGAAAACCTAAACCCTAATGACCTAAAAATAGAGGATTGTCACATGATGATTAGACGTATGTAGGGATGGACGTGGTATTGGTATCGTACCGAACTGGTACCAATACCGAAAATACCGATACCGAAATTCGCCAAAACTGGATACCGGTACCGAAATATTCGGTACGGTACGTTACGGTACCGGTATTTGAAGGTAAAATTCGGTATTTTACCGGTACCGATACCGAAAATACCAAAAAGTGAGTACCAGTACAGGTAACGAAAAATTCGGTACAGAAAATTCGATACCAGTACCAAGTATCAAATGCTCATCCCTATCCATAGATGTATGTATCATATTATAGATTTTTTAGTAGTTGTTGTAAACATCAAAAAATATAAAAGTTAATATAGTAAGTAAATAAGTGTATTTGGAAATCCCACGGGTATGCCCAATACCTGTATGTATGCCTGATCTTTAATGGGCAATTATCCGGTACATATACCCAACGTGTGTTGAGCCTGCTATGTAATGTTTTTACAACTGTGTATGAATAGAGATTACCGGTACCCGTTCCAGTGTTATATTCTAACTACCAATAACTAATGTGGTCTTTCTAGCAAATTAGAACGTCAATGATACTCTTTTTTTAGTATTTTTTTTTTACCCAAAATTGGCATTATAACATTTTGAAAATTTGCGTGACATGCTATTTTTGGTGATATAACCTTGTTGGTTATGTGAGTTTAAATAAAATTCATTTAATGTATTTATTGCTAATTTAGTAAATTTCATTTAATGCCTAAGACCATGCGTAGTCGTTGGGGTGAATAATGTCCCACCCTAGGTGTTTTGCGCTATGTGGCAGTCCAGTCAGCAATGAGGCATTATTGGGCGTTTTTACAAAAAGGGTGTAGCGAGGATGTGGGGATTGTGGGGCATTAAGTTTGTAATAAAATAAAATAAAATTAAAAAAAAACATATAAAAAATCTTATTGGCCAAAAAATGGAAGCTTAAATGTGATTGGCCAAGAAATCCCTCCTTCAGCGTGTTTTAAAACACGCCAAAACAAAATCTAGGCGAAAACACGCCCGAAAACGGCCATGGGGGTGGGCAAGGGGCGGAATTGGGCGTTATTAGGCAATATTTTTGAAAAAATGACGCCCACTACGAGTGGTCTAAATTACAAGCTCACCTAATCTTCCCTATATAATAATACTACACTCCTTGTGGCATTTGGAACACACATAGACCAATTTCGAGCTTTTTGTTTAACAAAATATGGCATCCATCAAAGTCGTTGTTGCGCTTTTGTTTATAAACGCAATTGTTGGTAATCTTTCGATTGCCGGTAAGTCAAGAAAAAAAAATCACTTTTTAATCACGATTAACTCCATTAATTGTGATGATTAATATAATTTGAGCACTTTTATTTAACTTGGTAAAATCGATTTAGTAAGGTGTATAAGGTTTGGTTTAATCATCAAAAATTTTTGATCTTGTGATCTAGTACTTTTTTCTTTTTGGTTTGATAAAGTGGTGAACCTAAAACTTCTTTTCAGAAAAACCTTTAGTTCGTACGTTTTGCATGTTAAATAAAAATTTGATGTTATTTATATGGTATTTTGTTTAGGGAGTTAAGTTCACGTACAAAGTGTCTTATCGTACAAAACTTACGAAAGGCATGAAAAAAAAAAAACAAAAAACGCGGTGGCATTTTCGTAATTATTTACATTGTATAGTAATTATCAAAATTACTCTACAAATGGTCTTGTAGGGTAATTTTGATCTTGTAGAGTAATTTTGTAAAATGTTTTTGTAGCATAATTTTGATCTTGTAAAGTAATTTTGTAGAGTATCATAATTATTTTACAAATGATCTTGTAAGGTAATTTTATAGAGTATCATAATTACTCTACAAATGATTTTGTAGAGTAATTTTGAATTGTATATTGTTTGATAAACTTGCAGAGTAATTTTGATACACTTGTAGAGTAATTTTGATAGTTACGCTACATGATCGAAATTAATCTACAAGAACATTTTACAAAACTACTATACAAGATCAAAATTACCCTACAAGATCATTTGTAGAGTAATTTTGATAATTATTCTTCAATGTAAATAACTATGAAAATGTCATCGTGTTATTTCAGCAAAACCTTCAGTTCATACGTTTTGTACGATAAAGTTATTTGTATTTGATTTTTTTCTTTGTTTAGGTGTCGCAAAGGATGTTCAACCATTATATGTATGCAAAGCATATTGGACAATTCATCCATGTGATACAGCTGTGTGCGACCAACAATGCCTTCATATGTATCCCGGTGATGGCTGGGGATATTGCATCCCCGGTGATATTTGTCAGTGTAATTATAATTGTACTTCTACCTAATACATTTATTGCTATAGATGTCTCTTGTCATCAAATATAAATTAATAAAACAAAATATTTTCGCATATGTTGACTTTGTTTCTTGAACAATAAACTTACATAGTAATTTATCTACTTCATCTCATTAGAGCAACATTTATTCAAATACCCATTGCTTACTTGATTCAGTTCACATGATCACAACATCAAAACATTATTTGCATACGAACAAGTGGTATATGGATAACCGTTTCAATTAGAGGGTTGGGGTGGTCATTACTTATCACTCATTACTCACTCACAACTTCCAATTAAGTTCCACCACGTCATCGAGCTTTATTCCAGGTGATTGATTTTAGTGGAAATGTCCATCACTCACAACACCCAACAATAAACCCTCACATTCCCTCACATTCTTCCATTCTTCACGCGTCATAAATTCAACGCGTTATCAAATTGACGCATGATACAATCGAGTGGCGGTGATGTTTGGGATTGTTTCACGCGTAATATATTTCTATCACGGGGTAAATGTCCTCCACCCCGGGTCCCCTTATGGTCAACATACAGGCTTAATACATCCAATATCTCCATTATGTGGACTTCAAGAATTTTGTGTTCCATCTTCATTGATTTAATATGGATGTTCTGTATAATTGTTCATCTTTGTTCTAATTCATGACACGTATTTGTAAAAAGCTTCCAATTTAACTATATAAACCTTAAAGCATACATAACTTATATAGGGTAAAGTTCTTGTACAAATAATCTTAACATACTAAACATACAAATTGAAGGAAAACTCAAAAAGACAAGGTGGCATTTTTGTAATTATCAATAACTATCAAAGTTACTCTACAAATATACCTAAAAAAACCTAACCACCCCCCCCACCCCCAAAAACCTAAAAAAAACCTAACCCACCCCCCAAAAACCTAAAAAAAACCTACCCCCCCCACCCCCCAAAAACCTAAAAAAACCTAACCCCCCCCCACCCCCAAAAACCTAAAAAAAACCTAACCCCCCCCCCACCCAAGCTAAAATGCTAAAAACTAAACCCCCCAAAAAACCTAAAAAAATAAAAGAAAACACACAAAATATTTTATTTTATTTTTTTAACATTTTTTATTAAAAAATCGCTACTTTTAGTAGCAGAATTTTTTTTTTTTTTGCTAACGAAATGTAGCGATTTTTTAATAAAAAATGTTAAAAAAAAAATTCTGTTTTTTTAGGTATTTTTGGTTGTAACTTTGATAGTTGGTGGTAATTACAAAAATGTCACCTTGTCTTTTTGGGTTTTCCTTCAATTTGTATGTTTAGTATGTTAAGATTATTTGTATTTGATCTTTTGCCAACTTATATATAATCGTATCTTCGAATAGCCTTTTTCTTCAACATAAGACATTATGCGAAAGGGGTAATCTACAACTAGTTTTTATTTATGGTATTTCATCAAACACCTTATGTGTACTGTAAAATTTAAGTTGAATAAGGACTTACACCGATTACTTGAACCCATTTTACTTTTTTTTATCGGCATACAACAAGCTTTATTCCAACATCACCATATAGTTACAAAGTAAAAGTGTCAGCAGGGAGCTTACACTAAAACTTCAACTCCTAACTTACACCCAAAGTAAAAAACAAAAACAGAAACATACAGTTCAAGTTCAGGTAATACTAAATTTCACCCAGCTATCCCATTGTATACTACTATTTTCAGGTCACAGATACTGAACGCGGAGAGCTGGGGAATATTGCACCACACGCTCACCTTATTCCATATCAATGCTGCAATATAAAAAGATACAAAAAGATGTTCGGCATCTTCTTCAGCTTCACCACATAAACGACATATTGTCGAACCCCTTAGCAGGCTCCGTTTTTGCAGCCCCTTTAATGTTGCCAATCGATCATGTTCTGCCCTCCATGCAAAAATGTTTACTTTTTTTTGGGGCCCACTTACCCTAAGTGCAGGGGTAAAAAGGTACCGCATGCTTTTGTAACATATCGCGACATGATACAACTGTGAAATACCCGTCTGAAGTGAGAGTCCACTCCCAACAATCATGTTCTACGCGCACCACAATGTTTTGTACTAGATTTTGCAGCCTGCCCCACTCTTCCCATTCAGCTGAAGTGCCCAAATTTCGCTTCCACTCCCAACCCATACGTTGCATGGCCACTGTAGCGTTTTTATTAGATTCCAAGTTGAAAAGTGCTGGAAATCTTTCCAAGAGAGGACCGTCCTCCGGCCAATAATATACCAAAAAACGCACCGTTTCACCATTTCCCAGCTTCGCCTTTATCAGATTATAAGCACACATGTTTTGGCCCGTTAAATCCTTCCTTAACTTGTGAATTCAACTCCAAACCCCCATCAAACCATCTTTTATCGGTAAGTAAGACCACGAATTCTCTTGAGCATGTAAAGCCGTGATTACTTTTTGCCACAAAGAATTTGATTCACATTTATATTTCCACCACCATTTCAATAAAAGGCTTACATTCATATCCCGAAGTGAACCCAACCCCAGCCCGCCCTTTTCGACCGGCCATATTACACTTTCCCAACACACCCAACTCGTCTTTGCCTTTTCTTCATTGGCCTTCAATGAAGTTAATATAAACACATGCATTACAAGTATAATGTAATCGGTTAACATATATAGCCATTAAGATAGGTTTTTTTTTTTAAATGAACTTTAATGTACTATATACATATTATAATATTTTACTTTCTTTTTTTATTTATTATTAGGTTATAAAATTATGTATTACATGGGTTATAATATTTTACTTTGTCTTTTTTATTTATTATTAGGTTAAAAAATTGTGTATTGCACGATGCTGGATTAATGAAATATTAAATGGTTATTAATTAGCAAAAAAATAAAGAAGCATTTTAGAAAAGAAATATTAAATAAAATAAAAGTTGGATGTTATGATTTAATATTAATATTTTATAGAAGATTGAAATGAGATAATTATGATTTAATATTATTCCATATATAAATAAGTGACTTTTTCATGCATAAACACTTGTAATTTATGCTTTGGGGATTTTTCAAAAAAAAAAAAAAAAACTTGATGTTATAGTTTTAACCCAAAGGTTTTTACCTTTTGCAATTTTAACCCTACAAAATTTTTTTTTTTAACTTTAACTCAAAACTTTTCATTATTTGCAATTTAACTTCATAACTTTTGTCAATTATACTTTTCGTCTTTGGTTTAACGTTTTTACGTTTCGTTACGTATAGTTCTAAATTTTTCGAGTTAATACGACGCAACGTACGAGTGTGGTTCAACTTTTTTATGTTTTGTTTCAAATTTTGCAAGTTAACACGGCGCAACGTGCATGTGTAGTTCAACATTTTTACCTCTATTTTTTCATGTTTGACAGGTTTGTCGCAAGACGCAGATCCTAGGTCGAGTCAGTGTTGGTGGTCGATCATGGTCATGTGACATCAGTACTATTTGACACCATTTTATGCCCCGCCGCAACGCGGGGTGTGCTTTGAGGGTTTTCCAAAGAAAAAATGGTTATGCATATGGTTGTCGTAACCTTGGCTTTAGGGGTTTTCCAAAAAAAATGATTTTTTTTACTTTTCACCCAAAAGTATTTCATAAATTACTTTTAACCCAAAACTATTTGGTTTTTTTTACTTTTAACCCAAAACATTTTATCTTTCGCAATCTATCCTCACAACATTTTTTACTTTCAACTTTGATCCTTTATAGTTTTCATTTTCCGTAAATTTTCCACTTTATGCTTGGTTCTAAATTTTGTGACTTAACACATCGCAACGTGCGTCTTTGGTTTAACGTTTTTACGTTTCGTTCTAAATTTTGCGAGTTAACACGACGCAACGTGCGTGTATGGGTGAACGTTTTTACATCGTCTATTTTTTTCCCGTTTGACAGGTTTAACATAACGTGCGGGTCCCAGGTCGACTTAGTTATAACTAAAGAATTCCCGCCGCATTGTGGCGGGTCTCAATTCTAGTTATTATTTAATTGAACAGAGAGATAGCAAAATAAATATTAAAAGATATCATAATTTAACACGCGTCCTCAATTTAATGGTAAAACATTAAATAGTTTATAATTCTCCCATAAATTATTTTATCTCTAATTAATAAGGCAAAACTGTCACACCCTCAGAATACCACCTAGGGAGTGTCCCTGATAGGCGTGTGACAAACCAATAACGAGCCACTAATCATATTGAACCAATCATAATGTTGAATAAAATCATCAATTATTCTGAAAAGTACTGTCAATAAGTTTAAAAGGAAATCAACATGTTCAGCGGAAGCAAATAAAAGAAAACATAATTAACTGTTTCAGCTTATATGTGTAAAATCAATAAATCCATTATTCGTATCCAATCAGCACGACCCATGACCTCTCCAGCTACTTCAGACAGCAAGTTCCAAATCCGTATAACCTAACAACCTGCGAGCATGCAACAAGTGTATCAGACAACGCTGGTGAGTTCATAGTTTTACGAAAACGTTGATTACCAAGTGTTTAGTTAATCCATTGAGTTTAATTCCAGAAGTAATGATGAAAACAATGCTGATAATACCCCAATACAAGACGGCTTCTGATTATTTTGCCCTTTCTCCAATGCTCCTATCAAAGCATTGGTCATGTCTAGGTCATTAGTTCAACACCCGTTCTCCCAGATACGGGGTGAGGTTGCCAAACCTAAGTAGCGCTACTAACTAATACCATGTTACCTTCCTGGTAACCAAACAACACGGAGGGACTTTAAAGGTGATAGGAAGAGTATATTATCCAACATTCCCGTTTTAACCCAAAAGACTTGTCCCTCCCAGGAATACCCACTGACTATCCCAACCACCGGGACGCATACTCAAGAAAGATGAACTCACCTTTGATTTGCTCGGTAGAATTAATTACCAGTTTTAACACAAGTGGTCAACCAAACCCTATAATATTTGCACGTAATAGTCAGTTTGCATACAAATCAAGCACATATCCTTTCACATGAAATCATCAGATTGTGCACAAAATACAAGTAACGGCATTCATCATCCCTTACACTAGTCTAACCAGTTAAGTAGGTTGTACGAAAATTCACTACCATTCACGGTCCCAAAAACATGAAGCCCAACTAATTATGGCCCGTTTACAAGTGTATGGTCCAACTAGTTATAAAACCCAAGTGTTTACGTGACTTAGATGTAAGTGTGCGGCCCAAGAGTGAATCATGGCCCACACAAAAACCCATCAAACAACTCTACAATTCATTCAATCAATTATTAACTCAAACCATAGATATGTACTCTGCTAAGATGTTCGGCCCAAACAAATTAACTATCATTCTTAGCATTCTGTAGTCTAATTCCATGCGACTAGCAATCCAAATTCACATAACACAATTAATACATTACTTCAAATATACACACCTCTTCATCATATTACTCGAACCAGGCTATGACCATCCACACCATTTTTCAACAAGCATCAGCATTATTCCATTCTAATCAGTTACCGACTTTGAGGATCTTAAACCTTAAGCATTCAACAATATTACAATGGGTCATCATTCTATTCGTAATGGCGATTTACACATAGCACATCTAAATCGAACCTAGGCACATTACTAACACTAGCATCATGAACTGGCAACATATCATCATCATCGCCTAACGGGTTTATAAACAATACGCATAATACGAGGACACTTTATCATCCAACCCAACCTCATACTTAATTATTCAGTCATGTGCCCCATACTTGTTTATTGTATCCGAACAGTAAACTCTAGTTTCATGCACTACTTCAAGCAATAACATTATCAACATGACCTAGCACCTATCACTGACAATGTTATTAAGTTGACAAGTTTGAGACCACTTATCCTTACATGCATTGGACCACTTTGTTGATTAGATCAAGGTTATAACACATGCACATGGTCTGTTCTAAATTTTTATCTAATCATTAGCAAGGTTTAGATATTCACTATACCTACTCACAGATTCATTAATCAACACATCAAAACCACTATCATATGCACCACATCCTATTATGATCGATATTAACCAATAGTAAGTAATCAGAACATTATCATTCTTTCAATATTTAAAGAATTCACATGCTACTTCCGTTGTCAGTAGTTCACATGATATGCAATTAATGAAAAGGTAATTGTTTCAGCGGTCCAATCAGATTCAATTGTCATATGAACAATATCCTACAATATGAATGTCAACAAAATTAATCTTTCTAACAATCTAGTTTTATGCCCACATCTCCTGCTTATCAATAGAATCGGACAACACACTCATGTAAGCAATCAAGGGATTCGATCATTAAAATAAAAGTGCACTAACCGGGTTATGGGATATTAGAGATGGGGGCTGCCGTCGATTCATGGATAGAAGGAGGAGGTGTCTTTAGGGTTTGCAACATGTGTGAGGAGTTGATTACAATCCATGTATTACGTATACATAAGAAGAGAGGGGGGAGAATTGGGCCGAGTTTGCATACGGGTAGATTGGGTCGAGTGTGATTAAAAGTGGTGGCGGCCCAATTAGATTAGCTTCTCTAAATTAATTAATCGACACATAAGGGCGTGATACCGGTTTCTCGTAGTTAATCAGTCAAACACATATGAACACACCCAATCATGTTTTACATTTATCAAGTATATTTCATACACGAGTGTTTAATAAATTTTCACCATACAAGGGATATGAAAGAGAAATAATAAGAAACAGGATCGCGCGACTAAATGACATTGACCTTGAAAGTTCGGGTTGTCACAAAAACCATTTTATCAAACACATTTCAAAATTTATCCTACATATATTTTACAAATATCAAAATCTTCTCTTATATATTTCAAAATTTATCTTACACATATATAAAAAATTGTCCTCCACCATGAATTAGGTTGTCTTAAAAGAGTATATTTAAAAATGTGTTGCAAATTTAATAATTAGCTAATTAATTACAAATTTACCTCTATGCCTTTTCAATAACATTAAATATACATATTAAATGAAGCAAGATTGAGTATTTCTATTGGTATTTTTATAAAAATTTCTTTTCATTTGAATCTTTCATTGTATACATATTACATATACATATAGCATGTTTGATTGTTGCATGTACTCGCTTGTTTTTCTTAGCGTCTGGCTGGACA
This sequence comes from Helianthus annuus, assembly GCF_002127325.2. Classification (NCBI taxonomy): domain Eukaryota; kingdom Viridiplantae; phylum Streptophyta; class Magnoliopsida; order Asterales; family Asteraceae; genus Helianthus; species Helianthus annuus. The sequence continues at coordinate 184,894,861 of NC_035443.2, read as the reverse complement.
CTTTATATACATATAGGGGAGGGTTATCTTGATAACGCAAAATATTGCGAGAATCGTGGGAACAAATGAGAAAACCAATCAAAATCATTTTTTAATATAAACCTCATTATAATTAAAATACAACATTAAAAAAATTTTACTCTTTAAATAATTTATCTCTCCTTAAAATCGCTTTTTAAAGGTTTTTTTACACATGGGTAAATGGCAAACTTACACACATGTAAATCTTCTTTATTTACAAATACATATAAATTTAAACATGTAAATTTAATTTCTAATATTGTATTAGAATCATAATAATAAGTGTAAAAATTTTTTGAATTTGAATTGTTTTTGACCAAGTTATCATGGTTTTTTCATTCGTTCTCACGCTTTCTCGCAATATTGAGCGTTCTCATTTAAATCCTCCCCTATATATAGTGTAAAATACAATATTGCTTAACGTACGAGCGTGCGCCGTGAAATTACGCATGTTGAAACATAATTATGCATGTTGAAAGGATAAAGGTTCCGAGTTTGTGAACTTTTTTCAAGCGGTGTGACCGCCCACTCTGACTAAAGGGTAGATCCGCCCCTGCCTGCAACCACGACACCGTTCTCTGTGAACTATGGGATGATAAGTTGTATATGGACATACACATGGGACACGAATGCAACTAATAACAATAATAAAGGGGATTTTAAATTTTGGATATTGGATTTTGCATTTTGCATTTTGAAATACATAAATTAAATACAAAAATGGTTAAAAAAATTAAATTCACAATTGGGAGGTAAAAAACTAAATTCAAAATTGGGAGGTGCAGCAATCCACATTAGAAAGTCATCTGCCATCACCATCTCAATTTTATATTTCTTATAATTATTTTTTAATGATAGGGTAATTTTGTTATTTCATAACAATTTAACTAGAAAACTAACATTCATTTATGTTGGGGACTATCCGAGTAACAACCGAGCAAACTATAAGAATCATACATGTAATTTTAGAAAGTTAGAAACTAAAGGTGAAATTTAACAAACCACAGGAATTTTTTAAGCATTTTACTCTGTTACCAAAATATAGAGTTTTCGGATCAGAATCTTCTGAAGTTAGCACTTAAACATGGTAGTCATGTTCTCTCGAATAGATTAAATTATATAAAATATTAGATATATTTTTGTGAAATAACATGCCAATATAAATACAAAATTTTATCATGCATTTAAAAAAAAGATATAATAATTATGTTTGTTTTATTATGTTTTGATAAAACATTAAATTAATCAAATATTATATTACTTAATTCATGATGGAATATAAATTAATTACTAAAGAAGACAGATCTTGTTAATCAACTATATAATAATAAATATATAATAATATATACTTAATATACAAACATATACGGTTTGAAGATCCAATTTTATAAACAAAAGCAAATAATATCGTATTAGATAATTGTTACATATATAACACATGGGTATTAGATAATTGTTACATATATAACACATGGTTGGTACTCCTTTATCACTCAAAATCACAAAAAGAACAAATCAATTGAGGTCAATGGAGAAATGGGAAGGTAAGGTTTCAAGCACTCTAACAAAAGCAAATGCAAATCAAATATGGCCTTTGTTCATAGACTTCTTCAACTTCCACAAATGGTTTCCCAACTTGTCTACTTGCTACGGGGTCCATGGTACCAATGGCGAGGTTGGAGGCACACGCTATTGTGCCGGTTTCTCACTCCCAAATAAAGATGGTGGCGCGGACCAAGTTAGCTGGTCAAAGGAGCGGTTAGTAGCCGTTGACCACGAGAACATGGCCATGAGCTATGAGATGGTTGATTGCAATGTTGGGTACAAGTCTTATCTTTCGACGATCAGGGTTGTTGGCGGTGACGGTGAAGGTGAAGGGTGTGTGATCGAGTGGTCGTTTTCTGTTAACCCGATTGACGGGTTAACGTATGAAGATCTGTTTCAGAGATATCAAACCAGGCTTGATCAAACCACCAAGAAAATGGAGGATAGTTTGGTTCAAAACAATGGTTAATCTTATAGTTATAGTGTTAATTTGTTTATTAAGCTATTAACCCTTTTCAGTCGCATTTTGTTAATTATGTCAAGTTTAGTTAAATAAAGTTGTGTATCGTATGTTGTTTTAATTTGTTTATTAAGCTATTAATTATTTTCGTATGTTGTTTTAATTGTGATATATGTATCAAAATATCATGTATATATTAATTAATCATCAGGAAACTAAAATGTTGTTGTTGTGCTGTCATTGAGACACTCGAGAGTTATTGATGGTAGTGTTCTAGGTGGGATAAGGCTAAAATATATATATATATATATATATATATATATATATATATATATATATATATATATATATATATATATATATATATATGTGTGTATGTATGTATGTATAGGTGTGTATAAAAAAGAAGAGAACGGCCTGTCCTCAACGTCTTGGGCAAGACGGTGTCGACGCCGATGGAACCCCAGAAGCCCCCCCCCCCCCCCCCCCCCCCCGCCTGAGGTGAAGAGTGAAGGTGGGGTTGTGAAGCTATGTTAAATAAAACTGAAGAACATAATTGAATAAAACTTTTACCATGTATATAACTTTTGTATCATTTTATTACATGGTTATTATATTAGCATGTAAATTGCAAGTATATCTTCTAATAAATGTTTATGCTTTTTGGATGATTTTTATTTCCTTAACTAAACTCTTATCAACTCCCTTTGACTCTGGTGAGCATCCAAGATTTATATTTACTTAGGATGAAAATGTTGAAATAACATTGGGTTAATTAAATGTATTATTATACTAGTGGGGTGCACGTGCGTTGCGACATAAACCACAATACATCAGTTGGTGATTTTATGGGCGTGCACAAGTTATTGTTTGGTTTAGTTTGATTTTGAGCTATAACCAAAACCAAAAGTTCTGATTAAGATATTTAAAAAAAATGATGGGTTTAAATTATTACCGTACTCGGTTATGAACATTGGGTACCATCGATTTTCGATTAATAACCATAAGTTTAACTCGAGTTGACAATGTTGACTTAAGTTAAAAGTATTACTATTAGTTTAAGTGTTTGTTTTTTTTTTTTAATTTTTTTTTTGTTACTGATTATGTGATTAACGAAATAATTATAAACTTGGTATAATTGCATAAGAAGACCACTGAATATACATCTCATTATACAAGCATCAATATTTATCCATGGCTTTTCAGTTAACTAAAGTTGCATATAAGCATCAATGATAGTGTGCTACTTCCAATATTAAATTGATGCATTTTGTCATAGTTAAAGCTCTTTAATTGTTAATTGTTGATATAAACATACACCCCGTTGCATCAGCAGATAATATATTAAACGTGAACCAACCACTAATCAATAATAACGTTACAATGCTTTCAAAGCATAACGAAAGATCGTCCCAGAGAACAAGTGCTAAACTTTGACACAATTTGTCAAATTTCGACGAAATATATATACTTACACATAACGGAATTACCAAATGGGAATGTTAGGAGAAGACTCATTCGTCGTTACAAATCTTGGGTCGTCGACTGGTAGAGGGGAAACAAGAATTGGTTGGTCGTCTAAGTCTGAAACTTGAATTCAAATTATAAAAACCAACAAGGTTGGGCTGTTACAATAAAGAGAGACTATTTCGTATAATTTATAAGAAAAATCATTTATTGTAAAGAGAGATTTACCTTGTGTTTTGAGAATTGTATCGACGGAGAGTTGGCATTTGCACTTAGCTTTTGGAATGTCATCTTAAAAATTGATTGGAAATTACTCATAAAATCATCCTTCCTTCAAATGGATATGAGATTAATTATCCTTCTTTGACTTTAAAAACTTTGTCAATTGGACTCAACCCTACACCTTAGCACCTTTTCTCATATGATTACCAATTACTCAACACCCTTTCAACGTCGTCGTAAATTTTACCAAAAGCACCATCACTTGTTTCATTTCAAAGTCTCATTACACAAAAAAAAAAAAAAAAAAGAAAAAAAAATCGTTTTGATCTATGTTTATTCCCCTTTTTTAGTGATTAAATGGGAACAAAGTTCCATTGCTCCCACACCACACACATGGTCTTAGCATAACCATATTTTGAAGGAAAATATTCGATCTCATCTACTCTTTTTCATATGGTTCTTGATTTACAATTTCAAGAAAACATGCGGAATATTATTTGCAATTATGGTAACCCCAAGGTATAATTCTTTATATTCATATTTCTCCGGGGTATTTTGTGTATTTTTAGTTAAAACACTCGTATTTTATTAAATTTTTGGTCAACAGGTTTTAATGGTAGCCCAAGGTATAATTATTTTGTGTATTTTTAGTCAAAACACTCATATTTTATTATATTTTTGGTCAACGAGTTTTATTAGCTTTAATTTTTTTAACGGCAAATTTGATCATTAACGTACTATTGGAGTATCTTCATGCCATCAACAGAATCATCCAATCATATCCATCTTCACTAAGATATAATGCATATACATCAATTTAGAAAAGAAAAAAAATCCAATAAATCTGGAAAAAAAACCCTGTAGAAATCGAACCCATAAACTCATGATCTCTAACCTTGTTCCACCTCAAGATGTCACTAGGCTATCATAGGCCTTATTAGATTTTATTAATCCAGCAAATTCGGTTAGACTCCTGACACAAGCGAAGTCTTGCACAACCAAATCAAATCAATAATATTATAGTTCATCTTTCAACATAATAAAATAAAATGTCATTTTCATGGTGTGACCACTTCAATTCTACAACCATTATTTATTTTTTCATGCGTGAACCATAAGGAACTTGTTATATTGGTCCTACTAAATTTATTTATTTTTTCTCATATTTATGGTATTTGTTGTCATCAGTTGAATCCTAACTGAGTACACATACACCACATAAATGCAAATCTAAAATATAATGAACAATGGCACATCATACCAATGAAGTTACCAAAACAAAACCCCTAACTTAAAAATGACATAAGGTTGATAAAGAAGAAAGGGGTGGTCGTCGTTGTCGTCGTTGGATGAGGAGGAGGATGAACACGTAGGGGTACCGACAAAAGGTGTCGATCGATGGGGGCAACAGTACTCGGTGTTGGCTGACAATGGCAGATTGATTAGTTTCTTATGTGTGTAATCATTGTACTTACATATGTTATGCTCGTCAATAAATATGTGTTGTGTGTATTTATTTTTTCATATATAACTATCTTAACTTACAAAATATCATACATATGTGAGAATTTCGATTTATGAGCAGTGGCGGAGCTTGAACAAAAGTTTCGAGGGGGCGTAAAGTAATGGGACCCAAAAAACTTTTTTCTTATCGTTATGTTTCGGTTCGGGTCGGGTTGGCTGTTCGATTCAAATCGGGTCAAATAATAATAGTTCCAAATAAAACGTGTATATTTACCAAACTACCCATCATTTATATACAAAGTTTATAAATATTTAGAATATACAATTTAGGAAAAATAATCTGGGGGGCGATCCTATATAATTTTAAAATTTTCGGACGAAAAATCGCAGCTTGTACACTTCTAACCGAAATATTGGGGTGGGCGGGTGCACCCCCAAGCACCCACTATCCTCCGCCTCTGTTTATAAGTGTGGGTTTCAACAAAGTACACCATCAAAGCGTCACATTGTATCATCTCCCACGCCACGCGGGCATACGTGCGTGAGGGTGTTATGGTCCTCAGTTGAACCTTATAGCTTAGGTTTTTTTTTGAATAGCAAGATGGAGCCGTTTATTATTCAATCAAAACCAAACTGGAACCATAGCAAGGTGCTATGATTACTAGTGTACAAAACAGTCAAATTTAAAAACATACAGAGTAGCAAAACATTAACAATTGATAAATTCTATTCACCAAGAAAAGTAAAGCCATTTCTCCCACGATTCCAGACGCACCTTTGTTTTTTGTTTCATCCATTGATATGATTCTTCTTTGATTTCTTCGATCATTCTGTATACTTCACCGTCTCTTGCTCCAAATATTTTTTCATTCCGATTTTTCCAAATAACCCAAGCAGTTAACAGAAAAATAGCGTGTACAGCTTTTTTTTACCTTCGGCCAGTTGAAATCATTTAACGAACTGAAAACCTCGCCAAGTGTATCAGGTTTTGTTGCCGCAGACGCCTTGACCCACGTGCCGACTTGTTCCCAGACGTTTTCCGCCACCCTGCATTTAACGAGGACGTGATCCGGTGTTTCTTCCTCGCTATCACACATTTTATAGCTTAGGTGGTAATAGCTTATTATAGCTTTCACTTATATACTACTATAAAGTTGCACCTTCCTATGTGTTTGAAAAGTTCCCAGTTTGATCACTACTAGAAAACCACATTTTTTCCTACAAAAATTTCCTACAAATTTCCCACAACTCAATTTTTATTACAATTTTCCTACAATTTTTTGACAAAAAAGAAAAAAAAACCCAAAAATTTTCCATAGATTTCCTACAAAATTGCCACACAATAAGCATTTGTAGCAATTTCGTCACAAAATTTACAACCTTTTCGACTAAATTCCGACAAAAATTATAAAATTTTATATTATTTGAAACTACAATAAAATAAATAATTTAAGAAATATAAAATATTAAATTTGTCGGGAATTTGTAGCAAATTGAGACCAGTTGCTACATATTTCCTACAAAAAAAAGTTATGTTATCTGTTATTTATCAATTTTAGAAAAATAGATAATTTTAAAAAATAAAATGATAAGTTTCTCGGAAATTTGTATTTATCGAGTAAACTACCATTTTGGTCCTTGAGGTTTGGGCAGTTTTGCCACTTTAGTCCAAATCTCAAACCTTTTGCATCTGGGTCCCCGTGGTTTCAGTTTTGTTGCCATTTTGGTCCAAAAGTGAAATCAGGTCAGATTCCTCAAATTAAATCTTGTTATTTTGTCCTTTTCCTCAGGGGTAACTTGGTCATTATAAATTTATTATAACTCATTATTAATTAAATTATTAAATTAATAAAACTAAATTAAACCTACCTTATAAAAGAACATATATGTCTTCATCTTCACAACCACAATCACCGTCGAAACCAGCCACAACTGCGAACCTTCGTCGAGATCTGTGGATACAACTCCTAAAGAGCTCATGAGCTTCTTCACTAACGATGGACAGGAAGCTGTGTGTATAGGTATTATTAGATCATATATTGTAGTTATTAGATCATTGTTGTATAGAAGCTCTGTTTGTCCAATTTACTGGTGCCGCGAACAAATCTGAGGTTTGCAGATGAGTTTGAGTGTTAGAGGATTGTGGCTCGATGCGAGATCTAGATGGTTGATTAGGTCTTCCGGTGGTGTGTTAGGTATGGTGTGGAAGAAGTCGAGGCAGGGGTTTTGAGAGGTTAGGTAGGTGGCGGATGAGTTCTCGGTGACGGTTATTAGAGTCTGGTTGTTGAGAGAGAAAGTGGTTATTAGAGGCTGGGTGAAGAAAGGTGCGGCAGAGCTTAATGGTGGTGGCTGTGGGTGGTGGTGGTAGAGAGGGAGTGAGGGTTTCGGGGCATCTGGGGAAGATGAAGATTGTTCAGTTCTTTTATAGGGTTTAGTTTTATTTAGTGTTTAATAATTAATAATTTGTTATAATAACTCATAAAATGACCAATTTGCCCCCTGAGGAAAAGGACAAAAAAACTAGATTTTTTTTTTTAAATCTGAGCTGATTTAATTTTTGGACCAAAATGGCAAGAAAACTGAAACCACAGGGACCCAGATACAAAAGGTTTAAGATTTGGACTAAAGTGACAAAACTGCCCAAACCTCAGAGACCAAAATGGCAGTTTACTCCAAATTTATCACTCCTTTTCTTAATGTATTTCCTTCGTTAGGAAACAAATTTATTCATTTTTTTAATCTAACACTTGTGGCTTGGTGGTAGAAGGCTAATTAGATTCTCCGGTAGAGACTTAAGTTCGATCCCTATTTGTCTCACTTTTGGTTGATTAAGGCAATGAAGGATTTGAGCTTGGTCTTGTGAGAGGTTGTAAAGTTCAGCTCTTGTGATGGCACAAGACTGTCAAGTGACAGCCGGCGGTATGGTTTCCCGGGAAACATCCAAACCAAACTCTAAAGCCAGCGTAGACCTGATTAAGACAACATAGTTCAACCAGAGTAAAACAACGAGACTCTCCAATATAAGGAGTGCGTTGACCAATAAAAAGTCATTCCATAAAACATGTCCACTAGTTTCATATCTCAAAGTTCTCCACAATGAAAAATATATATACACCTCTCTATCTCTCTCCTTAAATCTCTCATCCTGTCTCTCTCATGGCTAAAGAAACCAAGAATCTAAAATGGGAAGGCAAAGCAAGTGCACAACTCAAAACCACCAAAGCAGAACAAGTATGGCCACTACTTGAAGACTTTTGCAACTTACACAAATGGCTTCCAACCATCAACACATGCCACTATGTCCAAGGAGTCCATGGCCAGCCAGGTTTAGTAAGATATTGTGCCACCATCATACCATCGTCTAACGACACCGATAAGGATCCAACGACGGTTGTAAAGTGGTGCCATGAGAAGCTGTTGTCACTAGATCCCGTCCAAAGGTGTTTGAGCTATGAGATAGGAGAGAACAACCTTGGGTTTACAACTTATGTTGCTGAGATCAAAGCGGTTGATATCGATGATGGTTGCGTTGTCGAGTGGTCGTTCGTGGCGGATCCGGTGGAGGGAATGAGATTGGAGGATTTGTGTGGTTATTTGGAATCATCTTTGAAAGCTATGGCTGAGAGGATGGAGAAGGAGCTACAAGCTGCAACTAATTGAAAAAACATAAAAAAAAATATATGTATTACTCTATTGTTTTTTGTTGTATTGTATAATAATCACTTTATGCTTGTTTACAAGTGGTTTTGGGGCATCTTTCTCTGCGAATGTTTTTAGTGCAAAATTAAATAAGTCGTCATGATTGGTGAGTGAGTGGTGACATAAATGAATAAATTTTATATTTGGTTAAATTTTGATTTAAAATCTTGAAAATCTATAATTATAACTTTGGCCCTATACTTCATTATTAGGGTGAAGGGGGTGTTCACCTAATAGGTGAGTCCCCTCTCTTACGCCAAACCAATCCATGTGTGCCACGTCAACTCCCCTCTTAAACTCCTCTAACACCCCAATTTGATGGCGCCACTCCCCTCTGAACTACCCTTGTTTTTTTATTCAAAAAAAAAAAAAAAAAAAACAAAACAATTGATTGGTTGGAAAGTTGATTGGCCCCACCATCTCTCCTTCTTCAATCGGTGAACCCACACCCAAAACCCACCCCGAATCGGGACCCCGCGGTGATGGCGGCGGTGTTCCCGATCGGGGAAACCCCTCACCGAATCACCTCCCCGAATACGCCCCGGACACCCTTAGATTTATAATTAGTTAAAATTACTATAAACTTATAGTTAATGTAATCACTGGGTATATTAAAAGTGGCGAGCATTAACTAACTTATAATTACATATTTCAAAAACAGAAAAAATAAAAATAAATAATATTAACTTAATACATTAAAGTAAAAAAATTACAATAAAACCTTGTTTAAGTCGGATAATTGAATAAAACCTTGTTTTTTGGTGCTAATTGAAGTCGAGATTCCTGTACCTCGTATTCATAATTTAATGTTAGAAAATTTTATTGTTTTTTGGCTTGTGGTGCCTGAAGTTTGCAAAGTCAAGACTCAAGATTCATGTACCTCGCATTCAAAATTCCATTTTCGATTTTTTTTTTCTGAAAGTTCTTTCCCAAAAAAATGTATTATATGTATGCGATTATTTTGACTACCTTGTGTTCTATTTGGAAATAAAAAAAATAGAAGATTTTCAATAATTCACACTTTTTTTAACGTTAAATATTTTTTTAATTACCGTCGTGTATGGGATTTTAACCTTAAATCTCTCCCTCCTAACCCAAGTGTTTAAAGGCTTTGTATTTGCTTATGAACCACCACCACCATACAGGTATGTTTAGTTTCAATTATTTAACGACTGGCATGCCATGTAACTTTTTGTTAGCTAGCTTCTTACTAGTTTTTAATATTATATATATCGGTTGGTGTTGAAAAAATAGTCTAACATATAAATTATTTGATATAAGAAAAAAACTAAATGCAAATTCAATTTCTTAGTTACATGGTTAAAGGAAAAATGGAGAATAATTATATAATTATTTCTTGTTTCAAAATTCGTGTTAAAGTGATATTTTTTCTTCACATATATATACAACTTCACGTTTTATTTAAAATCTACTAAAAATCATTCCAGCGAATTATTTTAATTTGCATTAACAATAACAATACGGTGATGCCAAAATTAATATAACAATAATAATAAAAGTTAAATTACAATAATAAGTAATACAAATATTGACAATGATGGGATAAGAATTAAACCGCTTTATATATATAACTAGGTTATAACTCTGTGTATTACACGGGTCGAATAAATGAATTTTATATACTAAATAATAAAACATTATCTTTTTAAAAGCCTCATTTATTGCACGGGTTGAAGAAATGTAATTTTATATATTAAATAATAAAATAAGTTGTATCTATAAGAACCATATGTATTGTACAGGTTGAATAAATGTAATATTATATACCAAATAATAAAAAAAAATTATATCTTTAAAACCATTGTATTACACGGGTTGAATAAATGTAATATTGTTTACCAAATAATAAAAAAAAGTTATATTTTTAAAAATCTCCATGTATTACATGGGTTGAATAAATATGATTTTATATACCAAATAAATAAAAAAATATATTTAAAAAACTAACGGATTTTTTTGTATTTAAAGTAGGATAAGATTGAATATTAATCTGAACTAACAGATTTTTTTTTATATTTAAAGTAGGATAAGATTGAATATTAATCTTTATTTAATTAGTTAATATAAGATTGAAAAATCATATGATTGACTAGGTGGGAGGTTGTATGATGATAAATCGGTTAACCGTACTGAAGGATAAAGATAATAGTGATTATTGAACAAATTAATTAATCAAATTTAACAGAAACATTTGTGATGTTAGGTGGATTTTTTTTAATTATTTGAAAGTTAATATCAACTTTGGAATTCGTATGAATTCTTATTAGATTTGATTAAATATTATTGATAATAAAAATTTGTATTAGATTAGATTTGATTAAATATTATTAATAATAAAAATTTTTATTAATTTATATTAAATATTATTATTATTATTAGTATTATTAATAATTTTAATCAATTAAATAAGAGAATGACAAGTGTCCCAAAACAGGTTTCTTTTATTATAGTAGATAGATACTCCTATAAACTTACAAATATCATATAGACTCATGCAAAATTATAAATATCATATATACCCTTACAAAATAGTTGAAATATCATATATACTCAATTTATTATAAAACAATTTAATAAATGATAATTTTACCCTTATTTTTCTAAAATTTTGAAATCTCATATATGACCTTTACTTTAAATATTATATTTACTAATTTCTAGCTTAATTTATTTAGCTTGAATATTATATATGGAGAATACTATTGTTTATGGAAATAAATTTAAAAAAATAAAAATAGATAAAAATAAATTCGGTAAAAATAAATTTAAGCTTAAAATGTGTTATGTAAAAATATGAAGTTAAAAGATGAGCATATATGAAAATATGAAGTTAAAAAATAAGGATAAAATGATTATTTATTAGGTTGTTTTTAATAAATTGGATATATTTGATATTTTAACTACTTTGTAAGGACATATATGATATTTTTAGTTTCGGGCACTACTTCCTCGTCCTCGTGAATAGGTAGAGGACGTTCAACATTTTCTCGTGCAGATGGAACTTGTGGGGAACGAAAACCATACGGGTCGAAGGCGGGGGTTTGAGGATCCATTGATAACAAATTTTGAAAATAGCCGAAAGTGGGTTGTGGTTGGGTGTTGTAAAAGGGGGGGGGGGTGTGAAGGTTGTTGGTAAAAAAACGGGGGTTGTGAAGTATATTCGGAAGGGGGTTGTGGTTGTGCACTTGCACCGCTCGAACCACCACGAGACGGTTGCGAGCCGCGTCCCTTAGATTTTTTCTTGGCTTCGCGGGGTTGGTTCTCCATTGCTCGGTTTGGCTTTGTGTTGTATTTGATAGATTTTTAGAGTATAAGTTTGAGAATGAGTGTGGTAAAAAATTAGATTGAAGTTGGTTATTTATATTGGTTAAAATTGAATTTTTTTTAAATATTACCGTTGCCCAACGTTCACCCTCGATCCTTGTGCATTTCTATAGCGGTGAACATACACCGATCTTGCTCACCGAATTGCCTCACCGCGGGGATGGCGGCGGTATTCCCGCTTGGGGAATGGGGTCACCGCTTGCCTCCCCGCATAGTGCCCCGTACACCCTAACAGTAATACAAATATTGACAGTGATGGGATAAGAATTAAACGACTTTATATATATAGGGGCAATTTCATATATAGCTCTACAAACTTGCAAAATATCATATATATTCATGTAAAATTATAAATATCATATATACCCTTACAAAATAGTTGAAATATCATATATACTCAATTCATTAAAAACAATTTAATAAATGACAATTTTACCCTCATTTTTCTAAAACTTTGAAATCTCATATATGACCTTTAACTTCAAATATTATATTTTACTCATTTCTAGCTTAATCTATTTAGCTTAAATATTATATATGGAGAATACTATTGTTTATAGAAATAAAAATAGATAAAAATAAAAACGGGTAAAAATAAATTTAAGCTTAAAATGTGTTATATAAAAATATGAAGTTAAAAGATGAGCATATATGAAAACGTGAAGTTAAAAAATAAGGGTAAAATGATTATTTACTAGATTGTTATTAATAAATTGGGTATATTTGATGTTTTAACTATTTTGTAAGGACATATATGATATTTTTAGTTTTGATTGGAGTTAAATGCCTGGTTGGCCCAGTGGTTTGCGAAAATTGCAGGCTTGGTCCTAAGGGTTCACTAATTACACATTTAGTTCCAGTGGTTGCAATTTTTAAAACCGGGTGGTTCTTAACACTAACCTTTGTTAAATTTTCCAGTTAAGTCTTTGTGAAATAACTAAGTTGTCCCTGAATAATTAAAAAATAAAAAAAATCAAAAAAGAGACCACTCATCTTCTTCTCCCCCATCTCTCTCTCTCTCTCTCTCTCTATATATATATATATATATAGGGTAGGGTTCTAGAGTGAACAAGGAGTAACTTGTAAACAGAGTGAACAGATCTTGACCACTCATTTGTTAGATGATGAGATTTAATTTAGTAATTACTAGTTTAAGAACCCGCGAGGTTCGCGGGTGGACTAAAACACAAATGAATAACTTTAATTTATTGAAGTAATCGTTTGAATTAAATAACCGTTCAAGTAATAATAATTTAGTAAACTACAATGAGACAAATAATGTAATATATCCAGATGCATGATGATCCAAATTTGTGTAATATTGCGTATATGGAAGATAATGGATAGAGGATTGTAAGTGAACGTGCTGTTTATTTATGCATACTTTTAGTTTAATATTTAAGTATGTGTATGAGTATAAATGTTTTTTATTACAGTAACAAAATTGATTAAAAAACAAAAATAATTAAGAATTAAATAACTTCAAAAACATGTTATTATGATTTTTATGGAACAGTTACATGGAATGAAAGATCGTTTGATGAATGAGTACATGGAGATCACAAGTCACGAAATACTTCTTTGTAAACTACATTTGTCGTTTTATTAGTAGGTTTGCCGTCATTGTCCAAAATCAGAAGTTTAACTCCTTGTCTGGTTTTAACTCTTGATAAAGCAATATACAGCTGACCATGGGTGAAAACTGGTTGCTTCAGATACAGACCAACTCTAGACAGTGATTGTCCCTGACTCTTGTTAATAGTCATTGCGAAACAAACAGCCAACGGAAATTGTCTCCTTTGAAACTCAAAAGGAATTTTTTTATCAGAAGGTATCAAACTAATCCTTGGTATATAAGTGCGAGTGCCTATGTTCCCTCCGGATATTATCTCGGCTTCTATTACACGGTTATACATTTTTTTGACTTGTAGTCGAGTACCATTGCAAAGCCCATTTTGTTGGTCAATGTTACGTAATAGCATCACCGGCACGCCTACTTTTAGTGCTAGCCTATGATTAGGTAAGCCGGATACTTTAAGACCGTTAAGCACATCAGGAGAGTATAGTTTTTGTTGTGTAGCGTTTGGATTTTCAGACTGACAAAGACTGTCTGAACTAAGATACTCTCGTTCTTCGCCTGGGAATAGTGACAACAACCGATCATTAATTTCATGCACAACCTCGTTCTTAGGTGCAAGTATAGCCCTCTCACTGAAATAATTCTGATTGTTGTAGTTTTCGAGAATTGAAGGATACACAAAATCAATTAAAGTTGAAATGGGATCCGATGTATCATTGATTAGAAGGTCGCTTGGTATTTCAATTGACGCTTCTCCATCATTTGGACCACCAACATTTCCCTCACCTATATCCAAAAGCCATTTGGCAAATTGTTTTATTTCTTCAGCGTCCGATGCTGAACTTCCAACTGTTAACCTCATGTTTTTTGTTAATCTCAGCAACTTACATGTATTCCACAGATAAGACGAACTTATTGAGGCATTGACAATCTCTTGTCTTCCACCATTTGGAACAACAGGAAGGATCTGTCTAAAATCGCCTCCTAAAACAATAACCTTCCCTCCAAAGCGGATGTTTGATCTGTTTGAAGTTTCGATATTGAAAATGTCGTTCATTGTTCTATCCAACGCTTCGAATGCATGCTTATGGACCATAGGCGCTTCATCCCATATAATCAAGTTTGTTTCGTGTAGTAGTCTAGCAACATCTCCATTAGGTTTTATATGACAAACTGAATCTTATGTAAGATTCAATGGAATACGAAACCTGGAATGCGCGGTCCTGCCACCAGACAATAACAACGACGCGATGCCACTTGAAGCAACGTTTAATACAATTTGACCTTTTGATCTGATTGCCGCAGATAATGTCTTCCATAAGAAGGTCTTGCCGGTACCACCATACCCGTAAACAAAAAAAACCCCACCTTTGTTACCCTCAATTGCGTTGATTATTTGTTGGAAAACTGACCGTTGCTCCTCAGTTAGCAAATTAAGTTGATTATTAAATTCAAGTTGAAGATTCGTTTGGTCGTAGATACGCTCCTCGTTAATCAAACGATTGTCTGAATCAGACATAGACGCAGTATCTGGGTACGACATTGTCTCAAATCTTTTGAGTGATGAGTTGTTTCTGGCTAAGAATTTTTCAACTTCACTCAAAACGTAGTTTTTAAGCTGGTGATCTGGAATTGATAAAGCTGTAAAAAATTGGGAAAAAAAATATATTATCAAGTTATGAAATCAAAAAATATTTAATTAACCAAACCATATAGCATAAATGAAACACAAAACCATGTTATCTTTAAATGAAAATTGTTTTTTTTTACGCAACCAAAAAGAAATAAAAGGGGATAATAACAACATTTTGTGTAAAACAATTACCTGTAAGACGATGATATTTTCTAAGTCTGTAGATATAGTCGTCTGTCATGTATCTCCATGTGCTTTCCCATACAACCTCAGGTCTGGACAACGTATTTGTTAATAGCAAAGTAGCAAATAAATTACGAAGATACGAAGGGGATCCTGTTTCATTTGCTTCCTTGATTGCCTCAATGTATTCTGCGTCATCGTCCAAAAGACCGAGTGCATAACATGCATCTCTAAATGTATCATATACCTTACCATCAACTGTTTTAATATCATCAAAAGATTTTGGTCCTTTCACTTTGTTAAGAAGAATTCTTAAATAATATGCTTCCCCAAGAGACGGACTTACAGCGTGAATTCTCCCAATTGACTTATGTCTTTGTCTAGGTTCCCAACAACGTTTATCAAGCTTCCATACATACCAACTTGGAAACTGAACATATGTAAGTGTACGGGCCAATGTGTCATTCGGGTCTTTGTTACGTTCCATCCAGGAAAGAAACATTGAAGCTTTGACAGATGGTTTGTTAAGGACTTGATTAATATCCTCGTCTGGTCCAAAAACAACAGGTTGTTTTCCGGGAAGATGGAAAGGCAGCCTCATAACAGAAGGAGTCCTGTAATGCACATCATAGGCGAAGATCCTCCAAGATGCCTCACAAGCCGATATATACCTACAATCATAATATTCTTTCACCTCGTCTTGTTCTAGTTGTTCATTGTTATTATCATGTTGGACAACAGCAACGGTTGCTCTATCAGGGCCTTTATTTATATATTTAAACAAATATTTAATTGATCCGGCTTGATTGCACCACTCAACATTTATATGTGCCTGGTAGCGTTTCAAAAGTTTTTTGTTGTATGGCACAACACTTCTGTTGTCTATGTCGATTTCATTTTTTACTACATAAGCACCATTATCTCTTCTTTTTGTATATTGGGAATCCATTTGAATCCAGTGTAGTATGATCTTGAAAATTCTTTGGAAAACCTTTCGAACACTTATTGTCAACCATACATGGACAACTTAAATTAGCGTTACCACATGGACCATGAATCATATAGTCTTTCACAAGCGCATATAATTCTGCATCTTCATCTTCATCAGGGATTTCTGCAGTTATAAATGGATCAACATGGTCTACCGTTGGAAGTTTGGATTCATTTTCTAAGAATAAGCATAGGTGGGCATGAGGCAATCCTCTCTTTTGAAACTCGATTGTGTAAACAACTGTACAAAAAGAAATCATTAGTAGATTTAAATAATCTAATATGTATATAAAAAGGAATTTGATAAAATACCTGCTGCAACTTTTCCAAATAGATGGCGTTCTTTAAAATCTTTGCAAATTGAATCCAACTTTATTTTAAACAATCTCGTCAGTATATCGGGCCTATCTTTAGGTTTAAGATTTGTGTCTCTAAGAAACCTTTTTACCTCAGGCCACTTTGGATTGCACGTGATGGTTATAAAAAAATCCGGATAACCAAACCACTTACAGATAGCCATGGCATCTAAATAATTTTGCATCATATATCTAGCGCCACCGGTAAACGAAGAGGGCAAAAAGATTCGTTTTCCAACCTTAGATATGTCTTGCTGGCCCTTATTTCTTAATTCACATAGACTTTCATAGCTATCTGACCTTAGATTCTTTTGTTGAAGTCGTATGTAGTTTAGCCTTTCGCTCTCAATCATAGTATACGCATCAACCAAGAATTGTTGAAAGAGTCTCCTTGAATTTAGAATCAATGAAAACTGATTAATTCTGTCTTGCACACGATATGCAAAAAACTCTCTCATTGTACAATTTGGACGTTTCTTATTGATTACGTCTACGACACCTCGATGAGGGATGTCAATTCTGTAACCATCATCTCCATAAGGGAATAAAATAGGATATTGAAGTGCAAGGTATGAAGGATGCAATTCACTAATTCTTTTCAAAGTACCTGTCTGCGTTTCAATAACTATATCTCTATTGTTGATTGTGTTTGCAATATCCCCCACAATTAGAGCAGCAACTTCACCACAAGTTGGTAAATTATACGTTCGTCCATCCTTTTCTCTAATACCAATTAGACGAAGCTTCAGATTAAGATCAGGGTTTTCATGAAAACAGTCTCTAACCATCCTATAAGCTTTTAACAACTGGTTTTCTGAATCTAAAACACATTTTATATGTTCAATCAGTTTACTATCAAGTTCAGCGACACTCGCGGAGGATGAATCCTTGGAACGACTGATTAAAAAATAGCGGAGTGTCAACAAACATCAATATTAATAAAAAATATATTATAGAAAGATTTGATGGGAAAAAAAATTATACTTTATTATATTTACCTAACAACGGAATGTCTGTTGGAAAGTTCGTTGTCAGTATCGAAAATGTAGAGCTGGCAAAATTTAGGTTGATCTCCGTCTTCGGGAAGCAGGCTTCCAGTGCTGTGGTAGTTCTCTCCACTAATTCTGTAGCAGAATGGTCCGTTACCTCTGTTGACAGTGTGATCAACCTTACCACCCATTGACGTGAAAGCAAACATGGAGTTATACCGTCGAATATTATTCAAAAAATGTTTGCTTTCTTTATCCTTATACGTAAAAAGTTTCTTATAACTTGGAACAGCATCTTTATAATCTGGTAGCTCTACTTTGCCATAACCACAACATAAGAAATAGCATATTCTTCCTTTCTCTTTTCTTCCCCTTCCTTTTTCAGCATCCCATAATTTAGCATTGCATACTTCACAAGTAATACATTGGTCACCATGATCAAAATAATCTGTAATGTTAGTTGAACAAAAAAAGAATATTACTTTACGAAGTATAAGTTTGTATAAAAAAATATATACTATTTACTTAATAAAATAAATAAAATAATTGATCTTATACCTGTTGAAACTCCTTTGTAAATTGCATCATCTGTAGTTTCCTCTGTCGTCAAGTCGATCATTGGTATAGGAGTTGTAACTCGTGGTTTACTTA
The DNA here is from genome assembly GCF_002127325.2 of Helianthus annuus. NCBI lineage: Eukaryota > Viridiplantae > Streptophyta > Magnoliopsida > Asterales > Asteraceae > Helianthus > Helianthus annuus. Next base: position 184,876,257 of record NC_035443.2, on the reverse strand, counting down.
ATAACTTACGTTTTCCCGGCGACATCCTCTGTAAAGAAGAACTTTGTAGAATAGTAGGTGTTGTGTTGCTAGAATTTGTGATGTTTGAAGATAGAGAAAAACGACGGATGTTTATTGGTGTAGTCATGTTGTTTGTAAGACAACTAAGATTACCTAAATAACATAATATACTCAAACTTATTAACTTTTTTAAACATATATACCGTTTTTGAAATTAAATTTGAATTATTTGGTAAATATAATTATTACTTGTAGGTACAACCGACGTTGTAGGAGTAACGTTGTGCGTGTTGGAAGATATCAATCTTAATTCAGAAGAAGATGATAAAGTATTGGAAGAGTGTAATTTTCATCGTTGTAGACTTGTAGATCTTTTACTGTCTAAATATAACTTCCTTAACCTCCGTCTCTCTTTGCAGTGATTTTGAAGAAGTCTCGGTTCAAAAACTGTAGTTTTATAATAAAAAATAGATAATTCACATATAAACATTATCCACTAAAGAAATTAATTTTTTTTTAATAATATCGTACTTCAAACATTTATTAAAGTTTTACCTCCATATCCAATGGACGCCTCTGTTGTAACATTGACCATGTCATGCGGAATGGATGACGAACCAGAGGTAGATGCTATAACATGTATAGATTGTGATGTACCTTTTTGCGTTCCATAACGTTTACCATCGATGTATAATTTTCTAAGTTTACGCCTCTCCTTACTCTCATCTTGAGTAAGTTTAGGGATGAAAACTTGCAGACAATCATTAAATATAAAACACATATAAGCTAAATGAAATATAATGATAGGGTTTAAATTGAAAATGTGCATACTCAGAAGATAAAAAGTTAAATAATACCGTTTGAAATGTTGCCCAATGGTGTTCGTTGCTGGACATCTGGGATAATAGTAAATAGGTGAGTATAAATACAATACATGTGTATAAATACAATTTGATGTATAATTACAAATAAAGTATTCGAAAATAGGAAACTGTTATGTGTAATACAATGGCATGTTTTTTGACATAGGAATAACATAAAGGAAGCTGTATTGCAGTTTGGTAGAATATTACAATTTGCCGTAGTTTGAACGACGACATAATAAATGGAATGGGAATGGACCAAAAATGATACGTTTATTTCTTTCCGACAATGAAAATGGTTTGTAAGTTCTTAAATTTCATATTTAGTAGTAACATTTATAATGTATAGTGAATCAGTATATTTAAAAATAATTTCATTGTTTCATATTTTTTTTTAAATATATTATAGTTATTATTTTTATTAAAAATTGAACCGGTTATATATTTATAATTTGATTACATTAAGTAATCAAATAGTTTTATCTATATATATAAGTAATCATCTACTTGTCAAATCATATATCAGATATTTTATAGCTAACAATGATTCTTATTTCCCCTATTGTTTCCCCTATATATCTTGACAGTCTCCATACGAATACAAAGTTTACCATTTGATCGGCATTCTCATTATCACCGTCGAAAAGAGAAATCAACAACAGGTACGATTCAATCTAATGTTTCTCACATAACCTTGAGGTTTAATTGAATCAGTGTTAGGGATTTGCAATCTAAATTTGACGATTTTTCATAAACCGACATGTTCTTTGATAGACAACATATAGTTTTTAACGGCATTCTCTTCGTCGTTTCATCATGTTATATAGATTTGCGTTTTGGCTGAGCGAAATTACATGTTTTGTGATCGTAATCAGCCGTTATTGTTTCAGGGTTTAGTTTCGTATTGTTTGTTTTATCGGTTAGGTGGGTTTAGGGTTTCGATTTCATAATGATTATCGTTGGGGCATTATTATTATTATTGATTGATTATTTTCTGAACATCTATTATTGTTTGTTTTTGGTTTTTTGGTCAGGATAATTGTTGATATGTATATTTGTTTGGCATAAGTGTTACACAAAAATGTTAATAAATTTGGGGATTTTTTCAAAATCGATATGTTCTATGATAATCAACATCTAATATTTACTGTTATAATTGTATGTAGTCAATGGCGCGTTCTTCAACTGAGCGAAAGAAACATAACAAAGAAACGGAAGTGATCATGCTAACAGATTCGGACTCAGACGAATCTTTCACTTCCGAAGAAATTGACTGGGACGCACCAGAACCAAATCTCATTTTCATGCCCTCCTCTTGTACACGTTTTGTAAGTATTTATATTGATTATTTGTGTAGTAAGTTAACTGTTGTTGTTATATGGTGTCCTTAGTGCCTTTATCATTACCGTCTGGATACTTGTTTGGCATTTTTTAGCGGATACCAGTAAAGGTTGCAAGAGCCATGGGAATCGATCGCTGTGGAAAGGTGACCATTAAAAACAGGCGTGGTGTGGAAACAAATCTGAAGGTCACGGCTGAACCAAAAAGAGCAAAAAAGAAAAATCGGTTTAGTGTATTGGGATGGCCAGCATGGGTTCGTGAAAACAACATCAAGATGGGTTATCTTTGCGTTTTAGAGTGGTATGAGGACATGCCTACACTCTTTGTTAGGGATGTAATCGAAGAATAATGGGGTTAGTACCATAGATCAAAACCGTTAAACCATTTTATATGGTAATTTTGTCTAAGTAACGGTTTTGGCAATAAGTATATAAGTGTGTAGGACTGCTTTTTTAGGAAGCTGTTTAAATGTTTTGTTTATGTTAGAAGTTAGATGTTGGAACAGAACTTGATAATATTTTGGCCTATGTTATATGTTTAAATATTGTGATACATGTATCCTGTTGGAATGCTACTTTAAATATAATGGTCATCTAGCAATTACAACATCAATATACGATTATAAGTTGTTACAGACATAAGGTTTTGCTATTTAAATGTTTACGACGCAATCGTGGTCACATTATCTTGATCAATGCATCTAACTTTAAAACTATAATTTGATGGTACGTTCCTTTCAGAATTACATTTAGTTTACAACTATTACCTGAAGATACATTCCTGAGAGCGTTAGAATGTCTTTGTAGAGACCGATTTTTCCGAGAATCCAAATAGATTTTTTCGTTGTCGTCGCCTCTCTTTGGCTTCCTTATTCGTATCAGGATTGCGAACTAAAAAAAAATTTAAATTACAATTTACAAAGTATAAATATAAAGGAAACTACTATACCAACATATTAAAGGATTATGCATATATGTGTGAATTATATGTATACCATTAGTTATGTCTGAAAATGGAATCCTTGACATGCAACCTGCAACATCAATAATAAAAGCATACAAAAAATAGTATATGTCAATTGTTTGAGCCATGTGTCTACCTAATAATCAGTAAACTGAAAGATATTCAAAATGCTACCCCTTGAATTGTTTGTATTGCAAGGTTGATTGACGAAAGACGAAGACTCAATCTTTGACCTTTTCGATGTGAGTATAACTGTAAATAGGTTCATGAAAAATTAAGGAACATGATCGCGAAATTGATACTTTATTTTGATAAATCAATGAAATGGCACTTACGGTTTGCAATGTTCTCGTTCTGTACATCTTTGAATGAAGAAGACACATTTTCATTTTTCGATCTTTTTGACATCACCGGAAATGTGATTCAGGTTAGCGCAATAAGAAGAAGAAGAAGATAGAATCGTAAAATGTATAAGCCTTAAGTAAACCAACAAACTATACGATTACATAGTAAACGAAATAGTAGTCTTCGTTCAATATAAATAGTGGTTTACATATTTATGGAATCAATTTAATAGCAAATCAAGTTAAATTGCAAAAAATTTTCTTGATTTATGTTTGATTAGTTATTCCAAATTTAAAATTAGCTATAGTTTGACCTTTACAAAAATAGTTTTTGTATGTTTGGTATGTTATGAATTACAATAATCAATTAAAGTATATTGATTATATCATCAATATTAAACGAAAGTATGAAACAAATGTGAATTGAAAAATTGACAAATGACTCCTAAATAATATATTTAATAGTATAGCATTCTGGAATATTGATATACATTTCTAGTTATAGAAACAAACATAAACTTAAACAGTAAACATATACACAAAAGTTAGGTAACATACAAAAGTCCACATCAAAAATAAGTCCATATGGTTACATGTTCAAAGGATAGTTACCAAAAAAAAAAAACCCAACAGTTGTTGTAAAGACAGTTTATGAAAGTTCGGTGCACATTTGCTTAGACATGTCGGACATTTTTTAAGATAACGGTTTTCTTTGAAGTCACATAAGTGAAATCAAGCATGTCGCCGTCATTCAAGTTATTTTCGGCCATAAAGACAGGCCAATCGATGACTGAATAGCGTACAGCTTTTCCGTTCTTTTCACGTTTGACTTCGTAAGTACTAACTTGGCCGTGCATGTTTTCAATGTTATATATATATATATATATATATATATATATATATATATATATATAGGGTAGGGTTCTAGAGTGAACAAGGAGTAACTTGTGAACAGAGTGAACAGATCTTGACCACTCATTTGTTAGATGATGAGATTTAATTTAGTAATTATTTGATTAAAAAATAATAAAGAGAAATAATCAATAAGGGTAATAATGTAAAAGTACACATCTTTATTTTTGGGAAACTGGTAACGTAATTGTAATTGTCTCTTTAGATTATAATCAAATATTTTCTTCCATAATAATTGCTCTTGTTGATTTGGTATCAAAATATCCCTGGTAATAAGAACATCTTCCACATCACTCACCTTCACACGGGACCAGCAATACGAAGTAGGACAATCGGAGTGGCATTCCGCGAGGGAAATCAACGGAAGTTTACAAAACGGTAAGTTTATACTCAGTACATAGATTCCGGTTGTCTATGATCATTAATCCTTCTAAATTACTGAAACAAAAAAAGTTAGGGTTTAGTCCAATCGGTCTATATGAGATCATTTTGAAGTTTTACTAGTTGTTTAATCAAAAGTTTATGGTATGAGTTTTTGTTTTGATTGGTATGAATTCGATTACATGAGTAGTTGGTTTGTCGGTTTGGGGTTTGTGATTAAGAGGTTTGTCGGTGCTCTGTTTTTTCCGGCATTGTAATCGGAACGATGGGTTGCAGACCCTTGGGTCTGGGATAGTTGGTGTATTGTTGTTGTTATACACTTGTGTATTTATGATGTATATGATTTTTTTTTTTTGCAAAATGTATAAACATATGTATGGTGTGTACAATAGTTGTAACCTGTGATTTGAAATCTGTGCCATTAATACACATATGTATATATGTGCTGTAAATGTGTATACGTATGTTCTGTGTGTACAATAATTATAATCTTGTTATGTACACTGTTTATACACATGTGTATATCTTTGTTGTAAAATTATTCACATATGTACATTAGTGTTGTATATGGGTTTTTGGGAGAAAAAATTGTATGTAATGTGCGTTGAAAGGAAAAAATGTTTGTAAGATAAAGGGGTTAAGTATGTTATATACTAGTATAAGGATTGTATGCCTTATTTTTTGTGTATTAAGTTTTTATAATTGGAAACAGGTGTTTAGATGGTGAATGGTAAAACATATGAGAAAGAATCTGGTGCTGATGGAGCGAATGTTTGTGTTGATCAGGAACTTGAAGAGAAATCAATTACAGACGTAAATACACATGTGTATATCTGGTGCTGATGTTGCTGTAAATGTATATACATATGTGTACATGCAATGGCTGTCTTTACGAAAAAACGTGTTGTAAATACATATGTGTATATCTGTGCTGTAAATGTATATACATATGTGTACATGCAACTCTTATCTTAATAAAAAAAATAATTTACTTCAGTATATCTAGAAAAAAATATCTATCATACTGGGAATAAACACCTAAACAACTGATTAGGAATTCTATTAAAACTGCACCCAAAAACAATTATTTCTCGACATATAATCAAAGTCAGCATAATGCTTCAATCTCATATTAAAATCAACAATCAGATGAACTAAAAAACATATTTACGAAATCGTTTACGCTTGCGGCACAAAAAATAAAAAAACAGTTGGACCTGGACGAGACATATGAGATGAACTAAAATGATATCACAGACGATTCATGATTGTGTAAAAACGGGATTGAATTCTGTTAAATAAACAAATGATCTGGCAAATACTGGGCGATTTTCTTCGTATGTTAAACAAAGAGATGATTTCGAGAATACTGGGCGATTTTCTTCGTATGTTAAATAAAGAGATGATTTCGAAAAATATTGTATAGAGATTTAATCAAAGGAAATCTCCTAAAATTCCAAAAATAACGAACTTGTAACTGATAGAATTATTGAAAACAAATTTAAACAAAAAAGATTAATTGTAGAATTACAATCCCAACCTTTTCATCAACTAATCAAATGAATGGTTGAGATTGGTTCACTTTGTTCACAAACAAGGTTGTTGTTCACTCATGATCCTAACCCTATATATATATATATATATATATATATATTTTGCAGTTCTCTAATCTTTCTCATACAATTAAGTATGCATCTACCCCGCGAAAGCTACGATCAGGTATCTACTTTATCGCCATGGTTTATAAATACTTGATCTTTAACGCATGAAAAGTTTTCTACTTTTGACTTATTTGGTAACGCAAATGACATGATTTAGTTATAATCAACTATAAAAAAATATTAACTTAGCTAACATGTATGTTATTTGTAATAAAATATGCAATTTCAAGTTGAAAGTAGCATAATAAAAGCTTAATTGATAATCAAAGTATGTAACATACTAATTAATAAGACAAGATTAGAAACATGAACGTGGATCATTGTATAAATCTCATTACTCTGAAAATTGTCAATTTAAAGCCTTAAAGGATATAAAAGCTATTATCTTTTTTTTGGTATGATTTTTATCAAAATATATAGCTTGTATTAAGAATAATTAAAAAAATTATAAAAATAGTTGTGGCTTCTATCATATCTAACTTATATGTCATGATATATATTCTGGAAAGCATTACAAGTTATGGGCCGGTTAAGGCCCAAATCAATCTTAGTGTCTTTCATCTTGGACGGTTAATAACTAGATTTGGGCCCTTTAAGACATGAACCAAACTTCTTGATCAACTGAACTGGCCCAGACCACATGTTCATATCTAGAAGCTATATTTGATTGTCCTAAATGGCTAAATGTATTAACTTTTGAACAACTCACACACTATCCACCAGTTTGACTTTATTTTACCAAAAGCCTTCTTTTAATCTTTTCTAAAAGACTTGTAGCGAACAAGATAATGAGTTTGGTTTGATGTTCTTTGATAGTTATGTAAGACTTGTATTTTCTAAGCACATTCTGATATTTGACCTCCAAGAACTTTGAAAGCAAGTAATATTTTTTATGCACAAATGCTTTTTGTTGACCATTTCTTTTCTTTGACCACTTGTCTTTATGCACAATTAGTCACGTAGTTTAAGCTTGTTACAGGCCCTCAAAAGGGATTTAAAACCCTAAACCACTTGAACTTCTACTAGATATACAAACTGTAAAAATCCATAGAATTTTATAACTAAATGCCCCAAATTCATTCTTTGATACCCACAGGCCACAACATCAAATATAGAAAACTTTCAAGATTTGCAATAAAATTTCAACAATCTGTAGATTTAATATCCAAAAACCTAAATTGATCAACAAAAACCCAAAAAAGCAGCAAAAAATTCCAAATTTGACTCATCCCCTTCAAGATTTGAATACTAAAACCCTGAATTCTTAATCAAAGGAGAATAAAAGAAAAACTTAGGGACCCAGAGGAGAAAAAACTATTTATCCACCTCTAATCCACCATCCAAAACCAATATCCTATGGGTGTGATCATGACCCAAACCAGGATCCACTTATTTATTTTAATTTATCTTTGTCTAAAGAAAAAAGAAATAACTTCTTGAAAAAATGAAAAGGAGGACCATGGTTGCCATGGTTTAATCCATGCAAACCATAGTGGATCATGCAAGGGGTGGTGTAGATTTCCATTCATGTTCCTACATGACGAATCATGTACCAACCATTACCCCCACACCCTTAGCCTAAGACCGCCCGTACTGGGGCGTTTTTTTTTTTTTTTTAAAATTGAAAAATCACGCTCCAAAACGCCCCCACTCCCATTACATGGGGCGTTTTCGGGCGTTATTTTCGAGAAATTTTGTTGCCTGCGTGATTATTAAAACGCTTGTTCCATTTTGACCACCCAATCAAATCCCACAATGGCTAGTTAACGGCTATCTTATTTATTTATTTAATTTTTCAAACCCTTTTCCTATATAGAGGGTGGTTACCTTGACACTAGTCGGAACAACCTGGACTGCCGCCATCTGTGTCTCTATTGCCTCCGCCGTGAGCGGCGGCGTTACCGCCGTCCACCGTCTTCTCTGACTCATCTCTCTCTCTCTCACTTCTCGCTCCTGATCTCTCTCTCTTCGAGATCGGTTCTTACTTGTGCGATGAGGGTGTTGCATGGGGATGAAGAAGGGAGGTTTAGGGGGGATGTTGTCGGCTGGTTACCGGTGCCGAAACGGTTTCACCGGAGAGGGAGCTGCAGCTGGGACGGCGATTACTGCAGAGACGGAGGGGATGGGTGGTTGGCTGGTGGTTGTCGCCGGAAACAGAGGCACCTTGGGGTGTGGGTGGGTTGCAGGTTTGTGTGACTATCAATGAAAGGGATGAAATACAATATTCATTTGAATTTTAAAGAGAAGATAAAAGAGAGAGGAGAGATAAAGGAAGGTCTGCAACAATTAATGAAGAGAGAGGGAGAGATTAGACAATTGGAGTAAATGACCAAAACACCCTTTTTGTTGGCGTAATCTGATTAGTGTAGAGTGGTTCTCACGGTTCTTACAACTGGAGGTGGTTTTCATTTTAGCGCTCCCCCTATATATATATATATATATATATATATATATATATATATATATATAGAATAAGTATAATGTACATTACGGCTTATCCTACAAAACATACGCGACAAAATAACGCAAGTTATAAATGGAACATAATCACGCATGGGAAGTTATAAGTTGACCTAATCACGCATGGAAAGTAGGTATGTGCTTTATTACGCATGCATGTTCAAATCACGCATACATTATACTTATTCTATATAGAGTGCGGTTAACATACATTAGGGCTTATCAGTGCGGTTAACATACATTAGGGCTTATCATACTTCACGTACGCGAGTATAGTAACCGTCAGATCAGATCCATGCGTGATTAATCAGTCCCCTGCGTGATTATTTAAACATGCGTGATTTGAACATGCATGCGTAATAAAGCACATACCTACTTTCCATGCGTGATTAGGTCAACTTATAACTTCCCATGCGTGATTATGTTCCATTTATAACTTGCGTTATTTTGTCGCGTATGTTTTGTAGGATAAGCCGTAATGTACATTATACTTATTCTATATATATATATATATATATATATATATATATATATATATAGGGGGGAGCGCTAAAATGAAAACCACCTCCAGTTGTAAGAACCGTGAGAACCACTCTACACTAATCAGATTACGCCAACAAAAAGGGTGTTTTGGTCATTTACTCCAATTGTCTAATCTCTCCCTCTCTCTTCATTAATTGTTGCAGACCTTCCTTTATCTCTCCTCTCTCTTTTATCTTCTCTTTAAAATTCAAATGAATATTGTATTTCATCCCTTTCATTGATAGTCACACAAACCTGCAACCCACCCACACCCCAAGGTGCCTCTGTTTCCGGCGACAACCACCAGCCAACCACCCATCCCCTCCGTCTCTGCAGTAATCGCCGTCCCAGCTGCAGCTCCCTCTCCGGTGAAACCGTTTCGGCACCGGTAACCAGCCGACAACATCCCCCCTAAACCTCCCTTCTTCATCCCCATGCAACACCCTCATCGCACAAGTAAGAACCGATCTCGAAGAGAGAGAGATCAGGAGCGAGAAGTGAGAGAGAGAGAGATGAGTCAGAGAAGACGGTGGACGGCGGTAACGCCGCCGCTCACGGCGGAGGCAATAGAGACACAGATGGCGGCAGTCCAGGTTGTTCCGACTAGTGTCAAGGTAACCACCCTCTCGCTTCCTTTTACCGTACTGAAGTCGGATGACGATGAATCAGTATGATGATGCTGTTTTTTTTATATTTGATTGATGATGATGGAGTCGGTGGTGGCCGACGATGGCAGCCGGCGAGGCAGCGACACGGCGATGACGGTGGATGAAACCCACACCCAATAATGTTCAATCCTCCGATTGCAGAGGGTGACGTCGTTAGCACAGGTGGCATTTTTGGAGATGCTGATAATAGTTTGTTTGGCACACCGCAACGGACCGCCGGAGTTGGTAATGCTGTCGGAGGTACTCTGTTTTCAGGGCAGGCTAATATGACCGGAGTTGGGTTTGTGGAGCGAGGATCCAGTTCCGGGGCTTTCGAGACGCCATTGATTCCAACAAGTCAGCCAACGGACAATGGTAATATATATATCGGTCAAGCACTTAAATTTGTATTTTTTTTTAATGTTTTGGTCTTTTGATCGCGGTTGGGTATCAAGTATGTTTAGTTGGTTGAGTCTTTTTGGGGTCAATTTGATACTGGGGTCACTATTTGTTGATTTATGAATATTTGTTTTTAATTTTTGAAGCTGGGTTTATAGAATTAAATGATTGGTTTTTTAAAACAGAGGTTTGGTTTTTTAGAAACAGATGTTTGTTTTTGTGCAAGTTAACCCTGGTTTTGACCCACCCTAATTCTGCCGATAACTTGGTTTGTTTAAAAAATGATGTTTTTTTAGGTTATGATGCTGTTTAGTTGTTTGGCATAACAAAAATTTATATATGAGTTCGGGCCCAGGTTTGGTTTGGTATCCCAAACAACCACCAGTGTCTCCCACGACCCCCTGTCACCCACCCCAAACACCCTTTGGTTCACCACCCCCCGCTTCGGGTCACCTTCTATCTACCACAGCTCCCCAGGTCCAGTTATGCCGGGTGTCAGGCACTTAAGTTCCCCGCTAGCCCAATTTGCTTCCCCCACCCAACTTCGAAGTGCTTTTGGCCCTTCCCATGGATCAACTTCAAGGACGCCAACGTCTGCAAGTGTAATTGAGAGGTCAAACGGCAAGCGTCCGATGACTCGGGTTTGGGTACCGAAGGCGCCAACAGTTGGAGTTGCTGACCCGGGTGATGGTTGCAAGGGTGCAGCGGCTGGTTCAGATGCATGTTGCTTTTCGTGGGGGTCGGACTGTGACTCTGACTTGGATTAGCCATTGGGAATGGTTTTGAAGCATCTTATGTTTGTGCCTGGTGTGTTTCATTTTCAGTGATGTGTGTATTAATGTTCGTTTGTACGCGTCGTCTGTTTGTAGTAATGTTTAGGGTTTAGGGTAATGTTTCGTTTTATGCATAAAAATGGGACGTAGGCCTTTTCTAACGTTTTGTTGTATGAAATAAAATGAGACGCGTTTGTCAGTGATATACTGCGCCTAAACTGTCTAACGAAAAAAAGAAGAACGTAAAACATAAAAGATTATGAAGACCGTAAAGAGTAACAAATTTCAATGTAAAATGTAGGACGTAAATTTGTTAAAATTATATGTAAAACGTAAAACGTAAAATTAAGCTTCTCATACAACGTTTTAAACATTTTTGAAAAAACGTTGTAAAATTTTAAAACGTAAAACTCAATTTTTTAATCGAAGATCACGTAAAACGTAAATTTTTAAAACGTAAAGCTCAGTTTTTTAAACGAACACGTGAAAAACGTAAAACCTTACATTTTAAAAAACGTAAAACACAATTTTTAAATGTAAAACGTAAATTTTTAAAACGTAAAACTCATTTTTTTAAACAAAAACGTAAAACGTAAATTTTTAAAACGTAACACGTAAAAATTTTAATCGTTCAACGTAAATTTTCTAAACATAAGACGTAAACTTTTTTTAAACGAAAGGCATATACTTTTTTAAAAGTAAAACTTAATTTTTCTAAACGTATCCCGTAATTTTTTTAATCGTAACACGTAAATTTTTTAAACGTAGGATGAAAATTTTTTAAACGTGGGATGTAAGCTTTTTTTATGTTTTTTTTAACGTTTGACGCTACCTACCAAACCAACAAGTAAAGTTGTCCGCATAACTTTTTAACGTTTGACGCTACCTACCAAACCAACAAGTAAATTTGTTAAAAGTTTATGTAAAACGTAAGTAAAACGTAAAACGTAAATTTAAACTTCCCATACAACGTTTTAAACATTTTTGAAAAAACGTGAAACGTAAAACGTAATTTTTTTCCCGTAAAACGGAAAAATTAAACGTAAAAAACTAAAAAAATTCATCTATTAACGTAAAAAACTTCCCATACAACGTTCATAAAATAAATCGTAAAAATCGTATAAGATTACGCAGACCGGTAAAAGTAAATCATTTAAATGTAAACGTAAAATCATTAAACTATTTGCGAAAAAAACGTATTTTTTACGTCAATTGGGAAAACCGTGAAACCTTTGAACCACTCTGTAAAAAACGTAAAGCGTAAATTTTTAAAATGTAAAATTTTAAAACGTAAAACTCAATTTTGTAATCGAAGATCACGTAAAACGTAAAGCTCAGTTTTTTAAACACACGTGAAAAATGTAACAGCTTAAATTTTTAAAAACGTAAATTTTTAAAACGTAAAACACAATTTTTAAATGTAAAACGTAAAACTCATTTTTTAAACAAAAACGTAAAAAAACGTAAATTTTTATAACATAACACGTAAAAATTTTAATCGTTCGACGTAAATTTTCTAAACATAAGACGTAAACTTTTTTAAACGAAATGCGTATACTTTTTTAAAAGTAAAACTTAATTTTTCTAAACGTATTCCTTAATTTTTTTAATCGTAACACGTAAATTTTTTAAACGTAGGATGAAATTTTTTTAAACGTGGGATGTAAACTTTTTTATGTCGAAATTTTTTAAACGTGGGATGTAAACTTTTATGTCGAAATTTTTTAAACGTAAGACGTAAATCTTTTAATGTAAAACGTAAAACTTATAAAATTTAAAACGTAAGAACGTAAATTTTTTTAATGTAACCCGTAAATATTTAACGTAAATTTTTTTATGTTGAAATTTTTTTTACGACAATGCATGGCGGCAGCACGCGACCGTCAGAAAGCCTACGCGGATAAGCGTAAGAAGCCATTGGAATTTCAGGTCAGGGACCGGGTTTTACTTAAAGTCTCACCCTGGAAGGGTGTGGTTCGATTTGGTAAACGAGGCAAACTCAATCCACGGTATGTTGGACCGTTCGAAATCACTGAAAGAATAGGCCCAGTAGCCTACAGACTGAACCTACCAGCTGAACTCGGTGCAGTTCACAATGTATTTCACGTGTCGAATCTGAAGAAGTGCCTGTCAGATGAGACCCTCATAATTCCTTTTAAGGAACTCACTATCGACAAGCGGTTGCAGTTCGTCGAGGAGCCAGTTGAAATCACGGACCGGGATGTTAAGGTCCTCAAAAACAAGAGAATCCCTCTTGTTCGAGTTCGTTGGAACTCCCGACATGGCCCAGAGTACACCTGGGAACGCGAAGACCAAATGAAAGAAAAGTACCCCCAGTTATTCGGAACCAATGCAACCACTACTGAGGCTGAAGCTACTACTACTGAATTTCGGGACGAAATTCCAAATCAACGGGCGGATGATGTGACACCCCAGGAAAACCAGTAAACGATACAACTTACCTAGCTTCCTCAGTAACCGCATGCTAAATTTCGGGACGAAATTTCTTTCAAGTTGGGGATAATGTGACAACTCGAATTTCCAAGATTCCTATTTCGCATTTATTGCACGTTCATGTATTGTTTAGTTGTTTAATTGCACAAGTAATTGGCTATAGAACTGTAACGTTTTGATGCAATGAAGTGTATTGTGTGATTATGCATGGTTATGTGTTAATTGTGAAAGACTTGTCAAATATGTGAACTTGGTGGTGGAATTGTGAAATTGTTATGAGATGGTGTACTTGTGTAAAATATAGTAATTCAGGGTGTATAGAGTAATTAGTGAAAATTAAACCATACTTAACCCTAATCTCTTTCACTAATCATTCCCTAATCATCACAAGAATCAAAACACGTACACCCACATTCCCAAACCCTCTCTACGACCACCTTCTCATCATTCTTGGATTCACAAGTTCTTTTGCATCAAGTTTGATTGCCAATCCGTCTAGAACCGAATCAAGGTAATTGTTTAATCATTCTTTGTGATTAGTAGTTGATTGTGTGATTCTTGTAAACCCTAGTTCTTCATATGTTAGTTCTGTAATTACTGAATTGAATCTTGATTATTGTGTTATGTTGATGATTGCTTGCGAAATCGTTTGTTTGATGACAAGATATGCTTGATACGAGGAAGATGTTAATTGTTGAATTGTTTTTCTGCTGTGCAATGTATAAATTAGGGTTTTGGATCGTATAACAACGTAACTGATGTTCATACGATTGATGTTCTGCTTAATGATTGATCTTACTTGATGTCCGAGGTTTAATTGTTGTTAATGTCCGAGCTTGTTATCACACATGTCTGAGTTTCATGCATACAACATTATGCCCGACCTTTTTAGATTGAGGGTCCGAGTTTTTAACTTCATTGTATTGTCCGACCTATTTTTAGATGTGGTGGTCCGACTTTTAGCTTTAGCACCTATGTTGTCCGAGTTTTACAAGTGTGCAAGGTCCGAATTTTGTTGGGTGATGATGTCCGAATTTCATGCACATGATAGGTGGTCCGAGTTTCTTTTAGGGGGGGGGGGCTTGTCCGATCTTTAATCATTGAAAGAGGGGGGAGTCCGACCTTGTGGCCCAAACCTTTGTCCGACCTTCATGTATTGTAATGGGTCCGAGTTTAGAACCCCCTTACCCTAGTCCGAACTTTAGACCCCACATTCTCTTTGTCCGAGTTCTTGCTTGTAATAAGTGTGTCCGAGCTTTGATCTAAGATAGCACTTGGCCGAGTTTGGTTATTATGTGAGTCCGATGTTTAACGGTTAATCCTGTTAAGTCTATAAACATCTGGTAGGTTGTTTACTTAGCTAAATTATTTAACTCTTTCATTACGTGACTTGGTTAAGGAAGTGCATTTAACGTTTGTTAACACGCTAGCCAATTATGTCCTGTTAGACATGTAACATTGCCAGTGTATGATTTCCGTTAAGTGCGTTAACTGAATGAAGTATGTAAATTACATGATAACCCTGTCGAAGATAAATGGTGCGATGTTGATTGAACAGTATACGTGATAATCGTCAGACATGTAAAGCATGCAACTGTTGTTAACCTGATGATCCGTAAAGCGTGTTATTGATTAACTACGTTAGAAATGATCAAGCACTCTACCATATGATGCATATTTGGATGAATGTGAAATATAACTGTTAGGAGTTGCATGACGATGTTTGCTTGAACACACTTTGTGACATAGATTACATGTGAAATATTGCGAATTCGAAACTGATTATTATGCGTGCACAAAATAGGACTTGACTGATTACCTGTGAGTGCATAACCTAGCATACCGAGCAAACCAAGGTGAGTTCACACAGCCAAGGCATGGGGTTCCCGGGTGGGAATGGGATTTGATGAACTATTGTATATACTTCGCTGATAGAACTACAACTAGACTAGTAACACTTATTGAACTGATCTTCGCACACCTGCCAAGGGTTGGCCGCGATATTATGACTGACTTCGCACACCTGCCTTTGGAAGGCCGCGAACTGGAACTTACTAATCTTCGCACACCTGCCTGGTAGGCCGGATACAGATAAACCTAGTCTAGAATACTCGGGATGAACATCCCCTAATATCTTCGCATACCTGCCTGGGAGGCCGCGATGGAAACTAATACGATACATGACATAACGAACGAACATACTACTACTCACACTATACTATTACTGAACTGTTAACTGTGAACTCGCTCAACTAGTTGTTGATCCTCTGTTACATGCCTTGCAGGTCGTTAGATACAAGGAGCTTGCACATGGAGGAGCAGGTCGTTGTGGAGCATGGATCGTGGATGCCATGTTAAGACATTTAAACATTTGAACTTATGTTACACATTGGGTTTTCATACTTATTCTTCCGCTATACTTTGAAACTATGATTATGTTTTGAACACCTATCGTATTGAATGATTGGTTTACATTTATTATACTTGATATTAATTACATGTTCGATATGATTGGTGGCTTGATCCTGGTCAGTCACGCTCCCAAGCCGTGGTACTCCGCGTGTGGGATTTTGGGGGTGTGACACTCTTCTTCAGGTTGGATACATGAAACGTATCATGTACTCCATTAAGTTCTTCCGGTAACTCCAACTTGTATGCCACGGTACCAATTCTTTTCAATATTCTGAATGGTCCGATGTATCGTGGATTCAGCTTTCCACGCTTTCCAAATCTGACTACGCCCTTCCAAGGTGAGACTTTTAACAACACTTTGTCTCCCACCTCGAATTCTACTGAGCGTAGCTCTTTTGTCGATCTCGAGCCGCCTTAATGCGTTCTCGGATCTGCGCGATCTTGTCGGTTGTCTATTGTACTAGTTCAGGACCAATCATACGCTTGTCACCGGCGTCTGCCCAACATAGGGGTGATCGGCACTTGCGGGCATACAGAGCTTCGAACGGCGCGGCCTTTATGCTTGTATGATAACTGTTGTTGTAGGAAAACTCAACCAAGGGTAGGTGAGTATCCCAGCTGCCGCCTAGATCCATGACACATGCGCGAAGCATATCTTCTAACGTTTGTATAGTCCGTTCGCTCTGGCCATCTGTCTGAGGATGGAATGCCGTGCTTAGATCTAGCTGAGATCCAAAGGCTTCCTGAAATGATTGCCAGATTCTTGAGACAAAGCGTCCATCTCTGTCTGAAATAATGGAGATTGGCACTCCATGACGCGTGACAATCTCTTTTAGGTATATTTCAGCAAGCTTTCCAGTGCTATCCTTCTCTCGGATTGGTAGGAAATGCGCAGACTTTGTTAGCCGATCGACTATCACCCATATCATATCATGCCCTCTAGGGGTTCTAGGTAACTTTGTTATGAAGTCCATCGAGATCTGTTCCCACTTCCATACGGGAATCTCTGGTTGTTGTAATAGGCCAGACGGTTTCTGATATTCAGCCTTAACCTTAGCACATGTTAGGCATTTACCAACATAAACAGCAACGTCGCTCTTGAGTCTTGGCCACCAATAGTATTCCTTTAAGTCTTGATACATCTTGTCCGATCCTGGATGGATCGAGTATCTTGACTTGTGTGCTTCATCAAGGATGACTTCTCGCAGGCCACCATAGAGCGGAACCCAAATACGCTTTTTAAAGTATAAGGCTCCCTCTTCATTTGGCGCCATGTACTTCAATGCACCCTGGAGGTATTCAGCTTTGCGATTTTCCACCGTAAGGGCTTCTTGTTGTGCGTCACGAATACGTGAAGTGAGGTTCGTTCGAATAGTCATTTCCAATGCTCGAACCCTTAGGGTCTTAACCCTTTCTTTTCGACTTAATGCGTCCGCTACAACGTTTACCTTTCCAGGATGGTACTTAATCTCACAGTCATAATCATTTAGCAGCTCGACCCATCGCCGCTGGCGCATATTCAATTCCTTCTGATCGAATATGTGTTGCAGGCTTTTGTGATCTGTTAAGATTGTACACCGAGTACCATATAGATAGTGTCGCCAGATTTTCAAAGCGAATACTACTGCACCCAGCTCCAGGTCGTGAGTGGTATAGTTTCTTTCGTGCACCTTCAGTTGCCTTGAAGCATAAGCGATGACCTTTTGGCGTTGCATAAGCACGCAACCCAAACCTTGTCGTGAAGCGTCACAGTATACCACGAAGTCATCAGTGCCTTTGGGTAATGACAGTATCGGTGCATCGCATAGCTTGTTTTTTAGTAGCTGAAAGGCTTCTTCCTGCTTAACACCCCAGTCATACTTCTTGTCTTTCTGCGTAAGGGCAGTTAGCGGCTGAGCTATTTTCGAGAAATTCTCGATGAATCTCCTATAGTAGCCCGCTAAGCCCAAAATTGGCGAACCTCAGTCGGGGTTTTGGGAGCTTCCCAATTCTTTATGGCTTCAATCTTGGACGGGTCTACATGAATTCCCTTCTCATTCACCACGTGACCAAGAAATTGTACTTCGCGAATCCAGAATTCGCACTTTGAGAACTTTGCATACAGTTTCTCTTTCTTCAGTAGCTCTAAAATGGTTCTGAGGTGTTGCTCGTGCTCTTCTTTCGTCCGTGAGTAGATCAAGATATCGTCGATAAATACAATCACGAATTTATCGAGATATGGTTTGCATACTCGGTTCATCAGATCCATAAAGACCACTGGTGCATTCGTCAGCCCGAATGGCATCACAAGAAACTCGTAATGTCCATAGCGTGTTCTGAATGCAGTCTTTGGTATGCTTTCTTCTTAGATCCTTAACTGATGATATCCAGATCGAAGGTCGATCTTGGAATAGTAGCTTGATCCTTGCAACTGATCAAATAAGTCATCAATCCTCGGTAGTGGGTACCGATTCTTGATAGTGAGTTTGTTCAGTTCTCTGTAATCGATGCACATTCACAGAGTTCCATCCTTCTTCTTCACGAACAATACTGGAGCTCCCCAGGGCGAGAAACTTGGCCTTATGAATCCTTTATCCAACAACTCCTGAAGTTGTGTAGACAATTCTTGCATCTCGGATGGTGCAAGTCGATAGGGGGCCTTGGCTACAGGTGCGGCTCCTGGAACCAAGTCTATACGGAATTCGACTTGTCGTAGCGGAGGTAGTCCTGGCAGGTCTTCGGGAAAAACATCCGGGAATTCCTTCACCATAGGAATATCTTCGAGTTTCGGCTCCTCAGCCTTCTTATCTACAATGTGTGCTAGGAAGGCAACACATCCTTTCCTTAAGCACTTTTGTGCCTTAATGCAACTGATATTTCGAAGAGGCGCGTCTCGCTTTTCCCCATGTACGATGAGAGTTTCCTCATTCGCTAAAGGGATGAGAATGATTTTCTCATGACAAATAACTTCAGCCTTGTTTTTGGATAACCAGTCCATTCCGACTACCACATCGAAGCTACCCAATTGAATAGGTAAGAGGTCGATGCTAAATCTTCGTTCACCAAGTTCTAGCGTGCAACCTCTAACAACTTCGCTCGATTCAACAAGTTTACCATTGGCTAGTTCTATGGAATAGGGAATATCTAATCTACTAGACTCTATCCCAAGCGTATGTTTAAATTCCACGGACATGAAACTATAATCGGCACCGGTGTCAAATAATATGGATGCAAAGTGATTGTTAATGAGAAACGTACCGGTGACCACGTTAGGGTCCTCGCGTGCGTCCTTTGCTCCAATCACAAATGCTCGAGCCTGAGCATTGTCTTTCTTTGGGCAGTCTTTCATGAAATGATCATTGCTTCCACAATGGAAGCATCCTTGGTTCCGCCCCTTCCTGTTACCATTCTTGTTACCAGCACCGTTTCCATTTCGATTCTTTCCCTTACCCCAACATTCTTCCGCTTGATGACCCAACCTACCACATTTGTCACACCTTGGAATGCGACAAGCTCCATCATGATGATACTTACATTTTTGGCACTTAGGCATGGTGCCTTGGTACCCTTTCGCTGCAACATTTGCCTCCTTAGAGGGGTTGGTGTCACGTTTCTTGTTGGAACCCTTGTTGTTTCGAGTTGCTTGATTCAGGGTTGAATGCTTTCTTTTCTTGTCACTGGACGACTCAGCATGTGTCACGGTGTTTTCTGTCGGGTTTAGCGATAGCTTCTCCATGTGAACACAGTCTTCAGTGAGGCTGACAGCCAGAGTTACAGCCTCAGTGATTGTCTGGGGTTTGGCTGAAGTCACCATGCCGCGAAATTCCGGGGCCAGACCTCAAATGTAGCGTTCAACGCGCTTAAATTCTGGGGTCACCATGTAAGGAATCACCCTGGACAAATCATGGAACCTTCTAGTATACCCAGTGATGTAAGAACCTACCATCGTCAAGTGCCAGAACTCTGTCTCCAACCTTTGGAGTTCGGCACGAGAGCAGTACTTCTCTCGCATTTTCTCCTTCAGTTCATCCCAGGTCATGCCGTACGCGGCTTCATCACCCAACGTTTGAACTTGCAAATTCCACCATGTTAGTGCTTCATCGACAAACAGTACAGTAGCGAAAGTGACTTGCTGATCCGTGGTACACTTGCTCATGCGGATAGTGGCCTCAGTCTTCTCCGTCCAACGCACAAATGCTACTGCTCCTCCAGTGCCATCGTAGTTCATTGGTTTGCAGTCGAGGAACTGCTTGAAAGTGCAGCCTGTAATTAACCCAACCAATTCACTTATGAGCAATCGAAGAAATAATGAAACAAGGACCGTTCATAAGTCTCTTCATGCTTAGCAAATTGTTTTAAGGTTACCTTGAGCTGCGTTTCCTCCTGACGAATCTCCATGTCCGTTACGCCTGGCATTGTTTAGCCCTCCACTATCTTGGGTACGGTTCGCCTCGTACTGGGCGATAGCAGCAGAGATTCTCTCTTCCAGTCAGTTCTTCTGCAGTTCTTGGCAGTGGGGGAGGAGGAGGTTGATCATCATTGCGAGCATTCACAGCTCTCCTGGGTGCCATGCTCTGGCAGAACATAACACAACAGGGTTAAACATTTGCTTGATATCGTCACCCTAGACACTAGTAGCATATATATTCGCAGGTATATACACCACGTAAGTGACATCAAACAATTATTACTCCAGCAGAGCACATAGTAGGCTTGCACTGAGGGAAGCTATACGTGACGAGACTTGCTGTGGTTTCTGTGCACTGAATTCCATAATTATGTATGCATCCATAATTACGTAACTCCTTGCACAGTCCGCACAGTTCGTTTCATCCTCATATTTCTTCCTTCGGATGGGCCATTGCTTTCAGGTAAAGCCACATATACTTGTGACATCCTACTTCTAGTACATTCTAATTATTACACATAATTGCAAGTAATTTCTCAGTTAAGACAAGTGCTACTCCTGCACCCTAAGTCTCGTAGTGTCTTTTCTAGACTCATGTAAACATTTTCAGGCAGTGGATGTCGCGGGACGTCTTATGCAATGAAAAACTTTTTGAAAAAAATTGTTTTCGTGAATGGATCCTAGAGATTGTAGACTAGACTCGAGAAGGAATCCTGGTTCACTACAATCGCAGCTCTGATACCAATCTGTCACACCCCTTTCTGCGGCGGAAGCATGAGGTGTGATCATGAAAGGTTCTCATTGCATACAAAAGGTAAACATACTATATGCTCGAAAATAACTTCAACATTTCATTGCCAAATCATAAGTCATGTGTTTACAACACAAGATAGCATATTGTCTTAAAGGTTACAACTTTATTTAACAATAAACAGAGCGACATCCACGAGCATAAGTAAGACCACGCGCACATCCATCCTAGTTACCTGAAATACATGTGAGTTTTGGAAAAACGTCAACATAATGTTGGTGTGAATTCATGTCGTTTTGTATTTCACATTTGTATACTTTGTATGAAGACATAGTTTGTGAATAAGTGGAGTTTTCATAAATCCAGTTTCATGTGTACACCACGTACTCATGTATGATTCAAATTCTTCTTGAGTACCCCATGTACTCAAGTATAATTCCCATTTTCTTGAGTACCCCACGTACTTCAAGTACAATTCAAGCTTTTCTTGAGTACCCCACGTACTCAAGTGTTCATCAAGTTTTAGTATGGTATGTAATTTTATGTAAATAAAGTATTCATGTAAGTATCAGGATTGTTAATAGGTTGCAAAGCCATTACATGTGGCACGACATAGGAAGTCACCAAACCTTAGGCATTTAATTGGTATATTCTGAGACACAAAAGCACTACTCGATACTCGCCCTCACCGAGAGTGTGGCTGCCCGACACCCGTTAGATCTAACCTTTTGATCTGCGGTCTAGGTATATCTTGTCAAGTTAGATGGAAACGTTGTGTTTGTAACACAGTATGTTCATAAAAACCATGTATTTATAAAGTCTTGTATTTGTAATGTTCGTATAACCGTCACTGCCCACCCTGACTTTGACTCCATACCCGCATAATCTTATGCTTTGAATTTTGTATAAAACATGGTATTTAATTTGTATGAACAAGTATTTTCCGTAAGTATAAAATCCCTGGTATGTAGCAAATAAGGAAAAAGAGATCACCAATGGTTTGCAAGGCCATTGATATGTGTGAAGTGCAAGTAGGAAGACTCAAACCTAGCGGATTTTGCGTTGGGCATAAAGTCACCCCAAGGTCCGTTCTGTTGGGCCTGGGGTTGGGCTCGCTACACCCAGATAGATCTACCGCTTACGTCCCTCGGTCCTACAATGAGGATTAATGGCCTCCAGTTCCCGCCTACCCACTCACATGATCTAAGTAGCAAACCTCCTTACGCTAACCATACCATGTAAAAAGTATTCGTAATTACTGTAACATATATTCCACCCCAGCCACCCTGGCTGAACCTCCCCAGCCACCCTGACTGAACCTCCCCAGCCACCCTGGCTGAACCTTCCCAGCCACCCTGACTGAACCTCCCCAGCCACCCTGACTGAACCTCCCCAGCCACCCTGACTGAACCTCCCCAGCCACCCTGACTAAACCTCCCCAGCCACCCTGGCTGAACCTCCCCAGCCACCCTGGCTGAACCTTCCCAGCCACCCTGACTGAACCTCCCCAGCCACTAAGGCTGACTCCTTAGTTATGAAAAATCATTCACATTTCGAAAATAAGCATTTGTTTTGTAAAAACCGGCATGTTTAGTATAAACCTTTCGTAAATCATTTGAGTTCCTCGAAATCCATTCGTGATATGATTTAGAAATACGAGTTTTGCGTTTGTTCAAAACTTTGTATGTTTCTGAAAATCGTGCATGTCTTTCCACCCCGAAAACATTTACAAAAAAAAATGTAAAACAGTAAAAAGCGGGGGTTATGAACTCTCCTGAATATTCCTTGTGCAAAGCTATCTAAATACGACTTCGTGATGTCGTTTCCAAGATGAGACTCGCTAGCGTGCATCCTACAATATTCCTAACACGGAATATCTAATAAGTTTCTAAATAATTGTGGTAATTACCCTACGTGTTACCGAGCTCTACCGAATCGTTAATCGAACGATTCGACGGTGTGTTGATAGCTTAAAAGAAATGAAGAAGTTAAACTTGCTAAGTTTCGTTTACTATATGTCGAATGTATATGCCGTTTAGGCGTTCGAAATAAATATATAAGTTATATTTATTTTATGAAAACTTCATCGAGTCGTTGCATGTTTAAAATAAATATATACTATATTTATTTTTGTAAAAGCGAATCCATCTTGTTTGATATTTGGAATAAATATAAAAACTTTATATTTTTACAAAATGAAATCATGCCATTTGATATTCGAAATAAATATGTGAACTATATTTATTTTGTAAAAGATTCGTCGACTTGTATTGGAAAATAAATATATAACTATATTTATTTATAAAAGGATTCGAGTTCGTTTGAAATAAATATAATTATAATTATATTTATTCTTGTTGTCGAAATAATTTCCATATCGTTGTTCTCGTAAGTTGTAAGTCGTTGTCGAAGGAAACTTTATATTTGTATCTCGTAAAAGTCACTTAAATACAATAGCTGTCGTTTTACAAGAAAAGCACGGTTTTATAATAAAACTCGTTTTATTTTACGGGTTTTCTCGAAAAAAACGGGCAGAGTTTCCTCTGTTTTTGGACGTCCCGACAACACAAGTTGTCGCTATTTTTATCAAAATTCAATCAATTCACGCAATATATATCAAATATGCCAAATTAAAGTGTAAATAGTCGCTAAAGTTATCGGTTGAGCTCGTTCACGGAATAAATAAAATTATAAGAATAACGAAATGTAAAACGTGCCATTAATCTTTACCACCTTCTCGTGTCGTTTTGCTGCACAAGGTTGACTGAGTGGACCGAGTCACCCGGGTTGACCGAGTTGACCCACTGAGTTGACTGAGTCAACCGAGTTGAGCTGAGTTGACCTGAGTTGACCGGGTCAACTGAGTTGACTCGGTTTGACCGAGTTGACTCAGTTTGTCCGAGTCAACCAAACCGTTTCATATTCTGACCCGAACCGTCTGACCCAAACCGAATCGTTGACCGTTGACCAGGGTTGACCTGCTGTTGACTGATTGACCGAACCCGAATCTGACCGGATTGAACCCGAAACAGGATCGAGCCGAGCCTGACTTGTACCAATCCGTACCAAAACAAACAACAAAAACAAAAATATGTCGATTATGCTCTGCGTAGCCGTTTCGAGTTTACCCGAAATATATAAAAAAAAATATGCTCACCGGAACTCCCGAACATGAATCTGAACTAGACCCTGAAATCCTTAAACTTTGAACCGCACTTGAACTAGATCACCAACTGGAAACCTGAACCGAGCCCTAATCTGCGGCTGTCTTCATCGAGCTCCGGCGGCCGGAGCTGGTTTCTGCCGTCAACATCCATCATCATAACAGCAGCATAACTCAGATCAAAAAGAAACAACAAAGAACAGAAGATAACAGAGGGTAAGGGTTTTACCGGGATTCTGTCGGATAAATACGAAGACCGCCGGGCCGAGTCAAGGACCGCCGGTCCATGACGGGGATCACCGGTCACCACCACCACCTCGGGTTCTCTCTCTCTCTTCTCGATCTCCATCTCTCAGTCTCTCTCTCTTCCGCCGCCGTACGCCACCATGCACCACCACGCGCCACCGTTCCTCTCTCTCTCCTCTCATCGCCGCCCTCCTCCTCTTTCTGTTCCGATGCCGCACCACCACCGGACGTGGTGGTGGTCCGTTCCATTCTCTGAAGCAGGGGGGGTGGGTTGGAACCGCCGCCTGATCGCAGCTCCACCGGTTTCACCGGCCGGCGAGGAAGGGGGGGGGGTGCTTTGTCGGCCGGTCGGACTAAACTCCGGTCACCGGAGTTCATACGGAGAGGGAGAATTCAAGGGTGAGGGTGTTTGGCTTTGTGTGAGAGATGAAATGCTGGTTAGTTTGTGAAGAGAATGATTTCTCTGTGTTTCAATGAAATCAAGAGATGAGAGGGTATTTTATGTATGTATATTGTTGTTGTGTGTGTCTGTATGTTATCGAGAGAGAAAGAGAGTAGGTGAATTTGGGTTTTGATATTTTTTGTGGGTATATTTGTGTCTATGCAGACAATGAGGGTCCTTTATATAGAGATTTGAGAATTAAAGTTTCTATTGTGTAGTGGTATTACATTCAGGTAATATATTTTACCCTTTTGAATCAAGATCTTTTGATGAGATTTTTCAAGATTTTGGACAGATTGAAAGATTTAGTAAAATCTTATAGATTTTGATAGGATCTAATACTTTAGGTGTAGGTTCAGGCTTGTGGGTTTTGGGCTTGGCCAGGGCCCACACGCCAATCTCATGTGTAAGTGGCCCGAGGCACGTTTTTATACCGAAATCACCGAAGTCTAGTAAAGTAATATTTCAGAGTCAAAATCGTGTAAAAGTAATGTCGGTTGCATTCGTAGTCGCGTTCGTGCGTCGATAACGGTAATATCCGCGAAAAATTACATCGTTGCCGTCTTTAATCCATTTTTCGAGCCGGTTTCAACTACGATTGCTAAAATTAAATTACGAAGCTAGAATTTAAAATTTGCCGGCGTTGTCAGTATCTTGTACGGTATCAGTTCGTTGTCGCGTAATTTTCAGCAGGTTTCTCTGTAAACCACCGTTCGCGCACTGTAAAGTCGTATAGACATTCCTAGGCACTCCAAAGGCCTAATTAAGTTCATTCGCGCCATGAACACTATTTATTATCGCGTTAATTATCCGTTAATCACGTAATTAAGAGCCGTAAATCACCGGTTGTCACACCCAATTCCAGGTCGTGTGTAGTGTACTTTCGTGAACTTTAACTTGGCGCGATGCATAGGCAATAACCTTGTCACGTTGCATCAACACACAACCAAGTCCTTGGGTGGAAGCGTCGCAATAAACCACAAAATCATCTGTGCCTTCAGGCAATGAGAGGATAGGCGCGCTACAAAGTCTATCTTTTAGGTGCTGAAATGCAGACTCCTGTGCATCACCCCAACGATAGGTGACACCCTTCTGAGTCAGTGAAGTGAGGGGTTGCACAATCTTGGAGAAATCCTTGATTGCCAAACCCAAGAATTAGCGGATTTCTGTTGGTGTATGGGGTGCAGGCCAGTTCTTGATCGAGTCAACCTTGGATGGATCTACATGAATCCCATCCTCGTTTACCACATGGCCTAGAAAGTGGACTTCGCGAAGCCAGAAGTCACATTTCGAAAATTTGGCATCCAACTGCTCTTTTCGAAGAAGTTCCAGAATAAGCCTCAGGTGTTGCTCGTGCTCCTCCTGACTCTTAGAATAGATCAGGATGTCGTCGATGAATACTATGACAAACTTATCCAGGTAAGGCTTGCACACCCGGTTCATGAGGTCCATGAAAACTGCAGGTGCATTCGTAAATCCGAAAGGCATAACTAGAAACTCGTAATGGCCGTAACGAGTTTTGGATGCTGTTTTGGAGACGTCCTCCTCTCGGACTCTCAGCTGATGGTAGCCTGATCTCAAACCAATCTTAGAGTAATAACTCGACCCTTGCAATTGGTCGAACAAATCATCAATGCGTGGAAGAGGATAACGATTCTTCACAGTCACCTTGTTGAGTTCGCGGTAGTCAATACACATTCTGAAGGTACCATCTTTCTTCTTTACGAATAACACTGGAGCTCCCCATGGCGAAGAGCTAGGACGTATAAAACCCTTTTCCAATAGTTCTTTTAGTTGCGTGGACAGTTCTTCATGTTCTGATGGAGCTAGACGATACGGTGCTCGAGCTATGGGCGCTGCTCCAGGAGCTAGCTCGATTTGAAATTCAACTTGGCGATGAGGCGGAAGACCAGGTAATTCCTCAGGAAATACCCCGGGAAAGTCGCACACAATAGGAATGTCTTCTATCTTCTTTTCCTCTGAGAATGCATTAGAAACGAGGGCTAGAATAGCGGTGTGGCCCCTTCGCAAACACTTCTGGGCTTTAAGTACTTTATATCCTTTGACCAGAGTGGTGCTGTTGTAGGCATCATCTCTTCCCTTAAAGCCTCGTTTATATCCTTTAAGAATAGCGGTGTGGCCCCTTCGTAAACTCTTTTAAAACAAAGGTAGCATTTCCATTCATTACAAAATACGATATGCATGACCAATAAGTACTTTATATCCTCTTACATATGCAAACTATATTCTACCTTTTAAACCAAGCTCAATCTAAATTTGATTCAATAAACTCAACATTCCGGGAGAAATGACTTTCTTGATTCTCATGTATCTACTTTAGGTTTTGATAAATCTAAAGTTACTTGTTTTCGATGTCGGGAGAAAGGCCATTTCAAACGGGAATGCAAGAACAGAGAAGCTAGTGGTGCTCAGAATCCATTTGGAAAAGATGATTACTACCGGAAAGCCATTTATCAGCAGGTTGGTCAATCACAAGACTCACAGACGGCTCATGGTAGGAAGGTTGAGGATTCTAAGAGAGCATGTTTAGTGGATTTCAACTGGAGCAAATACATATCTCCTAATAGCAAAGCTTGTCTAGTTGATCAAGATGATGAAAGACTACCTGAAGGCTTCAGCTGGGATATGTTTGTTGATGAAAATGGAGAGTTCAAAGCTTTTATTGCCAAGATTGTTAGAGAACCCGACATGTTTACCTCCTGGATGAAGTCTATTGGTGAGACAGTAGAAAGTGTGGAGGAACAGTCTGTTACGTCTGATGAAAGTTTACAAAGTGCTGATGAAAGTTTTCAGAGTGCTTAGAGTGATGATGAGAGTGTTCAAAATGATGTTACTTCGGAAAAGGAAGTTGTATTTGATCAAACACCATCTGATTCTGGTGTTTCAGATGCTGAGTCTGGAAAATCAGTACAATTTGATCAGTCTCCAGTTGATAGTAGCAGTGATGATGAGGAAGAAAAACATATCAATATTGCAAAATCTCATCTTTCTCCTGAAAGTTTTCATTTCTATTTTGCAGATCGCTTGGAGAAACTGAAGGAGAAAAGAGCTGCTAAAGAACAACAAAAGAAATCTGAAGATGATGTTCAAAATGTTGAAAGTGTTCCTGAGAAGATTACTGAAGTTGAGAAAGTAATTGAAGCTGAGAAGGTGAAAGAAGAAGAAAAGGTGATTGAAGTTGTGAAAACAATCGAGTTTGAGAAGATTGTTGAAGTTGTAAAGCCTTGCACAAAGTGTTTGGAAGCTTGCAAGGAATGTGCAACAAAAGACGACATTATTGCTGAGTATGAGAAGAAGAAGGAGCAGTTACTATTCAATCTCAACTATGTGAAAGAATCTTATGATGTCTTGAACAAAACAGTAACTAGTCTCCAAATGTAGGTCCCCTTGATGTTATGGATCTTCACAGAATCGTCTTTCCAATCAAGAGTGCGGAATCCTCTTGATCAGAATCAGCAGAAAACGTGTAGAAACAGAAACAGCAAATCACTTTCAAAACAGATCTTTATTGATTATCTATCAATCTGATTACAATCAATCCAAGATCCCTAACCAAACCCTAAATTCGTCCAAGCCTAATTGCTCTCACGAAATTGCTCTCTAACAACTGTTTTGGCTGATTAACCTTAACCCTAATGTCTAACCTTGTTTATATAACACAAGGTTCACAACTGGGCTAGGTTTACACTCTTGGGCTGCGAATTGGACAGGCCCAATTCGCCCCCCATCACCCAATTCTTTGGGTTTAGTTAGCCCAAACATTACAACTAACTATTACAAAGCTAAACCCGCTAACCGTTTATCGTTTAACTAATTACAAGATATCCAAAGACCAAATCCAAGTTGTTGTCACAAACATGCACCAACAAACTCCCCCTTGACAATAGCTTCATAAAAACTTTGTCTTGAGTCAAAAATTTTGTCTTCGGTCTTCTTGCAATCTTCAAGTAATCTTGCACTGTCTTTGGTCTTTGGATAGCTTCAGCTTCAATAGCTTCTGTCAGCAACAGACTCCCCCTAAGCTGATGCATCCAATCACCAAATCTTCAACACGTTAGCGTTTGAGTAAACTCCAGTTCAGCATTTGCATAGCAATCTTCAAACTCTTCAACTTGTCTGCAATATAGAAAGGAGGTTCTACCATGCATCCAATCAAACTCTCATCTTCACACTTCACAGCAACTTCTCAGCAACAAACCGCTTCAATCTGAACACTATAAAACAAACATCTCGAGAAACCATAAGAATTTTTCAACAAAGTTAAATAAATTATTATTTTTCAAGAGATTAGTTAAACTGTATAACAGATTAAGCTTTTTCAAATTCATCACCAACACACAAAACTTTTTGTCCAACACTGAAGAACCTGCCTGATTTTAAAATTTTGAACTCACTTTCTAACACCGTCTCCCCCTATCATTAACAATTCCTCCAAGAATAACAGTTTTCCGTACGTTAAGAATTTTAAACAGAAAAAGACACTATTTTTGGATTTTTGATATTTTCTGAAAGCAAGTAAATAACAAAGCAATAAACACTCTATTTTTGTGAGAATCACTGGTAAGAAGATCATATCAGCACAAGCAAACTGTTTCACACAATTATATAATTCTTTATTTAATTTTTCGTGAAAAGCAGTTCAAGACGATTACTAGTATGTTTGTCCACTTAAACAAAATGCATGAACATTTCAAGTTCCATTACCATATGATACGTTAAGGTAATTTTATTTTCTGAAATACGAGTGTGTCCCACTTCAGGATATACCCCCGCGATCAAGGTATGCACAAAGATTCATCGTAGTAGGTGAGTATACTGAATTCATACTTTAAGATATCCTATCTGTGTCTAGTTCTGCATTTAACCTGTTTTTATCATGTTTTAATTGCTTAACTATGAACACCCAAATCTAATCAAATCCTGGAAATATAAACAGCACACTCTATCATGCAAGTATCTTCCCTACCACATATTTCACAAGTCCAATCCAGAGTTCTGAAATCTTAACTGGGAATAGGTTGAGAAGAGAACAGAATAGATCTTTAGCAGAGATGGTATAATATACAAATCAAATGAGATTTTCTCAGTTTGATATAGGTTTATTGGGTTTCTTTTGGGCACTTGAGGGCCTCTTTCGGGTGTATGAGATCTATAGCGCGACAACGTACAGCTAGGTCAGCATGTATCTGGATGCAGCAGAAGCTGTCGTTGCCTAGCACCTCCAGGTCAGCATATATCTGGATGCAGCAGAGGAGGTACATGACTTTTTTCAGAGAAGATTTCAGAATCAGATCAAAATTGTGTGTATCGGGAAACATACAGACATTCAAATAGAAATGAGCTAATTCCAAGTGACTTTCTTTCCTGAGGTCATGCACAATTTAGTTCTAGCAAACAGACAGTCAAGATATCCCTAGATGAAATAACAGTATAAAGACCTAAAACCTCAGATTTTGGCAATCTATCAACGCAAGAATTAAGGTCATTAAACCATACACCACTGATGTGTTCCCCACTCATATTCAGTTCATTTATGTTTATATCACATTGGTAAGTTGATTATTTCATGCTTTTGCCTACTGGTACATCGTATAATGAAGCTGCTATCACACTTAAGCAATTTATGGTTCAAGTTTAGTGTGACAGTCTAACTTGCCGATGTACTATCATTTCTTCTTTTTCACACAGTGATAACTCATTTTTGATTTTTCTATTTTATTTTTTATGTTTTTGATTTTTCTATTTTTTTGTGTTTTTGATTTTTAAGAAAACAGTAAACTATTTACAAAAATTCTTATGAAAAACCAGTTATTCAGGATTCCTCATCCCGTTGAGTTCGACTAAGTGTTCAAAGCGAGCCCTGTCAAATGCTTTAGTTTAAAGATCTGCCAGGTTATCTTCTGTGTCGACTCGATGTAATTCAATCAGTCGCTTTTCAGCACAATCCCGTATAAAATGATGACATATGTCAATATGTTTTGTGCGACTGTGATTTACGGGATTATTAGTTATTGAAATAGTGGCATTATTGTCTATCATAATAGGAGTACGAGTGAAATCCAAACCGTAATCGCGCATTTGCTGTTGTATCCAGAGAACCTGAGAGCAGCAGCTTCCTGCAGCAATATATTCAGCTTCACACGTAGAGGTAGACACACAGGATTGCTTCTTGCATTGCCAAGACACGATCCTGCCTCCTAAGAACTGACAACCACCTGTTGTAGACTTCCTGTTCGATTTGCATCCTCCAAAGTCTGAGTCAGTGTAAGAAACAAACGTCAAATCACTATCAGCTGGATACCACAACCCAAGTTTAGGTTTCCCCTTCAAGTAACGAATAATTCGCTTCACTGCTTTCATGTGTGACTCTTTAGGATTCGCCTGATATCTCGCACACAAGCATACAGCAAACATGATGTCGGGTCTTGAAGCAGTCAAGTACATTAGAGAACCAATCATTGCCCTGTATTGAGTAGGATCAACGTCTTCAGTACTTTCATGATCTGGGCCAAGATTGTGATTTTCACATATGGGTGTGTTGGAAGTAGTGCAATCATTCATTTTGAACCGACTCAAAATGTCATACACATACTTTTTTGATGAATAAACATCCCATCCGCCTTCTGTTCAACTTGTAATCCCAGAAAGTAAGACAGCTCACCCATAGCACTCATTTCGAACTTGTTCTTCATCACCCGCTCGAACTCTTTACACATGCTTTCATCTGATGACCCAAAGATGATGTCATCCACGTACACCTGTACCAGCAAAAAATCTTCCTTTTTCCTCTTGATGAACAGTGTCCTCAATCTGACCTCTTTCAAAACCATTCTTGATCAGATGTGTAGACAGTGTCTCGTACCACGCCCTGGGAGCTTGATGTAACCCATACAAAGCCTTATCAAGTTTGTACACTCGATCTGGATAATCTGGATCAACGAACCCATCTGGTTGTGAGACATACACCACTTCTTGGACTTTCCCGTAAAGAAACGCACTCTTCACGTCTAGTTGGTAAACTTTGAAGCCCTTGAAAGAAGCAAAAGCCAGAAACAAACGAATTGCCTCCAACCTTGCCACTGGTGCAAACACTTCATTGTAATCAATCCCTTCTTGCTGATTGAAACCTTTGACCACCAATCGAGCCTTGTTTCGCATGACTATACCTCTTTCATCCTTCTTGCACCTAAACACCCATTTAGTGCCAATCTCTCTTTCACCTTTAGGAAGATCAACCAACTCCCAAACCTTCAACTTAGCAAACTGGGCTAATTCCTCTTGCATAGCTTCAACCCATGAATTGTCTTTAAGAGCCATATGAATGTTCTTCGGCTCCTCTTGGGAAATAAAGCAACTATACAAGCATTCGTTCACAATCCCAGTCTTCTCAATCGACACAAATAAACCAGTATTCGCTGCTATGCTTCTTCTCGTCTGAACACCTGCAGTAGGATCTCCAAGTATCATGTCAACTGGATGATCCCTATTTGCTCGTGTAGTAGCAACCGCATCGACTTCCAAATTGTCACCAAGGTTTGATCCAACCTCCCCCTGAATATGCTAATCCGCAAACGGATTAATGAAATCCTCCCCCTGATTGGGTTCGGGTTCATCGTCACTTGAATCAGTATCAGCAGCATCTTGGGAAGGTTCCGGAGCATCTGTCATATCAACATTCGATCTAGGCATGAACTCGCCTTCATCATCACCAATCACTGTTTGAATCAGCTGAGACTCATCTGCATTGGAAAACTCAGGAATATTAAATGATTTAAAAACACTTTCATAATCATATAATATAGCTGGTCCACTCGTTGACTGTTGAGGTTTGTAAGAAGTAATTTCAACATTAAACACAACCTCAATTTTACCAGTTTTTAGATTAAAAACCCTTTTATTCGGTGCGCCAGGTACGTAACCTAGAAAGTAGCCCTCGTCAGCCACCTCACCGAATTTTTGTTTATCTTTATTTCGCACAATGGTGCAGGGTAATCCAAATGGTTCAAAGCCTTCTAAGTTTGGTTTCTTGTTAAACATTAATTCATGACAAGTTTTGTTAAAACGTTTAACAGTCAACACTTTGTTTAGGACATAGCAAGCTGTATTCACAGCTTCTCCCCAGAAAAGAACTGGAAGCTTAGAATCTGAAAGCATCGTCCTAGCGGCTTCAATCAACGTCCTGTTTTTCCTCTCAGCAACTCCATTCTGTTGAGGCGTATAAGGAGCAGAATATTGATGTTCAATTCCCTTGCGAAGACAATAGAGATCCAGAATACGATTCTTGAACTCCGTGCCATTATCACTCCTTATCCTCTTGATCTTTGCATCATGGACGTTTTCCAATTTTGTAAAAAGATCTATCAACATCTCTGCTGTTTCATCTTTTGTACCTAAAAAGAAAACCCATGAATAACGTGAGTAATCATCAGTGACAACTAAACAATAGTACTTTCCACCTATGCTCCTCACGTTCACTGGACCGAATAAATCCATGTGAAGTAATTCGTAAGGGGCATCTATGGAATTTACTGTTTTTTATTTATGAGGTTTCTTATGTTGTTTTCCCTTTTGACATGGAAGACATTTGTCTTCCACTTCAAACCTCCGCAATGGAACCCCTTTCACTAGCTCATTTTTAACAAGATAGTTCATTTTGCGATAGTGAATATGGGCCATGCGTCTGTGCCACAACATCGATTCAGCTTCAGATGCTTTTGATAGTAAACACGCCACCACTGCAGTTGGATCCTTAGCACCCATGTCCATGACATAAGTGTCATTTCTCCTTGGCGCTCGCATCACTATCCAATCGTCCGGTATTTCCAAACCTGGTTTCAACACTAAAGCTTCATTCTTGGTAAAATGGACCGAGTGACCTTTGTCGCAGACTTGTGACACGCTCATCAGATTGTGTTTAAGCTGCTCCACATAGTTCACTTTGTCCAGTGTGATCTTCCCATTTGTCACCTTTCCTCGTCTAGTAATTCTACCACCTTTCGCACCCGCAAAATTTACTTGTCCTCCTTCATATTCTTCAAATTCAGTCAACAACCTCGCATCCCCCGTCATGTGCCTGGAGCAGCCACTATCAACATACCACAAGTTGATAATCCTCCTTAGCAGCTCCTGCACACACCAACCAAAAGATTAGTTAGATTGGGGGACCCAAGCCTTAATGGTCTTGGGTCGTCCAAATTCACCAACCACCGGAACATCCATCCAATATCCATTACTCCTAACTAGAGTCTTGGATCTTAGACCAGTTGGAATTTTATTTTGACTTCCACTAGGTCTTTGGTCATGAGGGTTCCTATGTGTGTTTGGACTATTTGACCTTTGAAAATTTTGATTTTGATTCCAAGAAGCATTATTATTATAATTTCTAAAGCCATTGTTATAAAAATTTCGACCACCATTATTTTGGTATCGATTTTGATATTGACCTTGACTTCTGAAATTATTTGTATTTTGATTGTTCATTCTTGGTGAACTGCTTCTAGGTCTCTCAAATCTGCCTGGTGGAGATCTAGGCTGAAATCTAGTTTGATTTCTTTGAAAACGAGGAACTTGTGGAGTTCATTTTTCAGCCTTATCCACACCAACAGCAACTTTCTCTGGCTGCTTAGGAGCAGATTTCTTTGGAGAGTTGGACTCTCTCTCCTGCTTATCACAATTTTTCTCTGGTGACTTCTCTCTCTTCCTCTCATTCACCTGTGCTTCATTCTTTTTGTTAGGACAGCAACTAGCTACATGTCCTTTGGTGTGACATTTGAAGCACGACATCTTTTTCGAAGACTTCTTATCTGAAGCCTTTGAACTAGATTCAGGCTTTGATGATGATGCCTTAGAAGGATTTGGTTCAGTTTGCTCAATTTCAGAATTTTCTTTGTTTTTATTTTTAGCAAACTCTACGTTCGATTCATTTTCAATAACAGCTGTCTCGTTTATCATGTTACTTCCTTGAACAAAATTTATCTTTTTAGCAAAAGTCGAATTTTGATTCTTAGGTTGTGAAGTTTTCGTTTTCAAAACGGGTTTGCTGTTATTATCCTTCTTGGCCTCATCTCTCTCAGACTCCTCTCCTCGACTTGCTGTGGAACTACTTGGTGCTGTCGACATGAAATTTGTTAGCTCATTTTCATCAGGTAGGAACGAATAATCATGACTAAGAGGAGGTGGGACTTCATTATATCCCACGCTAGTCTTGTCATTACTCTTCTTTAACCCACCCATCATATGTTTCATAACAAAAGTGGAATCCCTGAATTGACCCAATTTCGTTTCAAGTTCAACAATTCTGAGTTGAGCATCTGACAACTCTTTGTTTTTATCAGAAATCTCTTTTGTTTTTTCAGCCATCATGTCATGAGCTAAGTCTATGACTTGAAGTTTTTCATTTAATTTGCAGGTTACGGCTTCAATTTCACTTTCATAACCTTTTATTTCTTCAAGTATGACGTTTCATTTCTTTTAGCAAAAAAATTTGATTCTTTAATGTTAGACATTTCGCTTACCAAACTTTTGTTTTGTGCAGACAACCTGTCAACCTCACCCTGCAGTTCACGACATTTTAAACACACAGAATTAGATTTTACCTCTCCTGTTTGTTTATCAAGGTTGGCCATTAGAGCTGCAAGCTGAGCTTCCAATTGTTGATACTTAGCATCCTTTTCCTCAGCTTCTTTTTCATATTCAGACTTTTGTTTTTCATCTTCAGCACCTGTTGTCTGATCAACCTTCTTTTCTTCAGCTCTATTCTCTACCTTCACCTCAGCATCCTCTTTCACTTCAGCATCATCTACTTTAGCTTCACCATCATCGACTGGAGTAATCTCTGCCATGAATGCTTGAGTGACATTCCCATCATTTTCTAAGTGAATGCTCCAATCGTATGAACCCTCTCTTGCAGTAGAGATCAACGCCTTTGAGCTAGAGTTGCTTGATGCATTCCTGTTGTTTGAACTCTGACTCGAGTTGTCTTGTTTTTGTTTCTGACACTCCCTAGCAAAATGCCCATAACTTTGACAGTTAAAGCACCTCACTTTGGCCTTGTCGAAACCAACAGACCTTCCCACAAACTTTCTTCCTGTTCTGTTCATGAACCTTTTCACACGCCTAGAAATCATGGCCATTTGCCATTGCAAATCCATCTCTTCAAGATCATCAGGGTCAATCTGATCATAGTCTTCATCTAAAGTAGCAGGATCAGAAATCTTTCCCTGAATATAGTTTTCATAGGAAGCAACAAACGAAGCAAGCAGAGCCAGATGCTCTTCAGCAGACTTCACACTCATTGGCATTGACTTAGCAGTAGTACTCTGCTTAGAAGCTGACGATTTCTTAACTCCTGATGATCCTCCTGAAGCAGCAACAAAACACACATCACCATCCTGATTCACCATAACCTGCTCATTCTCACATGATAAAAACGCAGTAGCAGAGTCGCTAGAAGCGTTGTGAGATGAA
The DNA here is from genome assembly GCF_002127325.2 of Helianthus annuus. Taxonomy (NCBI): domain Eukaryota; kingdom Viridiplantae; phylum Streptophyta; class Magnoliopsida; order Asterales; family Asteraceae; genus Helianthus; species Helianthus annuus. Next base: position 184,839,649 of record NC_035443.2, on the reverse strand, counting down.
GAAGATGTAAGCCCATTGTAAACAGCCGGATCTTGAACCTGATCATATCCTGTATCTTTCTTCTTCATGCTGAGCTCATAAGCTCTCAACTTTCCTACAACCTCTTCAAGCTCTTTTGTTTCATAATCTGCTTCACCCTTGATCATTAAAGTGTAGATATCCCACTTAGTAGGCAAAGCATCTAGCAGCTTGTCATTCTTTTCTACGTCAGAATAGCAATCGATCTCATAATTGTCCATTTCTGACATCAGATGGTAGTAACGAGTAATGACGTCTTCAAGTGACTCATGCTTCATGTACTTGAAAACAGCAAACTGCTTCTTTAGTAGATCAATCTTGTTCTTCTTGACATCAGGTAACGACATTTTGATTGCAGCCCACATATCCTTTGAGTTAGTGTACTTTTTGAAGGTATGTTTGATGCTATCAGGTAACGACATTTTGATTGCAGCCAAGGCTCTCTTTTCAGCCTCATACATCTTTTTATCATTATCTTGCATGTTCACATATTCTGTTCGACGTGGTCTGCCCTCAAAGTCGTGTGTTGGATTCACGTAACCATCTTCGATGCATATCCACATGCGCGTATCCTGATATTCAATGAAGGACTGAAAACGATCCTTCCATGTCAGATAGTTTTCCACCTTCATCATCTTAGGTGGTTTGTTGGTAGTACCAACCTCATGCTCCATCTTCAACAGTTCGTTCAAAGTAGACATGTTTGACATTTTAACGTTAACAGACTGAGAAAACCGTACAAAAGTCGTCCGAAAACAGTGGTTACCAAATTACACCGTTAGAATCGTCTCGAAAATACGAATCCAATGATATATAATGTCAAAAACCGAATTCGGGTGATTTTTTTTGTCCTAAAAATCACACGAGTTCAACGGTGCAAACGGTTCTGTCTAACAAGTTACGGATCAATTTCTATTTGCAAAACACCGAAAAATTTCCGACGCTTGCCAACTGAAATTCCACCACTTAAATTCTCTCCTAAATTCGCTGGTTTTAGCTTAATTTCGCTGGGCAATGTTTAAATTCGCTAATCAGTTTAAATTTGCTGGTTATTTCGCTGAAATGGCTAATTTCGCTGGTTCACTTTCCCTGGTCAAAATCACTGCTTAATTTCGCTGAAACCGTCGTAATTTCGCTGTGGAAACTAACACGATTACCAAAGTCGCCTTTGGATTTAAGTTCGCCGATGACCGAGATATTTAGTCCCAAATTCGCCAGGTGTTTATTTCGCTGGTCAGCAAAATTAATCAAATTCGCCAAAAACAGTCAAATTCGCCCGGTAACTTTGGAAACTCAATCTGATCAAAATACTTGATGATTTTCTGATTCTCCTAACAACTTTCTGCAAAATCAAAACAAGCAAATTATCAGTGATTTTCGAAAATCAACAAGAAACAGAACGAAGAACGCGAAGAACACGAAGAACAATCTTCGAACCTTCAAGTGTTTCCTGCCAAAATCCTTCAAACAATCAACCAAAAACAGTCCTGCAAACCCTAAAACCTGCAAAACAACAATCAAACAAACCAGAATATCAAAACATCCAACAAAATTCGAAAATCAAGATCAAACACACAAAAATTTTCGAAAATTTTAAGAACCCTAATTATCAGGTTTCCAAAATTTCAAAAATTTTACTCCCTGTTTCTGCAGCAAACAATTCTGAACCGAGCAATCAAGAGCCTACGGCTCTGATACCAATTGTAGGTCCCCTTGATGTTATGGATCTTCACAGTATCGTCTTTCCAATCAAGAGTGCGGAATCCTCTTGATCAGAATCAGCAGAAAACGTGTAGAAACAGAAGCAGCAAATCACTTTCAAACCGGATCTTTATTGATTATCTATCAATCTGATTACAATCAATCCAAGATCCCTAACCAAACCCTAATTTCGTCTAAGCCTAATTGCTCTCACGAAATTGCTCTCTAACAACTGTTTTGGCTGATTAACCTTAACCCTAATGTCTAACCTTGTTTATATAACACAAGGTTCACAACTGGGCTAGGTTTACACTCTTGGGCTGCGAATTGGACAGGCCCAATTCGCCCCCCATCACCCAATTCTTTGGGTTTAGTTAGCCCAAACATTACAACTAACTATTACAAAGCTAAACCCGCTAACCGTTTATCGTTTAACTAATTACAAGATATCCAAAGACCAAATCGAAGCTGTTGTCACAAACATGCACCAACACCAAAAGACAAACTCAGAGAGAGAACAAGCACTAACGATGATGAATGCAGTCATGATGACAAAGCAGAAAGCTATCAACTTTTACATCGAAGAAAGTGCTAAGTGGAAGCAAGAGTTGGAGACAGAAAAGATCGAGAATGAGAGAATTAGACGTTTGTTACAAAGTTATTCTAGTTCTGATTATCTCATTGATCGTATTTACCCAACTGTTGCAGGAATGGAAGCTTTTCAAGACGAGAAGCCGAAGAAAAAGAAAGATTGTGGTAATAAAATGATTGTGGTAATAAAATGACTGTTAGCTATAACAAGTGTCCGCCTCCAATTTGGGAAGGGTATTCTCCTAGAAAACCAAACGAGGAGCAACTTGAGAAAGCAGTCAATATAAAGCTAAAAACCAACACAACCGATGTTTTACCAGATAACATTGATGTCACGTTTACATCGTCTGATACTGATCATGAGTCTGAGTTAATAGAAAAGGTGGTCGATCAGGTGTTGGATACTGATGAGGAGTCCGAGTCAAAATCTGATTCTGGAGGGTCAAATTCGTCAGTCAACAGTCAAAATTCGTCGATTAAACGGTCTTACAGTAAAGAATTTTTATTATCGAAAGCAAATTTGGATGATGAAACATTTGAAGTTGTATACACTTTAAATGATTCGGAAAAATTATACTATGACAACGAATTTCCAATAAGAAGTGTTCGCTTTGACATGATCAAAAAGGTTTTCAAAATGACAGAAATCATTTCTGAAATAAAAGATTTAAATCTTACTGAAAAACCTAAAAAGTACAATTCAAGAGTTCAACAACGTCTAAACAAGAAAAAGGGTTACAATTCTGGTTCTGGTTTTCAAAAGAAACCTAACCAAAATCGTAGCTACAAAAAGAAAGGATTAGGCTTTGTTCCACCAGAAAACTATAAAAATGATAAAAATTCTAAAACAAAAACAGAATTTGTGTCAGGTGGAAGCTCAGAAGATGAACAGAAGAAACCATTCTGGAGACAGTCAAATCAAGAGTTTCTTGCTGAAAGGAAGAAGAATGGAACTGAAATGTTTTATCAAAGAGAGACTCGAACCTATTACAAGTGTAATGAGGCTGGTCACATTGCATGGAATTGTTCAAAGAATGCAAAAACAAAACAGGGAGTTTCTCAGAAATTAAAAGAAAAAATTGTTGATATTGAACCACCAACCAATAGACTTAAAATTTTTGAAAACTCAACGTATGAGGTTGGTGAATGTTCAAAGAGGAATTTGTATGAAAAGAAAGGAAAAAACAACCAAATGTGGGTTGTTAAGAAAGTTGATGTGAATGTCGGCGATGAATCTGGTTCCACAAAGCCAGAAGAGCCACAGGTTGAGGAGAAAATTTCAGTGAATGATGATGATTTTCCATCACTGAAATTTGAAGAAGTTAAAAAGAAAATTGGAAAAGTAGACATCTCAAAACAGTTTTACACTGAGAAAAATGAATTTGATGTCGAGAAAACTTTCAATGGAAGTGTAAAGAAAATTTTTGGGAAAATGTTGAACGGGAAAGCAAAGGGGGTTAAAGATTTTTATGCGACTAAAAAGGCAACATACAACCCCACTGCGCAAGAACTGAAAACCATTAAGTCTGAGAAGACTTGGATGGAAGTTTGTTCCCATAGAAGTGTTAGGAATATGTCAGAGATCCCAAGTTTATATCGTGGATCAGGAATCGGCATCATTTTAGTGTTTGAAAAGTTTGTTTGAAAAATTTTGAATAGGGTTTGAATGTTTACAGAGTGAAGGACTACGCCGGAGCTTCCAGGTTGGTAATTGAGAAGCAGGAATCAGCATTTTTCTGACTAACTTGACAAGTGGTAAAGAGGTTTCTGTAGATGTCTCATTCCTACAGGAAAACCTACAAGTGGTACTATTTGTTTTACTTACAAGTGGTATTTGTTGGTTATACGTTGAAGAGATTATGTTTACAAGTGATACAGAGGTTTCTGAACTGAAATTGGTAAATCAGGGACATTAAGTTGTACTTGATTTACTATACATAAGAGATTGAAAAACAAGATGATGAACCATATCCCCATGCTTCACAAGTGGTAAACTTAAAAGTGGTAAAAACAAACTCATTTTTCGGAAAAATCATTTCGATTAAAACAAACTTAAGTGTTTTGAGATCTAAATGAGAAAATGGTTTGTTGAAAGGGGGAGTTCAGATTGTTTTCGCCGAGTGAATGGCGATTTGATGTGATTCGATGTCAGTTGTCAAGTTTCTGTAAAGTTTGTGTTGTTTTCTATGTTTTCAAGTGGGTCAAGAGTCTAGTAGTTTTCAAATCTCACTAAGAAATGTGTTTGCATTTTAGGGAGAGTAGGAAATTTCAGAAAATCCAAAAACATTTGAAAATTTAAAAAAGACAAAAACATGATAAAATTCAAAAATGAGTTTTGTTGTGAAAAGAGGAAATGATAGTACATCAGTAGGCTGTCACAACATGCTAAAGAAATGTAAAGATATAATGTGATAAACAATCTCACTGAGGATGTGCTAGTAGGTTTTTACACATTTAGTAAATTGTGACGAGATATAAACTAAATTTCAAACTTGCTTGTTCTGTGGGTTAACACAAACTTGGATATATAGGTAACCCCTGAAATCTTGTTTGAAAGGTCCTTTATTCTGAGATACTAGGTCTTTATGCTCAGTGATATCAGGGGTATTATCCCGGGACTTCTGCTGTATGGAGGTACTGACCTAGTCCCCGGATAATGGTTTCCGCAAAAGCTTGAAACATAGCTTCGCCCTCAGCATGCTGATGAAACAATAAAATTGATAGTCGCTGCTGTTGAAATAAAAAGATCCTCTAAAGGGGACACACCAAAAGTCGAAGCCGTCATCTCTCTGCGTATACGGAAGTATCGACCTGAGCTCTCACGGCCCTCGCATCTAACCCATATTCAGATATTATCTGTGGTATACTCACATGTAAGACTGAATATTAGGATCTGGATACGGGAGTATATTCAAGTAGTGAGACACACGAATAAGCTAGTATCTAAGACTTTAGTATCGTATCTCGGATCAATTGAATTTTGTGTGAAAATTTCAGTGGACCGATATACTGACAATCTAGGTGAATTGTTTTGAACTGAAAATGTAATTAAGCTTAACGGTGTTAGTGACATGTCTCATAAACTGATATGATCCTCTTACACGAACTCACAAAAATATGTTTGTAAATATTTCATTTCTTCATTCTGTTTTTACAAGTTGTGTCATTTACTTTCTATTAGAAAAATCCAAAAAGATTTTGAGTGTGTTTTACATAAATCTTTTGAAAAAGTCAAAAAGATTTTCGACAACTGATGTAGGAAAGCTGATTTTCAAAATTCCGAGTGCTAAACATGATGACATTTTTGTGAGGGGGAGTGTGCTTTAAATGTCAAAAATTTTTTAATCAACAAGTGGTTCATCATAGAGAAAGTAAATTTGAAGGAGAATTATAGTTAGTGCATACAATGCATACAAAGTATAAAAAATTTACTTTTGGGTTAAGTATGTGCAGATTTAGCCAAGTTTCGATCCAGAGAATTGAAGAATCTGTAGTTTGAGCCAGGTGTCGATCTTGGAACAATAAGAGCCAGACAACAATCCTGTATCAGATATTGCTGAAGAACAAATGAATGCCAGCAAATCTGTCACACCCCTAAATTCCACGTGTCACCGGTGGGCCCGGTGGGGGAGTATCGTGACGTAGTTGATATCATCATATGTCAAACAACACAAATTATAATGCACAGCGGAAGCAAATGAAAATAGATTTATCTCAACCATTAAGTGTAATATCAAGTATCACAAATAGTTGAAATAGATCCACAGGCGGATCTGAATAAAAAGAAGAAAATTGTTCAACAGATAGATGCATCCCAAAGCTTGCAAGACTCTATGATGCTAAGGAGAAACCAGCCTATTACGTATAGCACCTGCACTTAATCTTTTTGGGGAAAATACGTCAGTTTGCACTGGTAAATACAATTTAACTGACTCATTTTGAAAACATTGAAAAATTTATTTTAAATGCACAAGGAACGAAACATTTTATAACTTGGGAATAAATAATCAAAGTTAAACTTGTAAAAGATTTACATGTTTGTTGTGCATTCAGTCGCCCGAGTCGTGTCGGGTTTAAGGTTAAATGACACACCACTAGTATAAGTCCGCGGCGGGAAGCCAACGTTTATACCTTAATAATATGGACATAATACCGGGTGTACGCCTACACCCGGGTGTCAAGGTCGTGGCCAAAAATGATGCCAAGGATATCCGGGACAGGTCATTAAGCTCCCAAAGGCGTAAAAACAAACAAAACCAAGTTTTCAAACGGGTCACATTGATAATACCCAACTACTAATGAGTTAGGGTCAATTGCCCGACCAAGCGGTATTATATACCGTACCCCCAAGCCCGTATAACGGAAAATAAGTTAAAAGTATTTACCTGAGCAAGTATAACCACAAAAGCAAAAATGCACGTGTCTTTTACTGGGCTCCTATTCTGGAACGAAGGTTTATAATAACCTATTAGAATCCTAACGGGTCTTTAATATAGCCTAAGCCTAGACTGGTTAGCTTCAAAGAGTAAATATGGTTTAATCGCGAGGAATGCGAAAACCGGGAAGGAATGTGATTTAGACCCTACAAGCTTGGATACTTGTATAATATGGGTAAACTAAACACATTCTGAATTTAGAGACTAAGATGATACGGTTTGACCCATTTCGGCTAATATGCGTGAACTAGTCACATAAGCCGATCCGAACGCGAAAGTGCGTAACGGGTAACCGTATAAGTCATATGCAAGTTTCCTGAGATTATATGCACCAAATATGTTGTAATATCAGTAAGGTATGTCCAACTATGCCCCAAATGATTTTAAACACCAATTATGCCACATAAGGGCATTTTGGTAATTTTACATAAGCTAAAAAGGTAAAAACGGGAAATCTGAGTTTCCAAATTTAGTTTACTGTTATAACATAAATTTTTATTAAATATATCAGTAGGTATTAGACCTTTCATATAAAAACTAGTTTTGACATATACTATGTCGTAAAAATGCCTAAAAAGGCGATTTGGAGCTATTTCCGGGTTTTAAAAGAAAAGCTGATATTTTTATAATTCCAGAAGGCTCAAAGTATTATATTTAATAGTAGCACTTCTATTAGCACTTCTATTTGGAACACATGCAATTCATCCCAAATCAGAGTGTCAATTAAATTATCGTGATTTTTGTGATATCTATATCAAACTTGTTGGTAAAAGATAGCTGACATCTTTGTAAAATGATTCAGGTGGCTTTATTCTATGAAGACGGAAATCCTGTTGAGGAAAAAGGTGTACGAAGAAGAGTACTCGACATGCTCTATAAGATATATAAATCAGAGATGGGTGGTAAAGGATTTGCATACGATGGTGAAAAAACTCTTTACTGGCCCACTGCCAGGAACTAAGCTTGAGTTTCCTGTGTTGTTGGAGAATCTATCAAACATCAAACAGGTACACAATGTTTAGTTAATTCCTGTAAGAATCTTGCTGATAAAAGATAATGACCATGGGTTGTTTGTATAGATCTGTACGCGGTGGCAGCAGGGGAAACCAAGAGATCAAGGCGTCAACCTCAGTCAAAGTCATACAAACCTCAGTCAAAGTCATACACTGTGAAGATTAATTACGCTACAAAAACACCGATTCAAGCCATTTTCAACTATAATGTCACAAAGGCGATCTCAAATATCTCACAGCCCTATAAGCGATCCACCTAGATTGACTAAAAAGCGGTCCTAAGATAAAAAAAATCACAAAAAGCGACCCACCCCTAGTCATATAAGCGATTTAACACTGAGATGCCCTAAAAGCGATTCATGAGTTGTACACATGGGCGGTTCAACATTGTTCACCTAAAGGCGGTCCACACTAAGTACATAAGGGCGGTCCACAGATGTTCACAAAAACGATTTATACAGGTACACAAAAGCGAGTCACAGATGTGTCATACAAGCGGTTCTAGAACAAACCTATGAGCGATTCAGGATATTTGACCGTAAAGGCGACCCTAAACACACAAACATATAAAACACTTCTAAACCCTAAAATTGATTCATTTATCAGGTTCTACATGCAATTCCGAATCTAAGGGTGTCTTTTTGTTTCTACAAATATATCTAAATCTCCCTAGATCTAAGTCTAAACATACAAACTACCGACATCTTCATCAAATGATCAAATTAAAGCAATTAAATCATATCATCATGTTCATTATCATCGGAAAACTAAGAACCATCAAACAATTCACATAGAAATGATGTTTAAAGGCACGAAAACACGAATTTATCATATGAACATGCCGACAGTTACGATTCACAACTTTAGGATTGAAATTGAAAGGAAACATACCTTGCCCATGATGTAAAAGATGAAAATATATCAAGAACACAAGAAAACAAGGCTCAAATCAACTGAAAACTTGAAGAACACGATTAATTGTCTGGGATCGCCTCAGAGACAATATATGAATGAGCGGTTCAGAAATGACAGAATAAGCGGTTCCTGAAGCTTTTATATGAGAGCATGGACCGCCTATTTGTCAGGCTCTTATGAGCGATCCTCAGATACACTTTGTCATAAAAGCGGTTCATGAATGACAGAAAAGCGATCCTCAAGTTGTTTTTAGGAAATTTCAAATTTTAAACATTTTTCCAACATTTTCAATTTCCCATGTTTGCACCCAGTTGACCAGGTCCAAGTTAATGACCCTGTTCAACTGATTTGACCTACCAAGTCCAAATTAATGGCCCTGGTTGATCGGATCTATGAAGTAATTCGCCGTCTTGTTCTAAAGATAGTTCAAATTAATGAACTTTTGACTTTTCAAACACTTTTGCACATATTTTCTCACAAACATCATACCAGATCTTTTGTTGCAATCCCAGCTTACCCAAACCTTATCAAATACCGACATGATCTGCACACGGGCTTTGATCTACCAATCCCCAGTATCAGTTGTCGAAAATAATATGAAAAATAAAATCTTTTTGGGTTTAAAGCTGTACAAACTGAAATATTTACACACACTATTTTTGTGAGCGTGTTAGGGAATCATATCAGCTGCCGACTAAGCACGAGTACCGTTAAGCTGAATTACATATTAAGTTCTAAACAGATTACAAAGATTATCGATATTTTAATACACCTAAGTTTTCACAAAACTTTCAAACAGTTCGGGATACGTAATTAATGTTTAAGGACTTAAACGTTTACGCGTGTTCCCACCTCAGAATATACTCCCGTATCCAGAATTTCAAGCTTCAGATTTACAGATAAATGTACTAAGATGATGTCTGTTCATAATTTAGGGAATGCGAGAACTGAGGGATCTCAGGTCAGAACTTCCGTTCAGCAAAGAGATATCAATTTCGACTTTGCAGTATGTCCCCTTTAGAGGATCTTTTAGCTACAACAGATGATTATCAATTTTATTGTCTAATCAATCTGAGGGCTATAATGCTATGTTTCAAGCATTTCAGGTAAAGTATTATCCAGGGACTAGGTCAGAACCACCGTTCAGCAGAAGTCCCGGAATAATACCCCAGACATCAAATAGTATAAGAATCTAGTACATCTGAATATGAAATCTTTCAAACGAGATTTCAGGGGTTACCTATATATCCTGGAGATGTTCCCTACGCAAACGCAGGTTAAATTTTTGGTTTATATCCCAATCTGATTTACTGATTTTGTAAAGACCTAATTGTAAAAATTTAGCGGTACATCTTTAGTAATACTATTTAGACACTTTTATACAATACAAATCTTTAGCATACTGTCCTCGTCTAGCTGATGTACTATCATTTTCCCTATACTACACAGCTCTTTTTTTTGTATTTTTTAATGTTTTTGGATTTTTATGATTTTATCATGTTTTTGTATTTTTCTGCGAATATTCTCCCCCTAAAACTAAAACATATTTTTGTGTTTTTGTTTTTAAAGAAAAGCAGAAAATACGACTGTACAAAAAGAAAATTGACAACCAGATACGGTTCATGTCAGATCATTGCCTAAATCGGCTTCACACTCGATAACCCTCCCAGATTGCAGATTTCTTAACCCATTTAATTTCAAAAGATAATAAAATCTCTTTTTATCAAATGGTTTTGTATAAAAATCGGCTTTCTGATCATCGGTGCCCACATGTTCAATCCGTATTAGTTTCTTTCATAACAGTCTCGAATAAAATGGTGACGGATTTCTATGTGTTTCGTTTTTGAGTGATGAACCGGATTTTTCGTGACATTGATGGCCGCCTCATTGTCCATAAAAATTGGAGTATCCAAGAATTGCATTGCAGGCCGAAATCGCGCATTTGCTGTTGAATCCAGAGAATCTGAGAACAACAGCTTGAGGCTGAGACATACTTAGCCTTGCATGTAGAGAGCGCGACTACGGTTTGCTTCTTGCACTGCCAGGTAACGAGCCGAGTTCCGAAGAACTGGCACCCAACAGTGGTGGACTTGGCGTTCTATTTACAACTACCGAAATCTGAATCAGCAAATCCAGATAATGTAAAATCACCCGAGCGAGGGTACGACAAGCCGATGCTTGGGCAACCCTTCAAATACCATAAAATTCGCTTGACGATTGTCAAGTGTGATTGCTTCGGGTTCGACTGGTATCGTGCGCATAAGCATGTCGGGTACATGATGTCGGGCCTGGAAGCTGTAAGATACATCAACGAGCCGATAATCGATCTGTATAATGTTTCATCCAGCTTTACACCTTGCTCATCCGGACATATACCGTGGTTCTGTGCAGGGGGGTTGACGCAGGACTGCAATCTTTCATGTCGAACTTCTCCAGCACGTCCTTTACGTATTTTGTTTGATGGATGAATATTCCGTCGGGTAGTTGATCAACTTGTAACCCGAGGAAGAACTTCATCTCCCCCATCGAGCTCATCTCGAATTTCTTCTTCATCACGACCTCAAAATCTTTGCACAGCTCGTCATTTGTGGAACCAAAGATGATGTCGTCGACATAGATTTGCACAATCAGTAAGTGGCCAGCTACTTCTTTTGTGAACAAAGTACTATCTACCGTGCCTCTTGTGAACCCGTTGTCCAGCAAGTAGGTTGATAGCGTCTCATACCAGGCTCTCGGGGCCTGGTGTAGACCGTACAGTGCTTTATCCAGCAGATATACTTTGTCTTTGTTTTGCGGATCTGCAAACCCCGGTGGTTGCCCCACATAAACTTCTTCACGAATCTTTCCATACAGGAATGCCAATTTGACGTCGAGTTGATAAACCTTGAAGCCTTTCCATGATGCAAAGGCTAGGAAGATGCGGATTGCTTCGAGTCTCGCAACTGGCGCATAAACCTCTTCATAGTCTATCCCTTCCTGTTGGCTGAAGCCCTGAACCACTAAACGAGCTTTGTTCCTCACCACTACGCCTCGATCATCACGTTTGCACTTGAATACCCATTTTGTTTTTATCAGCTTTTGGTTCTTCGGCAGGTCGACTAATCTCCAGACGCCCAATTTTTCAAATTGTAGCAGTTCTTCCTGCATTGCATTCACCCAGCTGTCTTCGCTCAATGCTTCTTTGTAAGTCCTGGGCTCGATCTGCGAAATAAAACATTTATAAGAAACTTCTTTTTGCATGTCAGCTATATCAGAATAAAAACAAGTAAGTGCACGATCAATCTGGTGTCTCGTCTTAACACCACTCTGTAGGTCGCCAATAATCTGTTCCGATGGATGGTAAGACAGTGTCCTTGGCATCACGGTATCTGGCACTACAACTTCCGATTCCAGGTTTGAAATATCAGGATCAACTATTTGATCAACAGTCTCCTCTGCAGTCTCATTTGGTTCCTCGTCAAATGTAGGAGCGGGTTCCTCCTCTGAGTCGTCAGAAACGTCAAATGATGGAGCTGGTTCCTCTGGTTCCTCTGGCGGAATATGAACTGTTCCACTCGGTCCTGCTTCATCATCGTGAGTACCCACGGTGGGTGTAGGAACTTCTAGTCAAATAGGAATCTTTGTCCGGGAAGTTGTTGCGACTGACCCTGTTGATACAGGTACATAAGAGCAGTCTCCTCCTCACTCGGCTCGGACGGTAGATGAAACGATTCCCAGAGTTTATCATAGTCAAATAGGAATCTTTGTCCGGGAAGTTGTTGCGAAGGTGTATGCTTTTGGCAATCCACATGAAGAACCTGAATTACCTTCCCCAGACATGGTACAAATACCCTCTTTAACGGGCTGGCGTATCCTACGAAAAATCCTTCGTTCGCTTTCGCTCCGAATTTTCCATCAGCATCGATGAACGTACACGGAGAGCCAAAAGGTTCCAAGAACTCAAGATTTGGCTTATAGCGATGCAACAACTCGAAACAAGTCTTTTTATACTTTTTCACCGTCAGGACTCTATTCAATGTATAGCAAGCTGCAGACACTGCTTCACTCCAGAAGAAAATTGGAAGCTTTGAGTCAGCCAACATAGTACGAGCAGTCTCGATCGGGGTTCTATTCTTTCTTTCAGCTACGCAGTTCTGTTGTGGTGTATATGGCGCACTAAATTCCTGAAGTATCCCCTTTTCATTGCAGAATTCGTACATTTTGTTGTTTTTAAACTCTGTGCCGTTATCGCTTCTAATTCTTCTGATCGGCAGCTTGTACACTGTCTCCATCTTCTTAAACAAAATCATTAACGCCTCGAACGTCTCATCCTTCTTCTCCAAGCAACTCACCCATGAAAACCTTGTGTAATCATCCGTAACCACCAGACAATATCCACTGATGCTCTTTACGTTGACCGGCCCGAAGAGATCCATATGCAATCTCTCGAGAGGTAACCGGATAGAGTTGAACATCTTTGTCGGATGGGACTTTCGTACCTGTTTTCCTTTCTTACAAGCAACACAATCGTCAGGTAAATGCTTTTCGAACCAATGGAGGAGTCCAACCGCTCCTTCATGTAGGTCCCCTTGATGTGTACGGATCTTCAACAGAATTTTCAATCTGATCAAGAGTGCGGAATCCTCTTGATCAGAATAAGCAGAAACGTTTAGAAACAGAAATCAACAATCACTTTCAAACCGGGTTTTCTATTGATTATCAATCACAAGGAATTACAATCAAATCAAAACCCTAACAACCAAATTCGTCCAAGCCTAGTGCTCTCACGAAAATACTCTCTCACACAACTGTTTTGGCTTATTAACTGATTAACTGATTAACCTAAACCCTAATGTCTAACCTTGTTTATATAACACAAGGTTTACAAGTTAGACTAGGTTAAACCTCATGGGCTGTGAATTGGACAGGCCCAATTCGCCCCCCATCACCCAATTCTTTGGGTTTAGTTAGCCCAAACATTACAACTAACTATTACAAAGCTAAACCCGCTAACTGTTTATCGTTTAACTAATTACAAGATATCCAAAGACCAAATCTAAGCTGTTGTCACAAACATGCACCAACACTTCAGTGCCACTAAAATTGCTTGGACGACAGTCCATGAAGTTCTTGAAAGTACATATAGGCTGCTAAGCGGGTTGACCTAATGTGTAAGAACAGAATAAGGTTAAACACAAGAGTTGGTTTAGGAACGTAGGATCTAAAGATCCTAGGATGAGTTACGACTGCAGGGTATACCTCCTGCGTTTGCAGCTTCAAGTGCCGCAGCAACTTGTTCGTTGATAAGAGCCGTCAACTGGGCTTGTGTCAAGTTAATACGTCCGGCCATTGATCTTCACATCAAAGGCAACATAAGTGAGAAAAGTTCGCGAATAGTGCGATGACAGAAGAGTGTAAGAACACAAGTGTTCTCAAGCAATAACAAATAGTGAGCAATGTAATCTAAGCATACTACGAGCAAAGTTCTATGTAATTCTAGCATGTAGGCAATAATTCATAAACCTTATTACCTAGGATGTTGAGTCTTGCATGTGGAGCGAGGCGTCGTTGTGGATCGTTGAGCACTGTACTGGTTATAGTCTGGTTTTAATAAAAACGTTTTTCCCCTTATTAAAACCAAGTTCTCTATAACCAATCGCTCTCATACCAATCTGTCACACCCCCAAAATCCACCAGCAGAGTATCACCGCTTGGGAGCGTGACTGACCAGGATCGAGCCACCAATCATATAGAACAATGTATAAAGTAAAAGTAATTGTAATTAAACCAAACCAATCCATATGAAAGGTGTTCCAAAACATAAGTATCATAACAAAGTTTAGCGGAAGCAAATGTATAAAAGCCCAATCATAAATAAAGCGTGCAATGTCATAATGTTTAAATCAAGTAATCACGATCCTTGTCCACAACGACCGCGCCTCCCTGTGCAAGCTCCAAGTACCTAACGACCTGCAAGGCATGTAACAGAGGATCAATAACTAGTTGAGCGAGTTCACAGAAAGTAAATGCGTAATAGTAAGTTCGTTTGTAACATGTGGCTCTACTGGGCCGATAGTATGTTCTATTGGTGGGGGCTTCCCATGTTGCATATACACTAGACTATTTGTAACCATAAGTGTTCTTCTTAACCTGAGAACAGTAGTACGTACAAGGTTTACGTAGAATTTACGTAAGTGTCCTTCACAAACCGAGGACAGGGGTACGTGGGGGTTTACGTAGGTTTTACGTAAGTGCCTGACACAACCGAGGCAGTAGTGAGTATATGTTCACGTAGGTTTTACGTGAGTGTCCTTCGCAACCTGAGGACAGTGATGAGTACAAGTATACGTAGGTTTTACGTATGTGTCCTGCACAACCGAGGATGATGGCAGATAGTCTAGTAACAGTGTAAGAGTGTGAACTCACCTTGGTTTGCTCGGTATGCCATGCCTTAGTAAGAGTGTGAACTCACCTTGGTTTGCTCGGTATGCTAACTATGTGCTCGTAACAATTCAATTAATCAATCAATGCCTACGATAATGCATTTACTCCCAGTCAGTTCATGTTCATCATGATTCGCATGCAAGTAACATCATAGTATAACACAGAGTGTGCTTAGCAGTTAGCATCTTATATTCATGTAAACCATAAATCAAATTCATGCAACTTCTTGTTTCACATAAGAGCTTTTCTCAGTTAATTCCAACATAGTTATCCATTGACATACCCAACCGAGTTAACAGGTTTATTAGAGTAGCATAACTTAACAGAATTAATACAGTTAACGGAGTTAATTAAACTTGCCTCAGTTAACATACTAAACATAGTTGGTAGTTAACAGTATCAACAAACTAGCAGATTTAACTAGTTAATAGAGCTAACACTTGGGCCGTATCATACATAAAGTTCGGACAAGAATCAACCACCAAAAATTCGGATAAATACATCAACAAAACTTGGACCCATGTGCCTTGTGAGAAGTTCGGACCTATCCCTCAAAACAAAGGTCGAACAGGGGCTATCCCCCCCCCACAAAACTCGGACTGGAGGAACTCCCTTACAAAACTCAGACAACGGGGGCTTCACCTTCACAAATTCGGACACCCCCAAACATAAAGAAACTCGGACCATGTTAGGGTTTAAAGGTCGGACCTTGTTTCCATTACAAAAGTCGGACTCCCTTATCCAAACATAAACCTCGGACAAGCATTATCATGAAACTCGGACATAGGTGCATGAGCTAATAAAATTCGGACAACATCCCTATATATAAAATTCGGACTTCAAGTTTACAACAACAAAATTCGGACATCAAGGGCTTTATACAAAATTCGGAACCTTTAACCATCCAAAACTCGGACCCCTTTTATGTATTCAAAAGTCGGACACTTCATGTATTGATTCAAAAGTTCGGACTCTAAACCCTTGTCGCGCACAGAAGTATAAAATAAGCAATATAACAGTTACGATCGTCATTCCAAACCCTAATTTCATACTTGTCAGTGCTGTAATCAAATTAAAATCACACGATTTTAACCTATCATGCATCTAATTGTCAGGCATACGATTACACCACTAATCAACATCATTTCACAGTAATCAGAATTCAATCAGTAAATACAGAACTAGCATATGAAGAACTAGGGTTTACATGAATCACATAATCAAGAACTGATAATAACAAACAATCGTTAAATAATTACCTTGGATTGGTTCTAGATGAAGAGTGGAATCAAGAGTGATGGTTGAGAGCTTGCCAATGATTAAGAAGATGATGATTGCAAGAGAGGATTGGAGAATGAGAAAGTACGTGTGTTGATTGTGTGAATGATTAGTGAAAGGGATTAGGGTTAAGAATGATTAGAATTTCACTAATTACTCTATATGTCACACCCCCAAAATCCACCTGCGGATAACACCCGCTTCGGGGGCGTGACTGACCAGGATCCAGCCACCAATTATACCGAATACTTAAGCTGATAACAAAAGTAATACTTACTATTCATAAGCTTAGCAAATATTAAGTTCAGAGTTTAAAGTTTTAAGTTCAAAATAGTAACAAGTAGCGGAAGCATAAGTACGGGAGTTTAAAACAAAGTTCATGATTCAAAATAAGGTAACACCCAACACAAGGGTGAACAGACACTACACGTTCCCAGGCTGCAAGCTCCGTCGTCACTGGTTACCTGCAAAGCATGCAGTAAGGGGTCAACAATAATGCTGAGTGAGTCCACTAGTTGTCCAGTTTTAATTACCAAAAACTTTGTTTCACCGGTTAATTTATCCGTTTATACATGCCCTGGGGAGCTACCCCAAAAGTTAGCGACTAAACTGTTTTTCCAATACCGAACACTAGGTAACCGTTGCGTATCCGCAGGATGCCCCGATGTCAATGTTCTATCATCATTGACGGATTTCTGAGTACATTAGTTCACGCCCGTCCCAAACCAGGGCACGGTGTGAGGCTGGTAAACACCTAAATAGCGCTATCAACTAATAACCCGCTCGCCTAACCTGGCGACTAATCGGTATCTGTAGTAGGGACTTGAGTGATAGAGTTTCGTTTAGTGCCGTTAGTTGCAATCCGTATAAACAGTAATTAACCAAAAGGTTTCCCAACACCCGGGAAGGAAAAGGAAGTTTTGTTCCCAATAACTAGGGAAGGTATGTAAATGGTATCCCCTTTTACCAGGGGATAGGGTTGTTAGTCTCGTGTCCCAAACCACCGGGACGCATGCTTTTAAGTTGTGAACTCACCTTGGGTTGCTCGGTAGGTTTAGGTTACTTGTCAATCACGTTGGTCACCACGTCCTAACATGGTTACCGGTATAGGTCAGGTTCGGTATACAAGCATTCACGTAAAAACTTACACATAACTAACACGTATCAAGCATATAAGTAAACAGTGGGTTACTGGGCCAGCCTAAGTAATTAAGCAGTCAACATCAACACATAATCCAGTCAACAGATAGCCCAAGTTAAACACATATGGGCCCAGTAACCAAAATGAACAGCCCACTCGCAACCAGCTGGTCTCGAGTCGCAACCAGGTGGTTTCGGCTTGTCACGTTATGGTTGCGAGTCGCAACCGTGGTCTCGAGTTATCACGTTTTGGTTGCGAGTCGCAACGGCGTGGTCTCGAGTCGCAATCTCGTGGTTTCGACTTGTCATGCTTTGGTTGCGAGTCGCAACCGTGTGGTTTCGAGTCGGAATGCTGTGGTTGCGAGTCGTAATGTCGTGGTTGCGAGTCGGAAACTGTCATTTTCATACACACGTGATGATGCAGATATGACAGTCCAAATTGTACATATGAAATCAGACCCAGATTAGGAAACTACCAATAAGATTTCTACAAACACTTTTCCTAATCTGCCTTTAATAAAATATGGATCAAACTTTGCCATTTTAAATCTTCAAACCAACATTCAACAAGTTCATCCTATATTCATATTTTTCTAGGGTTTTCTCTTTAACAAATCATACATTTACTAACCAAAAATCACATATTACTAGCAAGATTATTATGCAAGAACAAGTAAAACATACACCTTATGACTTAGAACATAGTTTTGGGTTGCTCATAGGCACATTTTAAACCACTATTCTATAGCCATTATGAACATGTTGTCAAACTTCATACATAAGAGTTTTCACATATAGTTAATCTTCACAAGTCATACTAGAAGTCATGCATAACAATTTTAACTAACCCTTTTCAAACATGTTACCACATATTGTCAAACTTTACAAATCAACCTAAGAATCATGCATAAACTACTAACCAAGCATTTTTCTATTTCATAAACATATCATTCAAGCAAGCATAAACAAGGCATTTACTACACACTAACCGGTTATGAAAAGGAGGAGCCGAAAACAAAGAGAAGAGAATGAGAGAAGATGAAGTGTCCGAGTGATCCGAGCTTGACCGAGTCCTTGTCCGAGATCCTTGCTTGAACCGAAAGAGGAAGAAGAGTGGTGTTGTTGTTGAAGGTTACTAGTTGAGAGAGAATAGAAGTGTTGTGGGTTTGTGTGTTGTAACAAATGAGGGAAAGTGAGGAGAAGGTGGGATATATACAAGGGGTGTTTTCGGGTTGGGCTTGGGGTTTCGGCCCAAACCAGTTTCGGCTCAACGGCCCACTCGAGACCGAGTGGCCCACTCGCAACCGCCCGGTTGCGAGTCATGGTCTCGGGTCGTGGTTTCGGCTCTCATATATATATATACAATACATACATACATCACATATCATGCACAAGGGTCACGTTTTCATTTAAAAATATTTATATACACACGAAATATTACAAGGTGATCGTTCGGAAAAAAAAAACCTCGAGTGTCACATTATCCCCAAGTTTTAAGAACTTCCGTCCCGAAAGTTGAAGCAGCCACTGCCAAGCTAGCGTGTTTTAACGGGGTGTCACATCGTCCCCCCGTTGGTTTGGAATTTCGTCCCGAAATTCGGTTGTAGCTTCAGTGCTGGGGTTTTCGTTTGGGAATAACTGGGGATACTTGGACTTCATCTGGTCCTCCCGCTCCCAGGTAAACTCTGGGCCGCGCCGTGAGTTCCAACGAACTCGTACAAGGGGTATCTGGCTACGTTTGAGGGTTTTGATTTCTCGATCCGTGATCTCAATCGGTTCCTCGGTAAAGTGTAGCTGTTCATCAATAGTCAGTTCCTTAAAAGGAATCACAAGTGTTTCATCCGACAAACACTTCTTCAGGTTAGATACGTGAAAAACGTTGTGCACTGCACTCAGCTCTGCAGGCAGGTTCAATCTATAAGCAACCTTACCGATTTTCTCGGTAATTTCGAATGGTCCAACATACCGTGGATTCAGCTTGCCCCGTTTACCGAAACGGACCACACCCTTCCAGGGTGAGACTTTAAGTAGAACCCGGTCCCCGACCTGGAATTCTAGTGGTTTCCTACGCTTGTCAGCGTAGCTTTTCGGACGGTCACGAGCTGCCGCCATGCGTTGCCTGATCTGGGAAATCTTTTCCGTTGTATCTACTA
Organism: Helianthus annuus; assembly: GCF_002127325.2. Classification (NCBI taxonomy): domain Eukaryota; kingdom Viridiplantae; phylum Streptophyta; class Magnoliopsida; order Asterales; family Asteraceae; genus Helianthus; species Helianthus annuus. The sequence goes on along the minus strand of NC_035443.2, from coordinate 184,819,981 downwards.
CCAGTTCTGGGCCTGTAAGTTGACTATCACCAACTTCCGCCCAGCAGAGAGGTGATCGGCATTTACGACCGTACAATGCCTCAAAAGGTGCTGCCTGAATGCTAGTGTGGTAGCTGTTGTTGTAGGAGAATTCCACCAACGGTAGATGTTTCTCCCAGTTCTTGCCAAAATCGATCACACATGCTCTAAGCATGTCTTCTAGGGTTTGGATGGTGCGTTCAGACTGCCCATCCGTTTGCGGGTGATAAGCGGTGCTCATGTCCAAACGTGAGCCAAAGGATTTGTGCATAGCTTGCCACAATTCGGAAGTAAAACGAGCGTCTCGGTCAGAAATAATAGAAGTTGGCACCCCGTGCCTGGAGACTACTTCCTTCAAATAGATTTCTGCCAAGGTAGAAAACTTGTCCGTTTCCTTAATGGCCAAAAAGTGTGCAGACTTAGTCAAACGATCTACTATCACCCAGATAGTATCATTCCCGCGTTGAGATCTAGGTAGCCCTGTAACAAAATCCATGGAAATTTGCTCCCATTTCCATTTCGGGATTTCCGGTTGTTGTAGTAGGCCTGCTGGTTTCTGATACTCGATCTTGACTCTTGCGCAGGTCAAACATTTGCCAACATAGGCTGCTATGTGGGCTTTCATGCCAGGCCACCAGTAAGTGGTCCTTAAGTCGTGGTACATCTTATCTGCACCAGGATGTACCGAATAACGGGACTTATGGGCTTCGTCCATCACAAGCTCTCGTAGATCTCCGTAAAGTGGGACCCAAATGCGCCCTGCCACATAGTAGGCACCGTCTTCTTTCTGTTCTAGTTGCTGTCTCGATCCTCGCAGGGACTCAGCCCTGATGTTTTCCGGTTTCAAAGCTTCACTCTGAGCATTTCGAATCTGGGTAGGGAGACTAGACTGGATGGTAAGTTGCAATGCTCGCACGCGCTTTGGTACAGTGTCCTTTCGACTGAGGGCGTCTGCCACAACATTGGCCTTGCCCGGATGATACTTGATGGCGCATTCGTAATCATTCAGAAGTTCGACCCATCGGCGCTGTCGCATGTTTAACTCCTTCTGCTTAAAGATATGCTCGAGACTCCTGTGATCGGTGTAAATGGTGCACTTGGTACCGTACAGGTAATGTCTCCATATCTTAAGCGCAAATATCACCGCTCCCAATTCCAAATCATGCGTTGTGTAGTTCCTTTCGTGTGTCTTAAGTTGTCGAGAGGCGTAAGCAATAACTTTCTCGCGTTGCATCAACACGCAACCGAGCCCATGAATAGACGCATCGCAGTAAACCACAAAGTCGTCCGTTCCTTCAGGTAACGAGAGAATAGGAGCGCTGCAGAGGTTATCCTTTGGTTTCTGAAAAGCAGATTCCTGTGCTTCATTCCACTTGTAGGTGACGCCTTTCTGAGTGAGCGTAGTGAGGGGTTGTGCAATCTTTGAGAATCCCTGGATGAATCTGCGGTAGTAACCTGCCAATCCCAAGAATTGGCGAACTTCAGTCGGAGTCTTAGGGGTAGGCCAATTCTTTATAGAGTCGATCTTAGCTGGGTCGACGTGGATTCCATCCTTGTTAACCACGTGCCCAAGGAAATGGACTTCTCGAAGCCAGAAGTCGCATTTCGAGAACTTGGCATACAGTTGCTCATTGCGGAGGAGTTCGAGGATAAGGCGTAGGTGCTGTTCATGCTCTTCCTGACTTTTCGAGTAGATCAAGATGTCGTCTATAAACACGATCACGAACTTGTCGAGGTAGGGTTTGCATACTCGGTTCATAAGATCCATGAACACTGCAGGGGCGTTGGTCATTCCGAAGGGCATAACGAGGAATTCATAATGACCATAACGAGTTCTGAATGCAGTTTTGGAAATATCTTCGTTACGGACCCTTAACTGATGGTAGCCTGATCGCAGATCAATCTTAGAATAGTAGCTTGATCCTTGCAGTTGATCAAACAAATCGTCGATTCGCGGGAGAGGGTAACGATTCTTGATGGTAACCTTGTTCAGCTCACGATAGTCTATGCACATTCGGAACGTGCCATCCTTCTTCTTAACAAAGAGTACCGGTGCTCCCCATGGTGACGAACTAGGACGGATAAACCCTTTATCCAATAGTTCCTGTAGTTGAGTAGAGAGTTCCTTCAATTCTGCGGGGGCTAGTCGATAAGGCGCACGAGCTATAGGCGCTGCTCCGGGAGCTAGCTCGATTTGGAATTCGACCTGACGGTGGGGAGGGAGTCCAGGTAGTTCTTCAGGAAATACCTCGGGGTAGTCACGCACTACTGGAAAGTCTTCAATCCTCTTTTCCTTTTCCTGCGTGTTGGTAACAAGTGCTAAGATAGCGGTGTGCCCTTTTCGTAAACACTTCTGGGCCTTCAAGAACGAGATAATGCCGGAGATTTCTCCACTTTTGCCACCCTGTACAATGAGGGGTTTGCCAGAACGGCGAGAAATACGAACTGCTTTCTCTTGACAAAGGATCTCAGCGCGATGTTTGGATAACCAATCCATACCAATAACGACGTCGAAGCTTCCGAGAGTAACAGGGAAAAGATCGATACTAAACGTCTGACCAGACAACTCTAGTTTGCAACCCTTGACCACATGTAAGGCCTCGATGTTTCTACCATTAGCTAACTCGACGATATGAGGAGAACTTAGTAACGAAAGCGGACGCTTAAGCTTCTTACAAATACGTAGGGATACATAACTAGCATCGGCACCGGAATCAAATAACACAGAAACATAACGATCATCGAGTAGGAACTTACCCGCCACGACATTGGGGTCATTCCTTGCTTCACCAGCTCCAATCACGAAAGCTCTTCCTCTAGCACCATTCCCAGCATTGTTGTTCTGATTGTTGTTCCCAGCTCCCTGATTATTGTTGCGGTTCGGATTCAGTTCAGGGCAATCCTTCTTAAAGTGCCCCTCAGCTCCACACTTAAAACATGCCCGGTCGTTTCCCTGCTGCTGCTGCTGTTGAGGTTGTTGCTGATTCTGTCTTGCTGGAAACTGGCTTCTACATTCCTTGGCTTCGTGCCCCATCTTGTGGCATCGCTGACACTGGCCCTTGTTACATGCCCCATTATGGTGCTTGTTACACTTGTTGCACTTAGGGTAGCTTCCCCGGTAGCCACCCTGTTGTTGGGTGCCTTTGTTGTTTTCAGTTTTCCTTTGCTGCGCTGGGGCCTGAGTGGGGTTAGCATCCTTGCTTTGACTTCCTTCCCACTTACGCTTGCTGTCACTAGAAGTTCCGATCGTAGCACTGATCCTTTTGGGCAACCTGCCCTCCTCTACGGCCTGATCAGTAAGTTTGTGGGCAAGTCGAACAATCGGCTGAATGGTAGTGTGGTTGGCTGAAGTGACATGGCTTCGAATTTCTGGAGCCAAACCCTTGATGTACAGTTCGATCCTTCGGTACATAGGTCGAGACAGGTTTGGGCAAAGAGCAGCATAATCATTAGACAGCTTGGTGTAAGTTTCAATTTCCGACCCAACCATCTTGAGCTCATAGTACTCGTTTTCAAGCTTGTGGATGTCATCCCGGTGACAGTATTCATCCTTAATCATATCCTTGAAATCCTCCCATGCCGTAGCATTGGCAGTTTCCAAACCCAACATCTGAATCTGCGCCTTCCACCAAGAAAGCGCGCTTCCTTCAAGCGTAGCAGTAGCAAATTTCACCCAATTTGCAGGGGGACACTCGCAAACAGCAAAGACAGCTTCAATTTTCTCAATCCAATGCAGAAGACCTATGGCACCCTCAGTGCCGTTGAAAGGGAGAGGCTTGCAATCCATGAAAGTTTTGAAAGTACACACTGGTGGTTGCGCAGGTGCATGCTGACCTGTTCGTGAGAAGCGAAGCGTATAGGTTTAGAGGCGAAAAGTCGATGTGGCGGTAGGATCTATACATCCTAAAACAACGAGCTTACCTATGGGGTGAGCTGCAAAAGCCGCAGCCACTGTGTTGAGCAGGTTAGTGAACTGAGCCTGCGTCATGTTAATGTTTCCTCTTCCGCGTCCACTCATTGTCTTCATAACCAGAAAATACAGTATGAGTGTGATGTCGTAGTGTAGCGAGAATGAGATAGAAGAGAGAGGTGTATCTATCTAGTTTAGGCACACTAGTACGTATATCATAACAGGAAACATAAAGCAAACAAGTAAACACTGGTCCGAGCTATGAGGTCAAATGTGTCGAGCCTTGCACTTGGAGTGTAGTGTCGTCGCGAGTCACGGGTTATAGTCTGGTTTTCTCCAAAAAGATTTTTCCCTTTTTTTTTAAAACCAAGTTCACTATAACCAATGGCTCTGATACCAATCTGTCACACCCCCAAAATCCACCTGCGGATAACACCCGCTTCGGGGGCGTGACTGACCAGGATCCAGCCACCAATTATACCGAATACTTAAGCTGATAACAAAAGTAATACTTACTATTCATAAGCTTAGCAAATATTAAGTTCAGAGTTTAAAGTTTTAAGTTCAAAATAGTAACAAGTAGCGGAAGCATAAGTACGGGAGTTTAAAACAAAGTTCATGATTCAAAATAAGGTAACACCCAACACAAGGGTGAACAGACACTACACGTTCCCAGGCTGCAAGCTCCGTCGTCACTGGTTACCTGCAAAGCATGCAGTAAGGGGTCAACAATAATGCTGAGTGAGTCCACTAGTTGTCCAGTTTTAATTACCAAAAACTTTGTTTCACCGGTTAATTTATCCGTTTATACATGCCCTGGGGAGCTACCCCAAAAGTTAGCGACTAAACTGTTTTTCCAATACCGAACACTAGGTAACCGTTGCGTATCCGCAGGATGCCCCGATGTCAATGTTCTATCATCATTGACGGATTTCTGAGTACATTAGTTCACGCCCGTCCCAAACCAGGGCACGGTGTGAGGCTGGTAAACACCTAAATAGCGCTATCAACTAATAACCCGCTCGCCTAACCTGGCGACTAATCGGTATTTGTAGTAGGGACTTGAGTGATAGAGTTTCGTTTAGTGCCGTTAGTTGCAATCCGTATAAACAGTAATTAACCAAAAGGTTTCCCAACACCCGGGAAGGAAAAGGAAGTTTTGTTCCCAATAACTAGGGAAGGTATGTAAATGGTATCCCCTTTTACCAGGGGATAGGGTTGTTAGTCTCGTGTCCCAAACCACCGGGACGCATGCTTTTAAGTTGTGAACTCACCTTGGGTTGCTCGGTAGGTTTAGGTTACTTGTCAATCACGTTGGTCACCACGTCCTAACATGGTTACCGGTATAGGTCAGGTTCGGTATACAAGCATTCACGTAAAAACTTACACATAACTAACACGTATCAAGCATATAAGTAAACAGTGGGTTACTGGGCCAGCCTAAGTAATTAAGCAGTCAACATCAACACATAATCCAGTCAACAGATAGCCCAAGTTAAACACATATGGGCCCAGTAACCAAAATGAACAGCCCACTCGCAACCAGCTGGTCTCGAGTCGCAACCAGGTGGTTTCGGCTTGTCACGTTATGGTTGCGAGTCGCAACCGTGGTCTCGAGTTATCACGTTTTGGTTGCGAGTCGCAACGGCGTGGTCTCGAGTCGCAATCTCGTGGTTTCGACTTGTCATGCTTTGGTTGCGAGTCGCAACCGTGTGGTTTCGAGTCGGAATGCTGTGGTTGCGAGTCGTAATGTCGTGGTTGCGAGTCGGAAACTGTCATTTTCATACACACGTGATGATGCAGATATGACAGTCCAAATTGTACATATGAAATCAGACCCAGATTAGGAAACTACCAATAAGATTTCTACAAACACTTTTCCTAATCTGCCTTTAATAAAATATGGATCAAACTTTGCCATTTTAAATCTTCAAACCAACATTCAACAAGTTCATCCTATATTCATATTTTTCTAGGGTTTTCTCTTTAACAAATCATACATTTACTAACCAAAAATCACATATTACTAGCAAGATTATTATGCAAGAACAAGTAAAACATACACCTTATGACTTAGAACATAGTTTTGGGTTGCTCATAAGCACATTTTAAACCACTATTCTATAGCCATTATGAACATGTTGTCAAACTTCATACATAAGAGTTTTCACATATAGTTAATCTTCACAAGTCATACTAGAAGTCATGCATAACAATTTTAACTAACCCTTTTCAAACATGTTACCACATATTGTCAAACTTTACAAATCAACCTAAGAATCATGCATAAACTACTAACCAAGCATTTTTCTATTTCATAAACATATCATTCAAGCAAGCATAAACAAGGCATTTACTACACACTAACCGGTTATGAAAAGGAGGAGCCGAAAACAAAGAGAAGAGAATGAGAGAAGATGAAGTGTCCGAGTGATCCGAGCTTGACCGAGTCCTTGTCCGAGATCCTTGCTTGAACCGAAAGAGGAAGAAGAGTGGTGTTGTTGTTGAAGGTTACTAGTTGAGAGAGAATAGAAGTGTTGTGGGTTTGTGTGTTGTAACAAATGAGGGAAAGTGAGGAGAAGGTGGGATATATACAAGGGGTGTTTTCGGGTTGGGCTTGGGGTTTCGGCCCAAACCAGTTTCGGCTCAACGGCCCACTCGAGACCGAGTGGCCCACTCGCAACCGCCCGGTTGCGAGTCATGGTCTCGGGTCGTGGTTTCGGCTCTCATATATATATATACAATACATACATACATCACATATCATGCACAAGGGTCACGTTTTCATTTAAAAATATTTATATACACACGAAATATTACAAGGTGATCGTTCGGAAAAAAAAAAACCTCGAGTGTCACACTATACATCCCTAAATATCATTTCTTACATAAAACACCCATCACAATATAATTTTACAGTTTCACCACCAAATTCATGTAGTTGTCAAATATTTCATAAAATAACACATAACCTTGCAATATTCATAATACACTTTATCGAATCAAAACATATACCGTTACAAAGTAAACCAATTGTGCAGGTGAATAACTAAACAAACAGTGAACGTGCAATAAACGCGAAAGTGGAATCTTGGGAACTCGAGTTGTCACAGGAAGGGGTCCGACCTTCTTGCCCTGGGTTAATGTGTCAGAGTTTTTGTTCAATGCAAGGGGTCCGAGCTTTGTTACTGTATCAAGGGGTCCGAACATCTTGAAGCCATGATGTCCGAGTTTTGTGATGTTCATGCTATGTCCGACTTTTTGCTAAGGGTTAATGTGTGTCCGAGTTTGTGTAAGGAGCTAGAGGTGTACGAGTTTTGCTTGCATGATCATGTCCGACTTTTGTGAGGTATTGTATGGTCCGAGCTTCATGACTTGTTACCTTGTCCGACTTTCTTTGATGTGCCTTGTCTAAATGTGTTAACCTTGTTAGTATGTTAACCCTGTTGATGTGTTAACCCTGTTACGTGTGTTAACGCTACTATGCATGCTAGTTCTGTTAATTCTGATTAACGTTGTAACACGTTTAAACTTACCAAGACTGTTGATGAGTAACTGAGTTAAAACAAATTGAGAAAGCCTTGAAGGTAAAGCTTGAGCTGCATGAATGTGATTAGCTGCTTATGTGATACATGATGTTAACTGTCAAACGCTTTGTGACATAGATTACATACGTATCATTACGAACATGAACTGATTTAATACACGTGCACACTATAGGACTTGACTGATTACTTGTGAGGGCATAACCTAGCATACCGAGCAAACCAAGGTGAGTTCACACAGCCAAGGCATGGGGTTCCCAGGGTGGAAATGGGTTTGGATTATTTACTTGTACTTACCTAGCTTATGGAACTTAGTTATATGGTCCTCGGGTGAGGAAGGGTTATTGATAAGATACGACTAGACTAGTGATACTTATAGAACTGATCTTCGCACACACGCCGGGGTTGGCCGCGATAATATGACTAATCTTCGCACACATGCCTAGGAAGGCTGCGAACTATACACTAAACTTCGCACACATGCCGGGTGGCCGCGATACAAATATACCTAGTCTAGAATACTTGGGAACTTACCCTAATCTTCGCATACATGCCTAGAGGGCCGCAATACGAACTATTACGATACATGACTTAATGAACGAACACAAGGCTTACTATACTATTACGATTACTGAACTATTAACTGTGAACTCGCTCAACTAGTTGTTGACTCTCTGCTGCATGCCTTGCCAGACCTTAGGTACATATGGAGCTTGCACAGGGAGGAGAAGGTCGTTGTGGAGCATGGATCGTGGATGTTATGTTAATCTTTATAACACTTGAACTTATTACATACATTGGGTTTTGGTTCGATGTGAAATCCACCATTTAAGAATCTAGTTTCATTTGTAAACATCTACCATACATTGTATACGTCTTTGTGTCATTGTTTATTTGTTTCTTTTCAAGTCCCTATTATATTTTACAATAACGTAACTGACAACACTCTTTATGGATTAAGTTCCAACGATTATATGTCTACTATTCATTTTGAAGATTTGATAATGCCGCCTACATCGATAAGAGGGTAGAAAGGCGTAAGATTCAAATCGGGGTAAATTCAAACAAGCTTAAATCGGGTTTTGTATAATGTTCTGAGAATAACAACGAGTTAGCAATGGCTGTCCTAGTCAAGTCAAATTAAGTCGAAATCAACCGCAAGCGTGTTGGCATGGTGGTTGGATGTGAAATCCGTCATTTAAGAATCTAGTTTAGTTAGGAAACATTTACCTACTTTGTATATGTTTTTATCTCATAGTTTATTTGTTTCTATTCAAGTCGCAATTATATTTTACAATAACGTAACTGACAGCACTCTTTATGGGTTAAATTCCAACAATTATATGTCTACTATTCATTTTGAAGATTTGATAATGCCGCCTACAACGATATGAGAGTAGAAAGGCATCAGATTCAAATCGTGGTAAATTCAAACTAGCATAAATTTGGTTTTGTATAAAGTTTTGAGAATAACAACGAGTTAGCAAAGGCTAGCCTACCCAAATCAAATTAATACAAAACCACCCACAAGTGTGTTGGCATAGCGGTTGGATGTGAAATCCGTCAACTAAGAATCTAGTTTCGTTTGTAAACATTTACCCTACATTGTATACGTTTTTGTGTCATTGTTTATTTGTTTCTTGTCAAGTCGCTATTATATTTTACAATAACGTAACTGACAGGACTCTTTATGGGTTAAATTGCAACGATTATATGTCTACTATTCATTTTGAAGATATGGAAATGCCGCCTACATCAATAAGAGGGTAGAAAGGCGTAAGATTCAAATCGGGGTAAATTTAAACAAGCATAAATCGGGTTTTGTATGATGTTCTGAGAATAACAAAGAGTTAGCAAAGGCTGGCCTAGCCAAGTCCAATTAAGTCGAAACCACCCGCAAGCGTGTTGGCATGGTGGTTGGATGTGAAATCCGTCAATTAAGAATCTAGATTAGTTAGGAAACATTTACCCTACTTTGTATACGTTTTTGTTTCATTGTTTATTTGTTTCTATTCAAGTCGCCATTATATTTTACAATAACGTATTAGAGAGCACTCTCTATGTGTTAAATTCCAACGATTATATGTCTACTATTCATTTTGAAGATTTGATAATGCTGCCTACATCGATAAGAGGGTAGAAAGGCGTCAGATACAAATCGTGGTAAATTCAAACAAGCATAAATTGGGTTTTGTATGAAGTTCTGAGAATAACAACGAGTTAGCAAAAGCTAGCCTACCCAAGTCAAATTAATACAAAACCACCAGCAAGCGTGTTGGCATAGTGGTTGGATGTGAAATCCGTCAATTAAGAATCTAGTTTCGTTTGTAAACATTTACCCTATATCGTATACGTTTTTGTGTCATTGTTTATTCGCTTCTTGTCAAGTCGCTATTATATTTTACAATAACGTAACTGACAGCACTCTTTATGGGATAAATTGCAACGATTATATGTCTACTATTCATTTTGAAGATTTGGAAATGCCGCCTATATCGTTAAGAGGGTAGAAAGGCGTAAGATTTAAATTGGGGTAAATTCAAACAAGCATAAATCGCGTTTTGTATGATGTTATGAGTGTAACAAAGAGTTAGAAAAGGCTGGCCTAGTCAAGTCAAATTAAGTCGAAACCACCCGCAAGCGTGTTGGCATAGTGGTTAGATGTGAAATCCGTCAATTAAGAATCTAGTTTAGTTAGGAAACATTTATCCTACTTTGTATACGTTTTTGTATCATTGTTTATTTGTTTCTTTTCAAGTCACAATTATATTTTACAATAACGTAACTGACATCACTCTTTATGGGTTAAATTCCAACGATTATATGACTACTATTCATTTTGAAGATTTGATAATGCTGCCTACATCGCTGACAGGGTAGAAAGGCGTCAGATTCAAATCGGGGTAAATTCAAACTAGCATAAATTTGGTTTTGTATGAAGTTCTGAGAATAACAACGAGCTAGCAAAGGCTAGCCTACCCAAATAAAATTAATACAAAAACACCCATAAGCATGTTGGCATAGTGGTTGGATGTGAAATCCGTCAATTAAGAATCTAGTTTCGTTTGTAAACATTTACCCTACATCGTATACGTTTTTGTGTCATTGTTTATTTGTTTCTTGTGAAGTCGCTATTATATTTTACAATAACGTAACTGACATCACTCTTTATGGGTTAAATTCCAACGATTATATGTCTACTATTCATTTTGAAGATTTGATAATGCCGCCTACATCGATAAGACGGTAGAAAGGCGTCACATTCAAATCGGGGTAAATTTAAACAAGCATAAATTAGGTTTTGTATGAAGTTCTGAGAATAACAACGAGTTAGAAAAGGCAAGCCTACCCAAGTCAAATTAATACAAAACCACCCAATAGCGTGTTGGCATAGTGGTTGGATGTGAAATCCAACAATTAAGAATCTAGTTTCGTTTGTTAACATTTACCCTACATTGTATATGTTTTTGTGTCATTGTTTATTTGTTTCTTTCCAAGTCTCTATTATATTTTACAATAATGTAACAGACAACACTCTTTATAGGTTAAATTCCGACGATTATAAGTCTACTATTCATTTTAACGATTTGATATTGCCGCCTACATTGATAAGAGGGTAAAAAGGCGTCAGATTCAAATCGAGGTAAATTCAATCATGCATAAATCGGCTTTTGTATGATGTTCTGAGAATAACGACGAGTTAGCAAAGGCTGGCCTAGTAAAGTCTAACTAAGTCGAAACCACCCTCAACCATGTTGGCATAGTGGTTGGATGTGAAATCCGTCAATTAAGAATCTTGTTTCATTTGTAAACATTTACCCTACATTGTATACGTTTTTGTGTCATTGTTTATTTGTTTCTTTTCAAGTCGCAATTATATTTTACAATTACGTAACTGACATCACTCTTTATGGGTTAAATTCCAACGATTATATGTCTACTATTCATTTTGAAGATTTGATAATGCCACCTACATCGATAAGATGGTAGAAAGGCGTCACATTCAAATCGGGGTAAATTTAAACAAGCATAAATTGGGTTTTGTATGAAGTTCTGAGAATAACAACGAGTTAGAAAAGGCAAGCCTACCCAAGTCAAATTAATACAAAACCACCCGCAAGAGTGTTGGCATAGTGGTTGGATGTGAAATCCAACAATTAAGAATCTAGTTTCGTTTGTTAACATTTACCCTACATTGTATATGTTCTTGTGTCATTGTTTATTTGTTTCTTTCCAAGTCGCTATTATATTTTACGATAACGTAACTGACAGCACTTTTTATAGGTTAAATTCCAACGATTATAAGTCTACTATTCATTTTTAGGATTTGATATCGTCGCCTACATCGATAAGAGCGTAGAAAGGCGTCAGATTTAAATCGAGGTAAATTCAATCATGCATAAATCGGCTTTTGTATGATGTTCTGAGAATAAAGACGAGTTAGCAAAGGCTGGCCTAGTAAAGTCAAATTAAGTCGAAACCACCCACAAGCATGTTGGCATAGTGGTTGGATGTGAAATCCGTCAATTAAGAATCTAGTTTCGTTTGTTAACATTTATGTAACGCCCTGCTTTTTCATACTTTCCATAATTAGAAAGCTCGCCTTGTAATGCTATTTTTGGAAATCTTGTATTATTGTAGTCGTCTTTTCGTTGTAAAATCCGAGACTTGGATCATAAATAAAATTCGTAATTCTTTAAATTCACCATATACATATTCATACATGTTCATACGTTGGAATTCATTGTACATCGAATCCTTATTTGTAATTCATACTTATACGATACTTATTCACGATGCATGTCCATGCTTGTCCTTAAATTGTTGATACCTAAAAACCACTAATAGTATGCTTATTTATACAACGGTTAATCATCTAATATGTGACATATACTTGTCACTTAAAAACATGTTACATACTTGTACATTACACTTTTTACCTAGTTAAATCATGTTTTATTTCATATTTCACCTGGTTACAAGTTAGGGGAAACATTGTTGCATATTATTACACAACTTAATTAACAAAATTACTCATTATAATGTTTTAAAAATAAAAAAAATAAAGAAAAATGGCAGCCCCAATTCAACAAAATTCAGCCCCATATAGTTGGGTATTGTGGGCTAGTTTCAAGGTTTAACCCCTTCTAAACACTTCTAAAGCCCAACCCATTGAAACCCTAATCCTTCCCCCTATAAATACCACTTATAACCAGCCTCCCTACCACTTTTGCAACACTAAAAACTCTCAAAACATCCTCCAAACCGTAGCTGAAAGCAAGGGTTCGAGTAGATTGACACCCCTTCACGAAAATGAGCGTAACTCACTCAATTCTTATCCGATTCACTCGATTCTTTTTCCTACTACTTTGTATTGACCTTATCTACGTTTCATGGGTTTTTCACAGTAAATAAGTCCCTGGAATTTCCCCAAATAGGCTCCAAAGTGGGCTGTTCGTTTCTGTTTTTATCTAAACTTTGTTAAACTCATCCAACTTGTGTCTAACACATCTCACACCTATGTCCTAATGCTTACAACCTCACTTATGGTTGGTTAAGCTTAAAAACAAGGTTGAGACACTATAAATCAGAGGTTAAAACCTCAAATACTTTCTGTTTTGTTAGGGTATTTAACCCACAAATCATGTCAAGCTTAGATCTTGATGAATGAGTGATTATGGAACAACTTGGGTTGTCCTACATACAATCCTCACATGATTTGATGATTTCTCTATAGTTAGGTTGTTTATGTTATTGTGCTAAACCTAGTTCGTGACCCTCCTTGGTTGTTTTTACATCAAGTGAAGTGGTGAACATTCAAGGGGTTCCTAAATGGAAGCATGTTCTTCCTACCCCATACATGACATCTATGATAACACGAGATGCCTAAATGAAGATCCTAATCTTCTACCTTCTACTTGAATTATTTGACTAAATAATATGTAGTACTTAACCTAGATATATATATACACTCATTCGAACCTTTGATGTTGAACTTATGTTTATATGTTAAAGTAGTAGAACATCACCTAAGACCTAAACCTTGTTGTGATTCTTATGGGTGTTCAACTCATGAAAACATTATCATAACCCTTGTGGTTACCAAGTGTCATACAAGTGTTAAGTGTTAAAGATGATTATTTTCACATGCTATTCTCATATCTTACTTTTATGTTGTTTTAAATACCGAATCTCGACTATAAGCATACTTGAACTTTAACCCTACACATTCAATCTTCTAACCTCATCAACTCGTCAATAATTGGATAATTGGAAAGCATATGCAAACTTTGTGAGTATACTCGTATTTCCCCTTTTTACTTTTACCACTTTTGGGGTGTAACATGTTTATCTATCAACAAACTTACACATGAACATTTTGCTTAAACAAATGAACATTCCTATAACATGCTTGTATACGTGATGGCTTGATGCTTTAAACTTGGATTTATCTTATGTGTTGAATTTATCATTAACTTCGTACGAGCCAAACCGTGACATATGTAGCGCTACAGGATTAACGACCCGCCTCTTTATCTTCGGTTATGTCATGAGCATATTGCGTTTCCTTGGTTTGATATATTAGACACATACCATATTTAAAGGCTTATCTTGAATCACATGCTTGCTATGAGGAATTGTTTAAAACTTATCTTTTGCTATGTATGTATCAAACTTGTATACTCGCCTTTGCTTTTGCATTGAATTATTTTAAACATGTTACAGGTTGATGAGGAAGATGCTAAGAAAAGAAGTAGCGTTGATGCCTAGATACACACATAGACGTTAGGGTTTAATATGTTGTATCAATTTTGTTATGTTGTTATGTTATTTTTGTTTAACTTGTTGTATTTGAATTTCTTGTAATGTTGACAATTTATCTTATGAAATGAAATCGGATTATTTAAATACTTGTCACAATTATTAGCGTTATGATGTCTCGAGCAATCTTCACACTTCGTCTCATCCCGATGTTTCCGCCATTGGTTGGGGTGTGACAATTTATCCTACATTGTATACGTTTTTGTGTCATTGATTATTTGTTTCTTTTCAAGTCGCAATTATATTTTACAATAACGTAACTGACATCACTGTTTACGGCTCAAGGGATATCAATGTATTCGTCACACAGTTTAGTGCGGCGAGGGATCTTCCTACTTTGGACAATCAAAGTCCATGAGGTAGGGAATACATGCTGTATGGAAGGAGACGACCATTTGGTTTCTCCTAATCAACGAATTACCTCTTTTCCCACTTAGGCATATGGCCAATACATGCAAGAGGTACTACGCATTTCATATTGCGATTATTTAGGATATCATTGTTTCAAAACATGTATGAACAACGCGACCTTGAGGTTTCCATGATCAATTGCATTCTTAATTCTTAGGCATATGATAGGCTATATCTGTCCAAATAAAAGCCTAGACCCAATGATACTATGTATCGGAAACAACGTGGCGTTGACAAGAAAATCTACGCCTAGAAAAGGGTCACCTGGCCAGTTTATCATATGCAGTCCAAAACTTGTGTGGCCCAATAATTAAGCAAAGGTTTTAACTTGTGCGATCCAATTAACCTTGTGTGACTAATGGTATCTTGTGCGATCGGAGTTTGGGCTTTGAGGCCCAACTGTATAAAGGTCCAAGTGGTTCGTGTGTGGCCCAAGCCTTGTGCGATCGGCACTATCTTGTGCGATCCACAGGTCTTGTGCGATCATGCAAGATATATGTTGTACACGGTGCTTTAACAGTTGTATCCTATCTTGTGCCATTGGGAGCTTGTGCGATCAGATCAGGTCTTGTGTGACCTGATCTTGTGTGACCGACAAACTTGTGCGATTGGTTATATGATTCCCTAAAATCATGCAAGCAAGTTACTAGTTCCACATCAATTCGTTTGACCAAATTAACAATTTCCATATTTGCAATTTAACAATCAAAACAATCAACAGTTTCCATCCAAACCAATAATCGATCAATTCAAGCAATCATCATGTGATTCGTATAAACCCTAATTAATCATAGTCATGAGCAATAATAAAACGTTCAATCCGGCTCATTAGATTAGTAAACTTTTATATCAATATGCAATCCTAACCATCATGCAACCACTTCGATTATCAAATCACAACAGCCGATTGTATATATATTCGGTTCTAAATCTAGATCATGCAATCCGAATCATATGAATATCATCAAGTACACATGTGAGCCGATTATTATGAACACCAAACTCTAACAGTTTATATCAACAATCATACAATCAAAGTAGTACACTAACCGATTAGAAAGTAGAACAAGGATGATCCAAATCAAAAGCTTAGAGAGAGATGGGGGTGTTGCCGTCGACTTTGAGGGGAGAGAAAGAGAGTAGGGTTTTGATGTGTAAAGTGTTTAGCAAAAGCAATGAAGAGTATACCCCCTTCTCATGACGTTATGCGACATAAGGGAGTGGGCCGAGCCCATCATGGGCTGCCCATTGGTTTCGGATGCAAAGAGTGTGGCCCGAATGGGCTTGTGCGAGTGGCCAACTGTTGCGCGTTCGGGCTTGATTATTTACATACATTCGTTACACCTAAACATATAATTTAACATTCAATTAATCAACCAATATAATATAACACTCAATTAATCAACCAATATAATATAACATTCAATTAATCAACCAAGTTCATATAATCACGTCACGTTCACATACGTTACATTAAACACAAAGATAGGTTTGAATTACGAGTTGTCACATCTAGAGTATCGGACGTGTATGGTTCCGTGTAGAGATGCTCGGTTGGGGGTGAGAAAAAAAAAGGGGGGAGGTGGTGGTGGATGCCGCCTGAGATGTTCTTTTAGTTAAGGATATGAATAAATTGTTATTTAAGATACGTTTGGTTTAAAACTTAAACTGAATCTAGTTTAAATGACAAAAAGTGAGAAATTCAAGTTATGCTTATTTAATAATTATCTTTGATAACATGTTTTATATTTCAACATTTTGATTAGGTTCGTAACACTATTGAGTGTATAGCTGTAAAACCCGTGAGGATCACAATGATATCAATCTAAACTTGTATAAGCGCGGAATTCAAATACAAGTCGATTCAAGAACAATATAAGATCAAATAATAAACAAACAATAAAAGAACTATCAAACCGAAACTTGCATTCAACTGTAACGATGACTGATACAAGATCGGATGGAACTCGGTTCCTTGCTTGTGTCGCCTTGCCTTCTACTCGTAATCAACAACCCTTAATCTATAGATTAAGGGTGTTTATATACAAAACAAGTAGGCCGAAATCTAGGCCCATGCGACTACCATTCTAGCCCAACCCACAAGTGTTTAACCCAAAATATAAACAAACTAGTAACAAGATCAACCCCTAAACATTGTTAACCTACATGAATAAACCTTCAGGTTCCAACAATCTCCCCCTAGGTTTATGCATGCAGGTTCTTCTGTCTTCAGCTGCTTTGATGACCACCACTCATATTATCCTTGTATCCACCAAATCCTCGCTTATGAATATGCATAACAGATGCTACTGCAGACGTCCACCCCTTAGCAATTTCTTCATACTTTTCAGTGGCTCTGATTTGGTTGCTCGCCAGTACTTCAATATCTTCAACTGCAAGATTCAACAAATCAATCTGATCGACCAAACAGTAGCTTTCATCTCCATCACAAACAATCACGGCTTGACCAAGACGTTCATTATATGCCCAAAAGTGCATTGTCTTCAGCGCCCCTTTCGGAATCTTTCTTACCAAAGGAATTGTCTTTTCTTTGTCAGTAGCGGGCCAGTGCACTATCTTCATCCGCTTGTTTGTATATGGATCCCTGATTCCTTTCGCTGGTTTAACAGTGGTATCTGCTGTACGCATCGAAGGAAAACCTTTTGCAACTTCCCTTTTCAATCTCTCGAAGAACATGTGACCAGGTCCATTAAGCTTATCATCCACATAAGGTTTATTTACCAAATCTGTTAAATCTACCTTAGTGAATGACTGAAATTGCCCTGAACGCTTGTACCATTCGACCGGTCCAACTTTCCTCTTAATCCACCATCTGTTACGATCATGATCATAACCCCAGCTAACAACACCAGATCGATTCCCTTTCTTGTCGTAGAGAGTTTCACCAACATCCATCAAATGATGTGTAGCACGTGCATCTTCATCATCAGGATTTGCATTTTTGTTCTTCAGAATTACAAACTCTCTCTTCTTTTTCAACCTCTCTGCTTTCGCTTTCTCTGCTTCTGGATCAGTAACCCTTTCAAAGTACTTTTCCATAGCAGCAGCCTTTTCAGCATTATCTTTCTCAAAAGCTTTCTTTCTGTTCTCTACATCAGTGGGATCAGAAAACTCTTGACCAAATTTCTTTTCAAGCTTGCCTCGCAGATCATAAACAATATTGAACAATAGACCAACATCTCCTTGCAGTTGCTCAATCTGTTGATCTTTCTTCACAATGGTGTCTTCAAGTTGTATAATCTTCGCATCTTTATGAATGGAATCTTGTTCGAGCACAACCAAGCGTTTCTTCATTTCTCTCATACTTATAAACTCATCATCATCACTGGAATCACTGTCGAAAGGCATTCTGAGTGGTTCAATAGGTCGTTTACCACTTGAACTGCCCGGTTCTTCATGAATAGTACCAGAAGGTCCAGCACTAACAGTTTCAGAGGGCCCAGCTTCAGTGTGAGCTTCAACACTAGGCACTGCTTCACTTTGAGCTTCAACATTTGCCATAACTGTATCATCACCTTGAATTCCAGCATCAGACTCAAAGAAATTATCTGTAGTAGTGGTGGTGTCATCAACATTTGTTTCGAAATCAAACTTATATAAACCTTCAGCATCATCAGCAACAGTTACGGATTGATCTTTGCTTTGTTCGATAAACATTCCGGGTCTAGGATCCCGTCTTTTCCTTTTTAGCGGAATATCATCAGAATCCCTTGGGCTTTCTTCAGGCTCTTCAGTAGACACTGACAGATTGGTAGGAGGATTACCCATCGTGTCAGCCACTTTCTTTAACAACAGAGCCAAATTCTCTGCAGAAATCACCGGATTAACAGTAGGAACAGCATCAGCATTGACTTCAGGAGGAAGTTCAAAGTCATCATCATCAGAATCACATGCAATCTCAACACCTTCATCGTCAGAGTTAATAGTGATACGCTCTGGCTCTGGCTCATTTTCAGTATTCCTTTGAATGTCATGTTCTTCAGCAACAATGGCACGTGCAGGTACGGCTTGTGCCCTGACTGGATTCTCAACAATGACTTCGGTCTCTGCAAACTGACCGAACTTCTCTAATTCAATCAAACCCTCAAACTTCTTCTCTGTTCCTTTCTTTGTTGTAAGGGTACCAAAGCAAGAAGGACCCATGGGCTTTAACTCCAGCGTGTTACCCGATCTCTTCAATTCAGGATAACGAGCATTTAGAATCATCTGTACAAATCTAGGATACATCAAAAACTTATCCTTTCGTAGCCCAATAGCATTCCTTTTCATTGCTTCTAGAACGTATCGTGAATAGTTGAACGGCTCATTTGTAATCACGCAAATCAATGCAGCCGTCTGCGTTGTGTTTAACTGATCAATTCCCCCTCGGTTCTCTGTCATGCACAACAGAAACATGTGCAATAATAGTCGCCAGTACGGATGAACAAACTTCTTAACCAGGGGAGGAAATCTTCCTTCATAGCTTAGTCGTGGCAAAATAGCTTCAATTGCTCCAGCAGCAAGCTCGATTGGATCTGTTTCCTGATCATTGAACTGCAATGCATCCCTGATAACCTGCTCCGTCACAATGATCTTCGTCCCATCGATCTCAGCAGCTATTGCTCCCTTTCCTTCAACAATTTCCACTTTTGCTGTCTTCCAGAAATCTCGTATAAGACTTTCATACACAACCGGATTGTCTCGAAGAGCGTGAACAATACGGCATGTATTTAGCCCTTTGATCAAAGACGTGAACAGCTGCTTATGCTTTACAGGTGGAGGTGCCAAATAAGCTACTTGATTGTGCGATGCAATAAACTTTAAGTCCATTTTTCTGCACACCACACAAAACGTATAAGTTTCCAATAGCACAATGATAAAAATTAAAAATAAAACAAACACTGTTACTGTTCACTCGTAACCATGAGTCGCAACCCAAGGTTTCGAGTCGAAACCATGAGTCGCAACCAGGATAACTGAGTCGCAACCATGAGATTGCGAGTCGCAACCATGAGTCGCAACAGGCCAAAATGAGTCGCAACCATGAGTCGCAATCTCGAGGTTGCGAGTCGTAATCATTGGTTTCGAGTCCTGTTGTTCTTGATTGCGACTGGAAACTTCATCGGAAACTTCAACATGTCATCGGAAAATTCATCGGAAACATCAAATCTTCATCGGAATCTTCATAGATTCGCCGGAATCTTCAACAATCCTGCAAAATCTTGAAGAATGACGTCACATTTACCTGTTGATGATCTAACTTGATTGCGAGTCGCAACCGGAATTTGAGTCGGAATCTGATTGTGGCCGGAATTGTTGAGAGAGAATTCAGAGTAGATTGCGAGTGAATAATGAGGTTATGACTCGTAATCAGCCTTTTATATGACCACTGTTTCCCATGGGCCCAAGTCTGTTGGGCTTGGGCCTGATGAACTTGGGCTCAATAAATATTTTCAGCAAACTGATTTAAACAACCCAATTAAGAAACTGATTTTTTTAAATAATAACCCATCAAACCCATTGAGCATTATTTTGCAAAACAAAACCTAAAACAAAAATAAATAATAAAATATTATTTACAAAAATAAATCAGGAAATTTGCATAGATGCTCAGGGATCAAATCACAGGGTCTCGGGCATGACTTCACTTATCAACACTGATCTACTAGAGAATGATCTAGACGATTGTCAGTATATTTGTCCTCTTAAACTCATCTCCCTAGATCTTTTCCATATAACTGCCTGTATCTCTTTTATCATGTTTTGATATTTTAATAATGAGCACCCAAACAAATACTAATCAAATCCCGGAATTATGCACAGCTCACTCTATCATGCAAGCAGTTTCCCTACCACATATTTCACAAGCCCAATCCAAATTTCTGAAATCTTAACTGGGAAGAGGTTGAGAAAAGAACAGAATAGATCTTAGAAAAAGAGATGATATAATATACAGATCAAATGAGTTTTCTCAATTTGATATAGGTTTGTTGGGTTTCTTTTGGGCACTAGAGGGCCTCTTTCGGGTGTTAATTGATCTACAGATCGACAACGTACAGCTAGGTCAGCATGTATCTGGATGCAGCAGAAGCTGACGTTGCCTAGCACCTCCAGGTCAGCATGTATCTGGATGCAGCAGAGGAGGTACACGACTTTTTCAGATAAGATTTCAGAATCAGACCGAAATTGTGTGTATCGGGAAAAGCATACAAACATTCAAATAGACATGAGCTAATTCCAAGTGATTTTCTTTTCTGAGGTCATGTACTGGTTTAGTTCTGAACAGAAACAGCTATTGTTTCCAATCTTAAGGATAGAGCCTACCAACACATCATACTAGAGTCAAACAATTTCGATACTGGTCTTACATGAGTCAGCCCTTGACCATAAAGTGAAAATTCATTTCATTTCCCAGTCCAGCCATACTTCCTTTTGAAACTCTTTTTGTATTTTTCGATTTTTTTTAATGTTTTTGTATTTTTCGATTTTTCTCCCCCTAAATTTGTGCATAAATAAAAACTACCTAAGAATAGAAAACTTTATGAACAAATTTACCTACGAAAAACAAAACAAAACAAAATATGCTCAATCAGTAAAACGGATCATTTTTAGAAAATCCACAAGCACTCTAAATTTCGAGCTGCTGACAGGTTTAGTGAACAAATCGGCAGCATTTGCATCTGTATCGATTTGTTCAAGCGTAATCAGACCTCTGTCAAAACAGTCTCGAATGAAATGAACTTTAATATCAATGTGCTTGGTTTTGGAGTGAAAAACAGGATTTCTAACAATTTGTATTGCAGCATCATTATCGCAGTAAATAGTAGTGTTAAGATATGTCAAACCATAATCCTGCAATTGATGTTGCATCCACACCACTTGAGAGCAAGAAGCAGAAGCAGCAACATACTCAGCTTCAGCTGTGGATATCGCTACCGTTTGTTGTTTCTTGCACTGCCAAGAAATGAGCCGATCACCCAAAAATTGACATCCCGCAGAAGTGGATTTCCTGTCACTGTCAGTACCTCCAAAATTGCTGTCAGAGAAAGCAAACAAGTCAAAATTGGAATCTCTCGGATACCACAGACCAAACCGAGGTCGGCCTTTTAGGTACCGAAAGATCCGTTTAACAGCAATAAGATGAGAAGTTTTAGGATTAGCCTGATAGCGTGCACAGTTGCAAACAGCGAACATGATGTCCGGACGGCTAGCTGTGAGATACATCAATGACCCAATCATTGACCTATATTGACGTTGATTTACAGACTCTCCTTCTTCATCTTCAGTCAACAATGGTCTCTCAGCCATAGGTGTCTCAGCAGGCTTTGCATCCGTGAACTTGAACTTTGCCAGCACATCATCCACATACTTCCCTTGATGAATCAGAATTCCTTGCGAACTCTGCTTGACTTGAAGGCCCAAAAACAGAGTCATCTCCCCCAGAGCACTCATTTCAAACTTTTTCTTCATGACTTTCTCGAATTCCTTGCATAGATCCTCGCTTGTTGATCCGAAAATAATATCATCAACGTAGATTTGAACCAAGATTTGATCACTGCCTACCCTCTTGATGAACAGAGTCTGGTCAATAGTGCCACGTGTATATCCATGAGCCAACAGATGTTCTGTTAGGGTGGCATACCAAGCTCGAGGAGCCTGGTGTAACCCATACAGTGCCTTGTCTAACTTGTAGGCATAATCAGGATGATCTGGATGCATGAATCCTGGCGGTTGCTCGACAAAAATTTCCTCCTTCACATCTCCATAGAGAAACGCGGTCTTGACATCCATCTGATAAACAGTGAATCCCATGTATGACGCGTACGCCAAAAAGATCCGGATGGCTTCAAGTCGTGCAACCGGAGCATATACTTCATCATAATCCAGTCCTTCGATTTGCCTAAATCCCTGAACCACCAGTCTTGCTTTGTTTCGAACGATGACTCCTGCAGAATCCTGCTTGTTTCGAAATACCCATCTAGTTCCAAGCTTACGCTTTCCTGCTTGCAACTTGACAAGCTTCCATACTCCAAGTTTTTCAAACTGGTTCAGCTCTTCGTGCATAGCATCTACCCAGCCAGGTTCCTGCAAAGCTATATCAATGGTTTTAGGTTCGATTTGAGAAAGATAACTAGAATATAAGCAAGTGTTAATGGTCCCTGATTGACTCCTGGTCAAAATTCCTGCATTTACAGGACCAATCACATTTTCAATTGGGTGATTGCGTTGAACACTCGTCGGTATGGCCAAATCTGGTACCGTCTCCTCTTCAGTGGTGGTGTTGCTACACTCCCCCTCATCAGGTGCACTGGTAGTGTGAATTACAGGAGAAGTGACTGTACAATCCTCAGGGATTGGATCAGGAAACATTGCAGAGTCACTGGTTGATGCACCTTCAGGGGATTGATTGACCATCGGTGTCGGTGTAGGGTGTTGCGTGAACACCATTCCCGGTGGATCAACAGTATGATGCTTCACAATTTCTTCCATCTGTACTTCGTCCTCTGTATCTTCAAACGACAATGGTTGTTTTGGAACTGATTTACCTGCAACTGAAACATCACTTGATAAAATGTTAAATGATTTAAACAGAGCAGAATAATCATATAACCAATCTGGACCGACTCTAGCGTCCGTAGCATTCTCTTCAAGCCATTCGATGTTGCACGACTCAACGACTTTCCTAGTTACTTTGTTGTATACCCTATAAGCAGAGCCTTTAGCATATCCAACAAAGTAACATTCGTCACCTTTGACTTCAAACTTTCCATTTGAGTCCATTAGTAATAATACACATGGACAACCAAAAATACGAAAGTGTGAAACCGAAGGTTTATGTCCTTCCAGAATCTCATAAGGGGTTTTCATGTGACGTTTATTAACTAAAGCATGATTCTGGATATAACAAGCCGTGCTAACAGCTTCGGCCCAAAAGAAGCTAGGAAGCTTTGAATCAGCCAGCATGGTACGTGCTGCCTCAATTAGAGTACGATTCCTTCTTTCAGCCACTCCATTCTGTTGT
Organism: Helianthus annuus; assembly: GCF_002127325.2. NCBI lineage: Eukaryota > Viridiplantae > Streptophyta > Magnoliopsida > Asterales > Asteraceae > Helianthus > Helianthus annuus. The sequence goes on along the minus strand of NC_035443.2, from coordinate 184,796,253 downwards.
GGAGTGCGAGGCGCACTGAACTGTCGATCAATTCCCTTTTCACTGCAGAACGTATCCAAAGTAACATTCTTGAATTCTGTCCCATTGTCTGATCGAATAACCTTCACCTTAGTACTCGCTTGATTTTCAGCCAATGTAATGAACTGTTTCACCAGTGCAGCAGTTTCGTTTTTGTGACTGAGAAAATACACCCAAGTGTAGCGAGAGTAATCATCGACGATTACTAGACAGTAGGCTTTCTTCCCGATACTCAGCACATTCACTGGACCAAAAAGATCCATGTGAAGTAGTTCGAGTACAGCTTTTGTCGAGGGTACTGGTTTAGACTTGTGAGGTTTTCGATGAGCCTTCCCTTTCGCACAAGCAACACACTTCTCCACCAACATGAAATCCTTGATCGGAAGATCTCGTACCAATTGACCTTTAGCTAGACGATTCAGATTTTTCATATTCACGTGCCCGAGTCGACGGTGCCACAATAAACCATCATGCTCTGAAATCTTCGAGAATAAGCAGGTGATCTCTTCACACGGCTTCTTGTTCATATCAATGACGTAAGCGTTTCCTTTTCTTTCAGCAGTCATCAAGAACCAGTCTTCTGGAATAACGATCCCAGGCTTCAGAACATGACATCCCTTCTTCGTAAAATGAACTGAATTCCCTCTATCACAAATCTGCGAAATGCTCAACAGATTGTGTTTCAGTTCTGGAACATAATTGACATTTTCAAAGCTGAGAACACCGTTTTGAACAGTTCCTTTCAAAGTGATTCTGCCAGATTCACCTCCCGCAAATGAGACATATCCACCATTAAATTCTTTGACATTCACAAGTTGGGATAAGTCTCCTGTCATGTGCCTGGAACAGCCACTATCCATGTACCAGAGGCGCACGGTAGTCCTCCACAGCTGTTCCTGCACGAGTAGCGGGATTAGTTAGATTTAGGAACCCAGCTCATAGTGGATCTGGGTTTCCCTTGAGCATCGAAATACGTTACTCTTTGCCACACTAAATTCTCTTTGTTTAGAAATTTTGAAACATTTCTATTTTCGGCCTTTTGAGGATATGACTTCATTGGATTGGATTGCATGCCATAGCCCTTAGGTTTCCAAAACTGTCTTGACCAGTTAGAATTTAAACTTTCAAATGCGTTACCAAAATAATTTCTCCGATTACGCTGAAAATTTGTTTGTCGATTCTGATTATGGCGTTTGGCTGCATTCCAATCCTGATCAGAAGGTCTAGTCCTATGATGATCGTTGCTCTTCATCGCCTTAGTCCGAGCAGACTTCATAGACTCCGAACATTTAGATCGATTAGACGTAACTTTCTGATTTCGCCCTGATGGTTTCTTGTCTGGTGTCCTTGGGAGTTTACCACAATTTCTGGCAATGTGGCCAGCAATGCCACAGTTAAAACATGTTTGACGCTTCACATTTTGAACATTTTTGACATTAGGTCTCTGCTTGTTTGATTTCGTGTGATTCAACGTTTTAGTTTTCTGACCATGTTTGACTTGTGGTTTTTCTTTAATCAACTTTTCGTCTGATGATTTCACCTTTTTACCAACCCCCTTTTCCTTTTCACTTACTCTTGATTCCGAATTTGAACATGTATGAGCTTCATCCAAATGCGTTTTATCAACACATTTATCATCTGAAACTGATTCAGGTTCACTTTCCGAACAAGAAGAAGTTTCAACAATATGCTCTTCCTTAATGCATTTCTCGAGTGAAACTGATTCAGGTTCACTTTCTGATCCTGAAGAAGTTTCATCAACATGCACTTTCTTAATGCATTTCTCGAGTGAAACTGATTCAGGTTCACTTTCTGATCCTGAAGAAGTTTCATCAACATGCATTTCCTCAGAGCATTTACTTTGTGACACCGATTCTGATTCATTTGGTAATTCGGTTTCCAATGGGGTCCCACTAGATTCAACATTAGGGACACCCACTGAGACAGATTCAGAAGAAGAATCAGGATACACTTGATTTTCTTGAGAAATAGTTTCAGTGGTTTCACTGAATGCATCCTTGGGGACCGCACCTGTAACATTATCACAAGCTGAAACATTTGATAAGTTATCATCACAAGCATTAGCTGAAAAACAATCATCACCACAAATATTGTTCAAATCATCCACACAAACATTATCAGTTTTGCCCAAAACAGCAGGCTCACAAGACGAAACAAACGCAGAAAACGACGCAAACAAAGAATTTGTAAAAGCAATGTCAGACTCAGTTGGTTCAGAATAATGTTCAAAATAAGGTTCAGAAACGTTTGAAACAATAACTGGTTCACTCCCATGAACATCATCACATCTTACTTCTGAGCTATCATCTGCACATGACAACGAGATGTTAGGATCAATTGTGCCTTTAGGAATAAACTTTAAAGGCGAGGACTTTTGTGGCTCAACAGGTTTGTTGTGAACAGACGATTTGCTAGATGAGCCATAAGTCATTTTGCTTTCATTCAAGATCTCCTCCTCAGACATTGGCAAATAAGTGTAATTGTTATTGTATGGAGGAGGAGTCTGATTGTAACCCAAACCCGACCCTTTCTTTTTAGAGTAAGCCAATTGTTCATCACACAGATTTTTTACTAACTTACTGGAGGAATCAAATTTCTTGATGTTTAATTGATTGATTTGATATTTGTCTCTTACATTCTCCAGTTCCTTAGTTACTTCACATAATTTTTCTTTTACTATCATGAGTTGGGCTTTAGCTACACTGACATCGTCCTTTAGTTGAACGATGTCCTTACGCTGAGCTTCGACTTTCTCTTTGAAAAGTTTTTCATTTTTCGTTAAAGTGAAATTCTTTCTTTTAATTTCATTGTAATCTTCGATAAGCTCAGCGTTGTGTATTCTATAAGCCTCAACACGTTCCCTACATTCAGGAGTGCAGAAAACTGAAATTACCTCTTCTTTGGTGAGACCTTTGACAGGTGCTGACAGGATTTGAGTCATGAAAGCGAAATCGTCAGCAGCAGTCTCTTCCTGTGGCTCAGGGTCATGCTCGTTTGAGGTCATGAAAGCAATGTTAGAAGTTGCAGCTTGATTATCTGGAGCTGATATGTTCAGACGCTCAATCTCAGAAGACCAGTCAAAGTTGACATTTGGCTGCACCACCAGCGCTTGTGCTAATCCCTACGGCTGTGGACTTCCAGAGGCAGCTGCATCTGCTATACTTGTAGTGGACACAAGAGCCCTTTCTCGATTAGGAGTAGCTGGTTGTGCAGGAGTTGTTGGATTCTGATCTCTGTTCATGGGTGGCTTCGGGCAGTTCCTAGCATAGTGTCCTTCCTCATGACAGTTGAAACAGCGAAGATTGAAGGGCACTTTAGAAGCTCCATTCCAAGCGTTACCCCACCTGTTTTTACCCGTTCTCTTCACAAACTTTTGAGCTCTGAATGCCGCCATTGCCATTTGCCAGGTGATATCCATTTCCTCAACATCATCTGGATGAATCTGTGACAAATCATCTTGACTCCACTTTGGTGGATCAAGCTTCCCTGCAAGAAAAGCATTCAAACAGTTGATTACAGAAGCTGCTATGTCTAGCTTTTCCTTTGACTGATTTGCGAAGAATGCCATCATCTCATTGTTCGTAGAGTGAGCAGAAGCAGAGGCAGCAGCAGATGCCTTTCCAGCATTTTGAACTGAAGCTGGAGAAGCTGAAGAGACGATTTGATTTGAGGATCCAGATTGAGAGACAGAGGAATTATTGCGAAACATCTGAAATCCTCCTTGTGATAGAAGAGCTGTGTTGCTGTCGCTAGACGTGGTTGGAGCTATTGAGAAACCGGCAGCCAGCATGCTGTTCTTGTAGTTAGTCTCTCTCTGCTTGTCATCCAATTCACAAGCTTTGATATGCGAGATCATCTCAGACAGGGTGCATCTTGCAAGATCTTTGGTCTTCTTGATCATAGCAACATGATGATCCCAACTCTTGGGCAAAGCATTGAGAAGTTGTCTGTTGGTGGAGGCGTTTGTGGTATGAATTTATTCCATCTGCATTTGAGTCACCAGCTTGACAAACCTTTGGATCTGATTATCTACTGTTTCACCATAAATATGGTTGAAATTGTTGAAATTTTGTTGCAGCAAGTTCCTTCGACTTTCTTTCATATCTTCGTTACCTTCATACACTTCTACCAGAGAGTCCCACAGTTCCTTGGCAGATTTGCAGGTGCGAAAGCCCATGGCAATATTAGGACCCAAACCCATGGTCAAGTAAGAGAAAGCTCGATCATCTTCTTCAACAATAAGCAAATCATCTTCAGTGTATTGTTCTCGAGGCTTCTTAACTTTAACATCAGGTTCTGTAGGACTTTCCATCATAATTTCCCTAGGTCCCCTCAAGATGCTGCGCCATAGCTTGTAATCTTTAACCTTAAGATGCTGTTCAAAGCGCCACTTCCACTCGGGAAAGTCGTTGGCATCAGTTAGCCTAGGAATGCGTGATGTGGTCCCAAGTTTTGAATCAAGTTCTTGTTGCTGAGTTAGGGTAGACAATTCACTGTTGGTGGTTGACATTGCTAATTAATCAGTTAATTAATTAATTAATTTTATTTAGTCCAAAGTCAACAGTCCAAATGTCCGTCACAATGTGTCGTTGCGAGTCGAAACGGGGTTGCGAGTCGAATTTGCGAGTCGTGATTGAAGATGGTTGCGAGTCAAGTCAACCTTGGATGCGAGTCGTAACCGGAATGGTTGCGAGTCGTAACAAGACAGGATGAGCCGAAACCACGATTGCGAGTGAAGATCAAACAAGCCGGTTGCGAGTCGTAACTGGGCAAGATGAACCGAAACCAAGACTGATTGCGAGTCGTAACTGGGCAGGATGAACCGAAACCAGCAACTGTTGCGAGTCGTAACTGAAACGTGATGAGCCGCAACTAAGAGATTGCGAGTCGTAACCTGCAAAACAAAAGTGATAAGAACTGTTTACTCGCAATCCTGACTTTTCAGCAAATTCCAAAATTCAAAGATATTGTAATCTTTGAATCTGTTGCACCGAAATCCCGAAAAATCAGCAAACACCAATGCTGAAATCAACAGAACCAAAATCAGTGATTTTTCAATGAATTTTTTAAGAACAGTCGATGAACAGATCTGCAAACACACTTCAACAAACCGGATCAGTAATATATGAAACTTCTTGAATCCGATTGATATCAAAACCGAGCCCTTGAATGGCTTCAATGGCTCTGATACCAATTGTAAAACCCGTGAGGATCACAATGATATCAATCTAAACTTGTATAAGCGCGGAATTCAAATACAAGTCGATTCAAGAACAATATAAGATCAAATAATAAACAAACAATAAAAGAACTATCAAACCGAAACTTGCATTCAACTGTAACGATGACTGATACAAGATCGGATGGAACTCGGTTCCTTGCTTGTGTCGCCTTGCCTTCTACTCGTAATCAACAACCCTTAATCTATAGATTAAGGGTGTTTATATACAAAACAAGTAGGCCGAAATCTAGGCCCATGCGACTACCATTCTAGCCCAACCCACAAGTGTTTAACCCAAAATATAAACAAACTAGTAACAAGATCAACCCCTAAACATTGTTAACCTACATGAATAAACCTTCAGGTTCCAACAATAGCATATATATAATATTTAATAATATTACAACTCTATAATATATTAATTTTTATATATAATTAAAAAAGATAGTAAAAGAAAAGAGTATGGGAAGCCTGAAATTTCTAACTAAAATATTCATTATTAGCCAAGCATGATATTTAGAAACATGAAACGAAATTGGTGGTAACTTATAATTTTAAGTGTAATGAGGAAGTCCAAAATTGGTGAATCATTCTTTTTCAATCTTCAAAATATAAATTTCTCAAATCTCAATTAAGTGAACATTAACTATATATACTTCTAAATCGAGTATGATTTTTAATGCGACATATGACGTTGGGATTTTAAAATTCAAAAATCACAACTAATATATATAAGATCCCTCTCTTTGTTTTACAAATCACAACTGATTCAATTTTTTTTACTGAATTACAAGTTTTGTCCTTTATCTTTATAATAAATTTCAAGCGGTGTCCTTTATATTTTAAATTGATGTGTTTTGTACTTAATGTTTCAAAATCCTACAAGTTATGTCCTTTAAACCTAACTCAGTTAGAAATTTCTGTTAAATCTGGTCATGTGACTTGCACATGAGGATAATTTTATCAATTTACCTTTCAAGGACTAATTATATAAATAACTCATTTTATTTTATTAAAGAATACTTTAAAATCATATATTAAAAAAACCCAATTTTCTCTCTTTCTACCATACCCTGCGCTTCCACCACCGCCACCTGTTTCCACCATAACCACCATCGTTGCAACGGCACCATAACCACCATTATTTCCAGCAGAGATCGAGACCTGCTTATCCTGGTCGCCAACACCGCCGACGATGACCACGACGCTTGTCTAAACCCTCGACGTCGTCCACTTCATCTTCTTACAACTCCGACCGTGAGGTATCTCTCTTAGTTGTTTAAAGTTGTTATTTAGAATGTAATGCTTGTTGTTAGATAGTTTTAGGGTTTATTGTTTTTATGTGGAATTTTATTTGGGCCTGGTTAGGGTTTTATGGGGAGAGAAGTGGAATATTGAGTTTTAATGTGTTATTGATGGATTCAGATGGAATATGTTAATTGTACAAATTGTTTTCGAAATGAAAAAGTTAGGAATAAAGTGGTTAATGATGTAAAGTGATCTGATTTTGAAGTGAAATTGATAGATCAAAGTGCCATGAGAGAGAGATAGAGATTCAGTGAATGCTCTAACCCCCTTAACCCAAATACCTTCTTTCCTCAGGCAAACCCAAAATTCCCAAAACCCCAACCCCGTTGATCAGTGCAGACTGCAGAGATCAAAAAGGCAGAAACGTACCGGCAGAACCTGTCGACTCTTTGGACCGGAAAGGTTAGTTTCTTTTTTATTGTTTCTTGTTCAACCTCAAAACTAAATGTGAAACTTGATGTTGAATGAAACTTGTTTAGACGGGCTAACCTACTACATATATGGATTTAGAATGAATCTAATAATAAAATTTAGAGTGAACACATACATGCATACACTAAAATGAAAGGGTTCCGGTGGTTAGGGTACGAAAGTATGCAAACTTCAAAAACAAATTAGGGTTTTTAATCACTTGTAACATATCCAGCTGACTATGGCTCCTCTTCTCTTCTTCATTTTAGTTGCCGATTTCTTATGAGGTAAATTGTTAAATGTTTGAATTATAGAATTAGTTTGATTCTATCTGTTAATGAAACCTTTATTCAACTGATGAAATTGCTATAGAGTTTGGAGTTTGGGACTAAGTTTTATTAATGGACCTAAATATGAATTAGGCATACTAAGGGTGTCAAAACTAAAAGGCAATGGTTATTCGCCTTCCTTTCTTAGGTATCGCTTGTATAAAATCAAAAAGCCGATTAATGTCATACACTCATGGTTCCATAAGGAATATCCTAAAGTTATATGACATAGGTTAGGATCGTTTGCAATAAGATTGGAATCAGTGAATCATACGTTGAAATATAACTTAATGCCATTAATATTAAGTTTAAAAGAGCCTTGGTTCACCTGGTTTGGCACCACAAATTAATGTTATTAGACTCATGCTATAGTTTATATTTATGTGAAGACATCTCAAACATAGTGGTCAATAGCAATCTTAGCGATCGCTATAGCGCGCTACGTAGCGTATATGTCTAGTGTCGCTATTAGGGTTGTAGCGATGGATAGTGAGAATAGTGATACTTATTTTTTTTTTGTCTTTAAATATAAATAGCAATTAAATAGCTGGATTTTAGGTTTTTGTTAAATATAAATGTAAAATAGCATATATATACCAGGGCATTTTGATATAATATACATATAATTATTTCTTTTAAATATTCTAGTGTATCGCTATTTATAAAATAGCCGCCCGCTATTAATCCCTATTCTATGTAGCGTCATACCAATAATTTAAAATGAGATTAGTTTTGTTTTAGTGAAGTTGAAAAAGAGTTCTTCCAACATGTTTCGGTCGAAGATGTAATGCAACGATTTCAAAAGATGAGAACTCGTAGGGAACAACTATAGGTAGGTTTTTTTAATTACGTAAAGACCATCATATTTATATTATGTGTTTTTTAATTTCTAATGACGGTGTTTTTTTTATTATTGTATCGTATATTTATTATGTGATGAATCATGAACCTTACCCGATCCTAACCGTTGAACCGAACCGGAAATTTTTATGTTCATTTCTATGAAATTTGAGAATCTAAAAACAGTGATAAATCTAAAATCCGAAATAATACAAAGTTGATAAATCTAGATACCTGGCTCAGGTCACCCAGTTCTCACCAGAGTTACCTGGAATTTGTCGGAATCCACCGAGTTCTAGCCGTCGTAATCCCATATCGTGTCGAATAGGTTAGCACTGTGCGATGGATAAAATCAAATCAATGAAAACATTTGATCAAAGATGAACCCTAGTCTGAATAAATCAATGTAATAAAACTGAAAAAAAATCCCAAGCGGAAACTAATTCGTAAAAAAACGAAATCTAACTAAAAATAAATTCTAATCAAACCTAAAAATGTGAAATGGATTATGAAGAAATCAAAACACAATACCTTCGATCAACAAATGGATAACCACTAATCCAAGCAAAAGAAACTAACAAACCTTGGATGTGCATTCTATTTCAGCGTATTTGTTGTTGACACAGAGGGAGGGAACTGAACAGTATAAGGGATTTGCTTCCCTCACATATGATGTCTGTCGTAATGGACATGCAAAAACCTATTTAAACTAATAGTATAGAATAAGCAGGGTATCGAACCAAGGGAGGATTGTGGAAAGCGTTTTTATGCTAAGTATTGATTAACTGTTACTGAATTGAGAAATCGGGTTGTTTGATTATGTGAAAGAACTAAATTAACCAGTAAAAATTTGTGTTTTAATTCAATGGGATAAAGGATGGTTCCTCCAGATTTCAGGTTTTGCAATTAACTTCAATTATGTGTTTAATCAAAACATTCACATAGACATAAATGTTTAACCTAATTAACCAATTGTGATAACCAACGACTAAGTACTCTGGTCAATACATAACGGGAGGTTATCGAGTGATTATCAGTTACAATTACAAACCCTAATCCCATGTCAAATATATCCCAATTACTAGAACTCTCGGGAACTGAATGCTTAGAAATCAAGGTATAAATAAATGCAACTAGTTAAAATCAGTCAATTAAATCCATGGGGAAAAGCATCAGATGCTTAGATCATCAAGTTACAATGATTAAGAACACATAAAAGTACCTAATTACACAAACCCTCCATCCAGAGGAAACCACAAAAAGTTTAGCCGCTCATCTCGCACGAAGAATCTTCAAAAGCTTGAATTGATGAAGAAATCATGGTTGATTGGGTGATGGAATGGAGAATCTTGATGGATTTAGGGTGAAAAAGTCTTCTATCTTTTGTATTTTGATGCCTTGGACCGATTGGGAATGATAGATAATGAGAAAACTAGGGTTTTTATCTTATAAAACCCTCTAAAATAAGCCCAATTCGCGCTCCCCTATTGCCCAGCTTCACCCACACTTCAGAACCGTGGGTCACAGTTTACCTTTGCTGCACTAACACGAATTCTGAACAGGGAGTCACAGTCTGAAGTGGGGGTCACGGTATAGACTTGCTGTTGGTTTTATAACTACATACTCGTGAACCATGTCCCATGGTTTACAAACCATGGGTGAAAACGTGAATTGCCTCACTTTCCTCCAACAATTGTGCAGCTTTCATAGAATGGCAAGATTGGTCCCCCAACTAAACTCCCATCATCTTCTTAACATATACCCATCATATAACTTTCGTTTAATGACCCGGAGACCCCTCAAACTTCAATATCACTTATGTCTTCAATATTTTAACTATGATTAACTTCCAGTTAATTACCAAACGGCCCCTATACTTTGTAGAATCTCGTTTCTTGCATATTTAGGCACAAAGCAACTTCCAATTAAGTACCGAATGGTCCCTGGACTTTGTTCTTTCATACTCCTTTCACTCGAAAGCCTTCATATCACCCAAGCAAACTTCAATATTCATCCTCGAGCTGCAATATCCCATCCAAAGCTCACAACTTCATCTTTAACCATCGTAAATGCACCGATTTACGTATTTTACCTACAAATCACCAAAATCTCATAGTTACTTCATTCCAAGCAAATAGACACATCAAATACACATAAATCATGATAATTTTTTTTTAATAAACATGGCACTTAAATATAAACCGACAATATCATTCCACATGAAAAAGGGCAATTACAAAGCAATGGCAGGTAGTCGGGCAACAAGTTGCGCCGCCACCCCTTTTTGAATAGAAAAACCAATTCTACTAAATACAAAGTTTGAAACCTTTAGCGACGAAGAATTACTATTAACGACTTTCCCACACTAAATCTCGGGTTTCACCCTCTCCATCACATTCCCACACTTGCCTTTGCTTGTCCCCAAGCAAACCAACTAGGACTAGTTACCATAGCAACAACACCTCTAAACTCCCTAACCGGTTCAACCTGTTCAGTCCCAAGTCATACCCATCCCATAGACTGACACAATCGAGATTGACAGTCTGACAAGTAATTGATGCACTAAAAAAAACTTAAGACTTGTCTATCTAAAACTAACATGTTTACAATTAGACACATGCTACACACCCCTCACAATGTACTCTCCTCTCGGGTTAATATCTGGACTAGCGTGTAATGTGCTAGTATATAAACACTTAATAAGCAAACACGAAATCCTGCAATGATAGGCTTGTATGACAATCACACCTCCACTGTATCATCTAACTTGGCACATATCAAAAGGACTTTCGGGTTTTGGGCTTACGGTAAAGGTAGGAAAATATTTTTTTAGGTTCTTTTTCTTTCCTAATTGGCTTACAAACAATAACCAAACCGTGATACTTTATTCAAACACATCTTATACTATTGGGTTGGTTTCTACCCAAGAACATAAACGATACTCACAATACTTATATTTTTTTTGTTCTTTTCTTTTTCATTTTCCTTCACATATTTTTCTATTTTTTACTTTCTTTTTTTTCTTTCATAACAATATCATCACGGTCGGTTTTTCACAGTAGATAACGGGCGAACAAACGAAAGGTAGTTAGGCTCAACAGGGCTACTAATGGAAATTTGGTGAATAACACGAAGGAACACAAACACAAAAGGTGTAATGGGAAATCCTAATGCCTTTATCATATATGTGCACATGTCAAACCCACAGTCTCAGCATGCATCGAGTCACACAAGTTCTAACACAGAATAACACGTAGCCTGCACTCAACAAATGAATTCATCATATAATGTATCCTATCCGTCTACAGGCTCAAGATCTCACTAAGAAAAGGTAAAAAGGTTGAAGACATGTAGCATATGCAATTAAAACATGTTACCCCTAGATAGACATCTCTTTTCAACTCGTTTCCTATAAAACACTTGTCAAACCTACTCTCATGAAACTTAAAGGGATAACCATGACAAGGGACTAATCTAGCTTACTACCGGTAAGAAGCCTATTAGTGATTGAAGATTTAGGTTTTCGTATCCAATTAGCTTGTTTAAGGCGATGAAAAATTTCAAAATTTTCAAAATTTTCAATTTTCATCGATTTCAATCACTTTCAATCGCTTCAAAGCTTTATCCACGAATCCCTTCCCGGGCTCTCCCATCCCCACACTTGGGATACATTGTCCCCAATGTATGGTGCTTTTAAAATATAGCCCGGGAAACAAACCAACTATCCTAAATAAGCGGCTAACTCATACCAAAACAAACCAACGAAACACATCCCATAAAACGACACATAGAGTTTGAACACCACCAAGTACAAAACATGAAACAAAAAAAATAAAATAAAATAAAATAAACAGACAGTTAAATGTTCAGAAAGGAAGGAGCACATGGACCTAAACATGTCAGAGAGTGCTCACTAATATGATGGACTTGGTGGTCCACCATAGTATCCACCTAAATGCTCATAGAATGAGCTCATATCAAATATGTCTGCTAGATGCCCTCCTTGCTGCTCCTGTTACTGTGCAAATGACGACTAAGGCTCTTGATGTTGTTGCTGCACAGGATACTTATACGGTGGTGGCCAGTACGGGTACGAACTCTGAAAATGTGGCTCCGAACACTGTCGCGGGAGCCACATTAAGCCATGTACTTGAGGCATCGGATGTCGAGGCATGCCTGGCTCATACGGAGGTAACTGACTATAATCCACATACGGTGGATTTTCAACAATGGGGACCCCGACATAATAATCCAGATGCCTTCGAGTTTGATTCCTGTCATAAGCTTGCAAATTCAGTTCCATCTAAGCATCCATATGCCTTACCTGATCAGATCGACGCATGTACACCATCAACTCATCATGCTGTCGTTCTCTATTGACATCCTGCCTCGTCCCTTGATCATAGATAGCCCTCTGCCACATTTCCCAATCAGCATACTCCGGTGGCCGACTACTATCTACTCTCGCTTGCATCTCGTCGTCAAACACTCCCCATGAATAACCCGAATGTCTCGGCTCATACTGTACCATTTCTTCTACTCGAACACTAGACCCCTCGCCACCAAGTTCTCCAGCTGCCCTTTTTCTTCTTATCAACTCCTCATACTGGAGTCTAAGTCATCCATTCCGCCCTGACTCGGTTTCTCCTTACCCCAGTGAAAAATCTTCAACTTTGCTTTATCACTGAATTCAATTTTGTGCCACACTTTTGTTTGCTTGTATAAATGGTTCTCATGCAAGCAAACTTCGCTAAGTCGGTAAACTATATGCGGCCTATCGTACGGTTTCTCTTTTGGAAGCAAACCTTGTTGTTTTTCTAACAACGCACTGATCAAGCGCACATGAGGTGTCAGTTTCTTTCCTTTTTGATTTCGGCATCTCCATACATTTCAGCAATACCAGATGTCGAAAGGAGAACTTGATTTCTCCAGTCAGGATAGCATATAAAATTGGTATTTCCCATAACCTCAGCATCGATTTATCACCTACCCTCGGGCTCACATTCGCTGTCACAAAACTAAACAACAACCGTACCAACGGCTTAAGATGGTCTCGCTTCATTGTGACTTCTCCCTTCTCTAGCATAAACAATTCTCGGTGCATTACACTCTCATCGGCCAGATTTTTCTGATGCAAGAACAGATCATTTTCCTTGACATAGTTATAAAACTTATCTGCCTTTGAATCAAATGGGGCCAACTGTTTCAGGGTTGCAAATGACATTGTAGCCGGCTTCCCGTTCACCATGCCGGTCAATGTAGTGGTCTTCGGCGGGGTCGGCCGGTCATCCTTTGTCAGTGTGCTCATCCATTCTAAAACACTTTTCAAATAAATATCCCCGTTTTTGTTACCTTGAAATTCCATCACAGCCCCCCACCCAAGATCTTCTAACATCTTGTGGAAACCCAAAGCTTTGAAATCAGGCTTGTACACCACTTTCTCGAGAGCCAAATTAGCCTTAATCGTCGATTCCGCGCCCATTTTTTCATAATATAACTCCGGTTGATAGGCGGCGGCCATCTTGCTAAGCGATCCTTCCTTCCATTGAATCGTATACGGAACATGCGCAAGACCGTATTGCGGTTCTATGACCGCTGTTTGCACTTCCTCCATTTTGGCGTCCCTAATTTCGATTCCAGTGCCTCTCCTTTTCCTCTCTCTAGCCGGTGCGGCAGGCTCCACCGCTTTTTGTTTTCCTGCATCTCTCTTTCGAGCCATCTGCACACAACTAGCCAAACAACACAACACTTAATTAGTTTACTTTGGTTTAAGCGCAATCAAGAACAAGTGTATGTTCCTGTGAACATCCCCACACTTGTTCTACATCATGACCATACTTACTAGTTCGTGAAATCATCACCTATAAGGTCCGATTCACTACTTTCAATAAGACTTTCGGAATTGTTATCATACGGCTTTTAAAAAAGTCTTACATCATCAACAATGGTCATATGTTCATCTAAAAACATGTGTATACCCCCACCCTCTTTAGTTCAACAATTCAAGAACAATGTTCGTCAATGTATGACTCCTAAAACTCTTAACCAAACATAATATGACTAAGCATGCAAGAATCAAAAACAAAACAACTCACCATACCTTGACTTCATCGATTACAAAGAATGCAGGGGCGAAAATCATACCTTTCTGTCTTAGGAGGCTTGGAAAAACACTTATGTGACTTTAGATTCACGTTAGAAGAATAACCCCCAAATTTGGAAATTAGGGTTCTTCGTGCTCGATATGATTCGTGAGATTCTGGATGTTTTCAGAGGAAACCGAGGTTACAGATGTGTTCCTCTCGAAAAAATATTCAAGTTAGAGCCTTGAATTGTCACACCCTGGCTTTGCGGAAGCCTGGTTATTTTGGTGTGACTTCTTAATACCATAGCTTAATCATAACAAAGCTACATGAATTTAAAATATGCAAGATCATCCATTAAAAATAAAAATATCGAAACATTGTCTTAACGGGTTAACACCCAACAACCATAAACTTGTCTAAACATTACAAATTCAAACATAAACACGAATTCAAGGACTGTGACTTGTCCAGGTAAGAGTCACATTCCCCGAACCCTGGATGACCTTGGTGCCTAATGCAGCGGAACACAAGCCATACCGCGCCAGATCGTTAATTTCCTGAAATACATGTAAGTTGAAAAATCAACAATAATGTTGAGCGAGTTCATGCAAAAGTGAGTAAATAAACCTTTGTATTTATCAAAACCCTGGTTTGTAGCAAATAAGGAAAAAGAGATCACCAATGGTTTGCAAGGCCATTGATATGTGTGAAGTGCAAGTAGGAAGACTCAAACCTAGCGGATTTTGCGTCGGGCACAAAGTCACCCCGAGGCCCGTTATGCTGGACCTGGAGTTGGGCTCGCTACACCCAGATAGATCTACCGCTTACGTCCCTCGGTCCTACAATGAGGATTAATGGCCTCCAGTTCCCGCCTACCCACTCACATGATCTAAGTAATAACCCTCCTTACGCTAACCATACCATGTATCAAGTATTTCATAATCATAGTAACATGTATTTCACCCCCGCAGTTTATAAAACTGAAAGAGTTAAGAGAAAAGGGGGACATGAACTCACAGTCAGTGCGTCGCTAAATCAAGCACTCCAAATGTCCAAAAGCTGTGCAAATAGAACCTATAGGCAGTATAAACCAGACCCGAAACTCAGATTTCTAATTTGACTCTTTTATAATCTTTTAAATGACCAAAATGCCCTTATAAGGCATAAATTGAGTTTAAATTCAATCGGGGCATAATAGAACATAACTTACTGGTATTATATCATATTTAAAGCATATTATCTCAGGGAACTTGCATTTGACTCTTTTGGCTACCCGTAACGCCCTTTTTGCGTTCAGTTCGGTTTACGTAACTAGTTTGCGTAAATTGACCGAAACGGGTCAAACGTTATCATTTTTATCTCAAAATCCAGAATGTATTTAGTATACCCACATTATACAAGTATTCAAACTTGTCGGGTCTAAATCACATTCTATCCGGTCTTTCGCTTAATCGTGCGCTTGTGCCGTATCATCCTTAAAACTAGCCGGTCTAAGCTAAAGCTTAAATAAAGACCCGTTAGGAATCTAATAGGTTATTATAAACCTTTGTTCCAGATTAGGAGGCCCAATAAAAGCTACCTACACCTACCAATTGTGATTCATACTTACTCAGGTAAATACATTTTGACTTATTTTCCCTATACGGGCTTGGGGTACGGTATTTAGAATACCGCTTGATCGAGCGCACAAATCCTGCACCCTTGGGTGTCCAGTCTTGAATAGTTTGTTCGACTCGTTTAAACAGTCTTGTTTTACTTTAAGGGTTTGGGGGGTTATTGACCGTGTCCCGGATATCCCTGGCATTATCTTACGAGATGGCCACGACCAGAGCACGGGGTGTAGGCGTACACCCGCCGTGTATAACTCTTTAATGTGGTGTGTCATTTAATCTTTAGCCCGGACAGCAGATCCCGGGCCACCAAATGTACGAGTAGCATGTAATTCGTTCACAAGTTTATATTGCATAATTATCCCAAGTTAATAAAAATATTTATGCCTTGTGCATTTAAATCAATTTTCAATCATTTTCAAAATGAGTCAGTTGACTTGTATTTACCAGTGTAAACTGACGTATTTTTCCCAAAAGGTTAAGTGCAGGTACTAAACGAACTAGGCTGGCTGTTTCCTAAGAGCGTCCACTATAGTCTCGCAAGCTCGGACGACAAATAAACTGTTGAACAATATATCTTATTTTTATTTGATCCGCCTGTGGATCCATTTCAACTACTGTGATATTTATTATTACATTTTAATTAAAGTTGAAATGTATCTATTTCTGCTTCCGCTGTGCATTATTATATTGTGTTGTTTGTCTATGACGATGCCAACCACGTCACTGTACCCCACACCGGGCCCACCGGTGACACGTGGAGGTCGGGGTGTGACAGGTTGGTATCAGAGCCAACGCTGAGTGAATTAAACACTAGTCTTTTGTGTTTAATCTCAGTTACACAATTGCACATTCCTCGATTTTCGAGTCTAGACAAAGAACTTAGGAAATGTTCAAAATTTCGTTTATTTTATTTTTATTATTAGCTTTATCTCATATATTTTGTTGTGCAACTTGTTTAATTTTTGACAGGTTCATCATGCCGCCACGTGTACGAGGACGAGGAGGATTCGCCACCTCACATGACCACGAGGCAGGGCCTTCGCACAGGCGAGCCCCATCAGCATCGCACAACACTGCTGCCCATGATCTTTGGAGATAATTCGCCGAACCAGCCAGGCACTCGGTATCATTGAGTACCTCGCCATCCCTACCTCACTCTTTTGGGCCCCACTCTGAAAATGGGCCCCACGACTCCCATGGATCTTTCATTCCGTTACACCAGTCACCTCACCACTACCTAGCACCCGTTTATCAGGGCCTGTACAACCCTGATGCCTACTTGGATGAGCCAGTGGGTCATAACCCACTCGGACCTGAAGACCACTTCTCGGGTGGTAATGAGATGGAGGTCGACGAGGACACTGACCCTTCCTTGTCGCCGTCCGGCACGCCGAACCATCCCATTGAGATATCTGATGGGTCACCGTTTAGGGGATCACCCTACAATGGTGTTGACAGCTACGAGGAGAGGTTTAAGCAGCATGATTGGTTTCATACCCCCAGCTACCACAACTCTCCCATGCACCAGTCTTACCATAGTTCGCCCGTGCACTCTCAGCACCACTCTCAGCAGCAGCAGCTTCAGCAGCAGCCTCTGCAGCAGGACCCATCTGAGGCCTTCTGGCGCGACGTGGTCACTCCGTCGCCACCACCACCACCGGTTTTGCCTCCTCCGCCTCAGAGGCCAAGGAGGAACGCGCGTATGTCTACGCGAGGAGGGATTCGCATTGGCACCCCTCCGCATGTTGGCAGTAGCCGCTACTCGCCGCTTCACGAGGAGTCCGAGATGGGAGAGTCTCCGCATCCCGTCTCAGGAGTTACTTCTGCGCCTATTGCGCCGCTGCCGCCACAGAACTTTGGGGAACCCATTCCGGCTTACGCTAGCTCAGCGCCGTTTAACCCATTTGAGCAGATTTACCCTCAGGGCTATGATTACATAGGAAACCCATACTGGATAGCGTCAAACTACAGCTCTCTCCCACCTGATGGTCCATTTGGAGGCGCTTGGGCCACTGGGCAGTCTACTTTTGGATTCCCGCCGCAGGGATACCAGCAGCCGCAGCCTCCACAGCCACAGCAGTATCAGCCACCGCCGCCGGCGCCAATGATGTCGCCACCGCAGCTCCAAGAAATCCTGCAAGGGATAAACGACGTGCGTCGTGAATTGCGACAGGAAATGCGAGAAGATCGCCGACACAACCGCGGCATGTTCAAGAAGATGGTTGACTTAATCAAGGGTAAGAGTAAGAAGGATTATTAAATCCTGTGTTGTTAGCTCATTTACTCATGTCCCTGCGTGGATATTTATTCCTGTACTCTACCCCTGCGTGGGTATATTTCTCTTGTTCTACCCCTGCGTGGGTATGCTGTTTCTGTTAACCCCTGCGTGGGTTTGTTTGTTTTGTTTTGTCTGTTTGTTGTTTGTTATTTGGTTTAGCCCCTGCGTGGGCATGCTATTTGAGAAAAGTCCTGTTTAGGGCAAAAGTTGTACTAGTTACTTTATTTAAATGGTTAATTTAAGTTTTCATTTTATCTATGTGCATGAATATAATATTCAAATAAATGGAAAATATCAATTTTTATTTAATTTGCCATTTAATAAGAATCTTAGTAAGGTAGAACCTAGCTTGAATGTCTTATTAAAAGGCCTGGCCAATATGGTAAAACCTGGTTGAAAAGATTTAGATCTCTATTAACATCTGTAAACATGTTAACATTCCTGGCTAAGCGTGATCTGTAAAATCACACAAGCCACCCTTTTTAATAAATTATCTACATATTATATCTGTATACAAGTCTGATGATGACTTGATACCTACGGGTTATGACTATGTCATATAAAGCAAAAAGGCAGTTGTGGTTTATGACTCCCTGCCAAGTAAAGGATTATTTGTTAAATTATACAATGCTAATCCTATAAAAATCTAAATTTAAAATTTAGTAGTTGTCCGAAGTGACTAGGCCTATTGGGCCAATATATATATATATTTCATTCCATAATATAGTTGCTAATAAGAGCCCTGAATGAAATTAATTAAATTAACTATTATGGTTCTTAATACCATGGTTAATAAATCATCTAGAACGATAATACTGTTAGGTTTCTAAATAGACCTTGTCCTTACTTTATGGTAGCTTAAAGCTACATGGCCAAATCGGAGGAAACCAACAGTCATAATGGGGAACACCCAGATAATACAAAGATTCATGTCACTGGTGCTGAACTGCAAGCACTAGTTGAGAACGCTGTTGCCAAAGCTATTGATAGGCAATTCAGAGAATCTAGCGGCACTCGGAGTAGGACCTGAACCGTATCGCACGTAAAGCCCAAGACTCATTCGGAGGCCCATAGTAAGCCGCCTTCTAAGAAAAGTGAGCCGAAGAAGGATGAGGACGATAATCACTCCTCCAACCACAGCAGTGTACCAAAACAAGAAATCAAACTGAAGCATGATACGCGCAGCAAGTCCTGTACGTACAAGTATTTCGTATCATGCAAACCCAGAGATTTTACTGGGGAAAAAGGAGCAGTTGATTGCATGACGTGGTTGGATGACATGGATACAGTGGTTGATATCAGCGGGTGTGCTGATAGGGACGTTGTGAAGTACGTGTCCCAGTCATTTAAAGGAGATGCGCTTACATGGTGGAAATCACTCCTACAAGCCGCCGGTAAGGCCACTCTGTACAGCATGACATGGGAACAGTTTATGGCCCTGATCAAGGAAAATTTCTGCCCGCAACACGAAGTCAAAAGGATCGAATCAGATTTCGTATCCTTGGTAATGAAGAACCTCGACTGTCAGGCATATCTCACCACATTCAACACCTTATCTCGATTAGTGCCTTATCTGGTGACCCAGAGCCGTGAAGGATCGCCCGTTTTATTGGGGGTCTGGCACCAGAGATCAAGGCGAGCGTTAAGGCATCAAGGCCTACGACTTGGAAACAGGTTTTAGTATATATTTACATACTAAAACAGTTTCATAAGCCGTTAACCCCATTTCCACATACGCTGAAGAAGTCACAAAACCTTTCGATTTATTTTCAAGCTCGTTGATTTTCTTTCGAGCTTGTTCTCCTTCTTTTTCAAGTTGAATAATCTTCTGAAGATGAGAATTTATCATTTTTTGCTTTTCGATGTTATTTTTACTAAACACATCTCTCCCATCCTCTAGAATTTTTATTTGACTTAGAAATTCTTTTTCCATTTTTAATTTTTCATTTTCTAAATTTTGTTTTTGATTTTTCAAAACATTTTCTGAATTTTTAAGATTTTCGTTTTCTAATGTCAAACTCTCTAAATCCCTCAAGAGTTTGGCATTTTCAGATTTCAGATTTTCACAGTTTGAGCACTTCTCTGTCATCTTTCCAGTTTCAGCTTTCTTCTCAACCTTGATAGCTGAAATATCTTTAACCTGCTCCTCTACTTCTCGAACGATTTCCTCAGATTTGAATTCGACTTCATCAGTTGCTGCATTACTAATCTTTTGGAGTTCAAGTTCTCGCTCTTCAATCTTCTCGATAAACAAGCTCAAATTCAAATTTAAATATATCTTCTTCAAATCGAACAAATACGTTCTCCACCTATCACCCGGTAAAACATTTGCCAACTTGTCAACCCATTCCTCATTAGTCTTGGTTATCTTCAATCTTTCCATCTCCAAATACAACTCGACATACCTTTTGATTAATTCATCAGTTGATTCTCCATTGATACCTGTAAAATTATTGAACTTGTTCAGTGCAATATAAATTTTAGAATCCATCTTCGGTATTAAAAGATTCACAATGACGAGTTTTCAATCAATAATGAAATTCACACAGTCTAAAACCAATTTAATCACTTTGTCAAATCACTGAATCAGATGAATATCCGATTTAGTGATAAAAACTAAGCAACAAACAGATCGGTTGGAAATTTGCTTGGACGAGTATCCGATGTTTGGCAAACCACGTTTCTCCTGCAAACAAACGTATAAATGATCAGTTCAAAATGAAACGAATACGTAAAAATATACGTTTGATGAAGTCAATCTAAGACTCGTTGTCGAAGATTCGCGGATTTTTTAATGTTGATGATGTGAGAACACGAAGGAATGAACCTGAACAAAAACAATTCACAAGATACGGGCTAAAAATGAGCTGGGCCTTTTGTTCAACTAAGCCCACAAACAAATAACCACTTATTGTGATTTGGCCTTTTGTTCACTTGTATGTGGCCGTAAATAATCAACCAATTAATATTGCAACATGCAACAACCAAGTTTGGGCCTCAAATAACAAACAATGATCACGTGCAATTTTGGGCCGAAAAACTTATTTGACACACATCAATGTTTCAATCATGTGGGTTGTTCACATTTTAAAGACTATTTGATCGCAGATTTTTAGTGGGCACTGATATCAAGTTACAAATGCCAAACAATTAGCTTTTAATGACCTGACAAATTCTTGTGAGCTTTTAATGACCGACAAATAGTTTTTATATAAAATGTGATTGGACCGTGACTAATTCTTTTCACATGGACTGAAAACAACACATTTTAATCATCGATCACTTTGATTAATTCTTGTAGGACCTTAAACACCACTTAGCAGACAAAAACAATTAATCATCGATCACCTTGATTAATTCTTGTAGGACCTTAAACACCACTTAGCAGACAAAAACAATTAATCATCGATCACTTTGATTCGGCCGGCAAACAAATCACATGGTTTGTAAATTCGAGACACCTTTTGACAAATAAGCGGACCACAATAGTTACCCTATGAGCGAATCTCAACAGTTAATCTCTATGAGCGAATCTCTTAATTGACTAATAAGCGAACCCAACATGTAATTTGGAGCGAATCTGTATGAGCGGATCTGTATTGTGTGACGCAAATCCGAACGAAAAAACTGCGATTTCTCCTAAACGGCTAGGAGATTTGATCTGAAACTTGGTAGGGTTACAATTCAAGTATTTTCGCACAACATGTTAAAAATTCAGACGAATCGGACCGTGAAACCACGTTCAATTTGATGAATTTCCGTAAAAAAACCTGAGAAATAGGTAGAAGATGAAGAAATAGATGAAATCGGATCTGAATCGGCTGAAATCTGGTACAAAAACGATGTGTTTGATCGTGCAATCGAGCTCCTAGCTCTGATACCACTTGTAGGACCGGTTTTGACGCCGTTCGATTGCGTAACGAACGTTCGACGTGCGGAATCCGTGAATGTGCGTGACTGAACACACAATAACGTACTAGAAACGTGAATCCATTGCAAGATATGACGTGTACGGTATAAGAATCACGTGTAGAAAGACTTTCTCTCTCTATACTTTCTCTCTCTAGACTTGAATCACCAAAAACACCAAATGAGAGCAAAAGTCTTCAAAAGTCTTAAACTTTAATCCTAACTCTCCTATTTATAGGCCAAGGCTTTAAATGAGATTTCTCATTAATTACACAATTGCCACCTTGCCTTTACTAACTAGTAACATCATCAAGTCTAGATTTCTTCGATTTCTCGCTACTGCTTGGATTGACGAAGGCGATAGACATTCGTGCACTAACAAGGAAGAACTGAAGGAAAGAATGAGAGAGAAGTATTGCTCTCGTGCGGAACTCCAAAGACTGGAAACGGTGTTCTGGCACTTGACCATGGAAGGTGCTGATATTAATGGTTATACTCGAAGGTTCCACGATCTGTCTAGAGTGCTTCCCTACATGGTGACTCCGGAATTCAAGCGCGTTAAACGCTACATTTGGGGACTGGCCCAAAGTTTCGTGGCATGGGAACGTCGGCCAAACCACAAACAATCACCGAGGCTGTAACTTTGGTTGTCAGCCTTACTGAAGATTGTGTTCGTATGAAAAAGTTATCGTTGAACCCAACAGAAAAAACCGAGACACATGCTGAGTCGTCCGGTGACAAGAAGGGAAAGCATTCGAATCTGAATCAAGCAACTCGCAACAACAAGGGTTTCAGCAAGAAGCGCGACACTAACCCACCTCAGGAGGCGAAAACCCTTGCAACCAAAGGATACCAAGGCACCATGCCTAAATGCCAAAAATGTAAGTTTCATCATGAAGGAGCTTGTCGCATTCCAAGGTGCGACAAATGTGGTAAATTGGGTCATCAAACAGAAGACTGTCGGGGAAAAGGAAAGAACCAGAATGGAAATGGTGCTGGTAACAAGAATGGTAACAGAAAAGGGCGGAACCAAGGATGCTTCATTTGTGGAAGCAATGATCATTTCATGAAGGACTGCCCAAAGGGAAACAATGCTCAGGCTCGAGCATTTGTGATTGGAGCAAAGGACGCACGCGAGGACCCTAATGTGGTCACCGGTACGTTTCTCATTAACAATCACTTTGCATCCATATTATTTGACACTGGCGCTGATTATAGCTTCATGTCTGTGGAATTTAAACGCATGCTTGGAATAGAATCTAGTAGATTAGAAATTCATTTTTCCATAGAACTAGCCGATGGTAAACTTGTTGAATCGGGCGAAGTTGTTAGAGGCTGCACACTAGAACTTGGTGAACGAAGATTTAGCATCGACCTCTTACCTATTCAATTGGGTAGCTTCGATGTAGTAGTCGGGATGGACTGGTTGTCCAAGAACAAAGCCGAGGTTATTTGTCACGAGAAAATCATTCGCATCCCTTTGGCGAATGATGAAACTCTCATCGTACATGGAGAAAGACGAAACGCGCCTCTTCGAATCATTAGTTTCATGAAGGCACACAAGTGCTTAAGGAAAGGATGTGTCGCTTTCCTAGCACACGTTATAGACAAGAAGGCTGTGGAGCCAAAACTCAAAGACAATCCTGTGGTGAAGGAATTCCCTGATGTTTTTCCCGATGATCTGCCAGGACTACCTCCGAAACGACAAGTCGAATTTCATATAGACTTGGTTCCAGAGCCGCTCCTGTGGCCAAGGCTCCCTATCGACTTGCGCCATCCGAAATGCAAGAATTATCTACACAACTCCAGGAGTTATTGGATAAAGGATTCATAAGGCCAAGCTTCTCGCCGTGGGGAGCTCCTGTATTGTTCGTGAAGAAGAAGGATGGAACACTGCGAATGTGTATCGATTACAGAGAACTGAACAAGCTCACGATCAAGAATCGGTATCCACTACCGAGGATTGACGACTTATTTGATCAATTGCAAGGATCCAGCTACTATTCCAAGATCGACCTTCGATCTGGATACCATCAACTAAGAATCCAAGAAGAAAGTGTGCCAAAGACTGCTTTCAGAACGCGATATGGGCATTACGAATTTCTTGTAATCCCATTCGGGCTGACGAATGCACCAGCGGTCTTTATGGATCTGATGAACCGCGTATGCAAACCATATCTCGATAAATTCGTGATTGTATTTATCGATGATATCCTGATTTACTCGAGAATGAAAGAAGAGCACGAGCAACATCTCAGAACCATCTTGGAACTACTGAAGAAAGAGAAACTTTATGCGAAGTTCTCAAAGTGCGAATTCTGGATTCGCGAAGTACAATTTCTTGGTCACGTTGTGAATGAGAAGGGCATTCATGTAGACCCATCCAAGATTGAAGCAATAAAGAATTGGGAAGCCCCCAAAACCCCAACTGAAGTTCAACAATTTCTGGGCTTAGCGGGCTATTATCGGGGATTCATCGAGAATTTCTCAAAGATAGCTCAACCGCTAACGACCCTTACTCAGAAAGACAAGAAATACGACTGGGGTTACAAACAAGAAGAAGCCTTCCAGTTACTTAAAAGCAAGCTATGCGATGCACCAATACTATCATTACCCGAAGGCACTGAAGACTTCGTGGTATACTGCGACGCCTCACGACAAAGTTTGGGTTGCGTGCTTATGCAGCGCCAAAAAGTCATCGCTTACGCTTCAAGACAATTGAAGGTTCATGAAAGAAACTATACCACTCACAACCTGGAGCTGGGAGCGGTGGTATTCGCCTTGAAGATCTGGCGACACTATTTATATGGTACTCGATGTACAATCTTCACAGATCACAAAAGCCTGCAACACATATTCGATCAGAAAGAATTAAACATGCGTCAGCGAGGATGGGTCGAGCCGCTGAATGTCTATGACTGTGAGATTAAGTACCATCCTAGAAAGGCAAACGTTGTAGCAGACACGCTAAGCTGAAAGGAAAGGGTTAAGACCCTAAGGGTTCGAGCACTGGAAATGACGATTCGAACGAACCTCACTACACGCATTCGTGATGCGCAACAAGAAGCTCTAAAAGGAGAAAACCTAATTATAGTATCAAGTGTAGCGGAAGCATAAGTATGAAAACCCAATGTATATCATAGTTCAAATGTTTAAATGTTTTAACATGGCATCCACGATCCATGCTCCACAACGACATGCTCCTCCCTGTGCAAGCTCCATATATCTAACGACCTGCAAGGCATGTAACAGAGGATCAACAACTAGTTGAGCGAGTTCACAGTTTATAGTTCAGTAATTGTAATAGTATAGTAAGCCTTGTGTTCGTTCGTTAAGTTGTGTATCGTATTAATTCGTATCGCAGCCCTCTAGGCATGTATGCGAAGATTAGGAAAGTTCTCAAGTATTCTAGACTAGGTATGTATGTATCGCGGCCACCCGGCACCTGTGCGAAGTTTTAGTGTATAGTTCGCAGCCTTCCTAGGCATGTGTGCGAAGATTAGTCATATTATCGCAGCCAACCCTGGCATGTGTGCGAAGATCAGTCATATTATCGCAGCCAACCTCGGCGTGTGTGCGAAGATCAGTTCTATAAGCATCACTAGTCTAGCAGTATCTTAACCAATCACCTTCCTCACCCGAGGATCAGATCATTACGTTCCAATATCTAGAGAAGTACAAATGAATGAATCAATCCCATTCCCACCCTGGGAACCCCATGCCTTGGCTGTGTGAACTCACTTCGGTTTGCTCGGTATGCTAGGTTATGCACTCACAAGTAACCAGTCAAGTCCTATTGTATGCAAGTATAATAAATCAGTTCCAGTTTGTAAAGTTTCACGTGCAATTTATACCATAGAGCATGTTTGACAATCGATATCATGCATCAGTGTCAGTTAATCACATTTGTACAGAATCCACGTTTCACATAAGGGCTTTCCCCATTTAATCTAACCATATCATCCGCACTTAACTGGATTAATGCGCTTTGCATAGTTCACATGCATAACAGGGTTAAATCAGAACCATATTATAGTTAACTCACATAACGTAGTTATCATCACAGTGTTAACATAGTTAACATACTTAACATACTTAACATATTAACATCGTTAATAAGCTTAACAAATTTAACAGAGTTTGACTTCAATTTAATCATTCATTCCTTAACAGATTCAACATGCTTTATCATACAACTTATAGCTTCAGTTTTAGTCATCACATAAAATAGGACAGGGCCTTGCCCTTAAAACTCGGACAAGAAGTGAGGGGGGGGGGGTTTGGATCGTGATTGTCTTGTTAAACACTTATGACATTTGAAACTTTATTATGATGGGTTTTATTTATACACTTCCGCTAAACAGTGACAACATACTTATGTTTTGGAACACCTTTCATATGGATTTGGTTTGGTTTAATTACAAATTACTTTTACTTTATACAATGCTCTATATGATTGGTGGCTTGATCCTGGTAGTCACGCTCCCAAGCGGTGATTCTCCGCAAGTGGATTTTGGGGGTGTGACATAGACCACTTAACTTACGACCCTAGACAAGCACAAACTAATAGTGTCGAGTTAGACATGTCAAAACATGTCTAACCTACTGATTTGGTATCAAAACAAAGTGTTTTGATACCCTAATGTAGTTCTGTTGCAAAATGCGTGCTAAAACGCATTTTGACCGAAACTTTGACTCAACACTACAACTAGATAACGTGGTAATCAGCGGTTAT
This sequence comes from Helianthus annuus, assembly GCF_002127325.2. NCBI lineage: Eukaryota > Viridiplantae > Streptophyta > Magnoliopsida > Asterales > Asteraceae > Helianthus > Helianthus annuus. The sequence continues at coordinate 184,769,484 of NC_035443.2, read as the reverse complement.
AATCACGAAGGATTATAACTATCGTGATGACAATCACGTGTCAAAGTTCAATTGAACTTTGACTTGACTAATTAATGGTCAAAACCGAAAGTCAAACACTTGTTTGACTATTTAAACTAGTAAGCAATAAAAGAATGAAAGAATGCTTACTAAGGGTCCTTGCTATCTTTTCTACAAGAAAAACCAAGTTCCCAAATGATATTAGAAAGCTCCAAACTCTTGGGAGCTCTCCAATCAGATTTGTAGACAAGAGAATGAGGAATGAGCAAAGAAATGAGTGAAAGGGCCATGCTATTTATAGGAATCAAGAGCCATTAGGATCATTTTGTGTCGTGATCAAACAATAATCTTGACCCTACACTTGTTACAAGCAGAAGAGAAGCCTTGGAGAAGAGATAACTTGCTCCCCAAAACATAAAAATTGCAAACAAGGGCCTGATTTTACAAAACAGCAGCTAATTTCATGTTTCTGGTCGCTGGGCATGCTTTAAGGTCCGCAAGGGGACCCTTACGGTCCGTAAGGACCCTACATCTGATCAGCAACTTTCACATTTTGACAGCTTTGGCCCCTGCACTTGTTTGAGTCCATTTCAGGCACTTTTGACACCCGTTAAGCCATTTTCAAGGCTCCACAAGGTCAATAAAGTTTAGGGGACTCAAAATATGCTTGGAAAACTTACGGATGTTGGTTCGTTTAGCCGTACGGTTGTGTTGTTCGGCTAATTACGACGGAAATCATAACGTGCGCGAAAATGAACCAAATTAAGCGACGGATGGAATTTTTGCATGGCGATCACTAAAATAAAAATATTTTAGTGTGTACAAAAATTTTGGATGTCCATATGTGTCCAGAACGTAAGATATGCGCGAAAATGCAAACTTACGCTGTTTTTGACACTTTTAGCCCCTGAAAGACCATATAAGCACGTTTTCGCACACCGAACCTATCAAAGCTTATTTCTAAGCCATGTTTAGGTTATTTATGGTATGTTTAACATATGATCAAGTTCCGGACTGTTCGACACCATACGAATCGATAGAATTTTGCAAGTTGACGCAGATAGTCCCTGAGAGCGAATAAACTTGTTTTTGCCATACCAAAGCCTTTAAAACTTATTTCTAAGTTATGTAAATGTTATTTAAGGTATGTTAAGTTTATGATGATGTTCCGGAGTGTTTGTCGCATTTTACTGATCGTGTTAACGCATCAGTTCGCGTATAACTTTCCAGAAAGCGATATAGAGTTCAAAATCGATCAAAAATCAACATGGGCACAAAACCAAACATAAATGACAAACATTGGGATCAAAACACACTGTTTTATTAATATTGTATTGTTCAGAGTTTGTAAAATGATATCACAAGCACAGATGTCACAGTCTCCCCTACTTCAGGAAATTTCATCCCGATATTTTATTTAGAGGAAACTTGTGAGAATAGATGCGGATATTTCGCTTTCATCTGATCTTCACGTTCCCAAGTAAACTCTGGGCCACGTTTAGATTCCCAGCGAACTTTGACCAACTTAATCCGCTTACCCTTCAACTGTTTACATGAACGGTCCACTATCTCCACAGGTTTCTCAACAAAGTGCATTTCATCAAGTGGTATGGGGAGGTTCTCATCAGCTAAACACTTTCTGAGATTGGACACGTGGAATGTTGGATGAACATTTCCAAGTTCAGGAGGTAGCTCTAATCTGTAGGCTAGTTTTCCAACTCTTTCAACGATCTTGAATGGTCCAACATAGCGAGGTGCAAGTTTTCCTTTCTTCCCAAATCTAATCACACCTTTCCAAGGGGATACCTTGAGTAGGACGTGATCACCAACTTGGAATTCTAAGGGAATCTGTTCCAATGTAACACTGCTGTGGATATGAAGAATGCTCAAACTTTCAGTGAAGAGTCAGCAAAACAACAGATGGTGTTCTTAGCATGGGTGTTAGAATCGTACGAGAGCCTCGTGGCGGGCAAGACTGGAAAGACCAACCTGACTAAGAAGGACTATGATCAAATAGATCCTGAGGAGAAGGAAGTGATCGATATCAGGTGGTGTATGGCTAGTGCAGTCCGGAGAGCGCAACGTTTTATGGAAATTACTGGGAGAAATTCAATTGGTGGACCGTCCACAATACTTGGCTTTGACAAATCAAAAGTCACGTGTTTCAGGTGTAAACCAAAAGGACATTTCAAACGTGAATGTCGTAACGCTCCTACTGATGATACTCCAAATCCATTCCATGAGGATTACTACAAAAGAGCGATCTATCATCAGAATAAATCAGAATCGCCCAGAATGAAGCAGCTTGAAGATGCCCCCAAAGAAAAATCAAGAGGTCTTGCTGTTATTCATGATGATGAAGGTTTTGATTGGAGTGAACTGCTACCAGAGGAAGATGCAGTAGGATATGCTTTCGCAGCAGAAAAGATTATTCATGTCAAAGACACCAGAACTGAAGAACAAAAATACCTCAGCAGAAAGCAGAGAGCAGAATTCAAGATGATGAGATTATCTAGGGTGTTTAGTGAAGCCAAGAAAGCAAAGAGATGGGATGTTGTTAGAGAATGTTACCTTGATCCTCAAGGAAACATTGCTATTGATACGAAAACTCTTAGTATAGAAGCTTTTATTGAAGAATTTGCTGCAGAATAAGACGCCTTACAGAGAGAATGATGGGGAGGTGGAGAAGAGAAAGAAAAAGAAAAAGAGATAGAGAAAGAGTCTCAGTCTTAGAAGATTGATGATGGGATTATTGATACTTCACAAGAATTTACCGCTGAAAACTTGGGGAAGATGGCTGACAAAGTGCTTGCTACAAAGGAACTTGAGGTAGACTCTAAGTCTGAAACTGGGTCTAAAAGCAAGGTCAGTCCAAACATTTCAACGAGTGAGACAGGTAAGAAAGTCAAAGGTGATATTGACTGCAAAAGTTGCATGAAAAACTGCAAGTTTTGTAGTACAAATACTTACCTTAGTGATGCAAAGGTTGAAGAACTGACAAAAAAAGTCAGAAAGGTTGAAGATCAGATTTTAGACCGTGATAAAATGTTAAAAGCTTCAAATGATCGAGCTAAAAATTTAACTGAGAAAATTGAAAATGATAAAATTGATGTAGAAAAAATTAGGAAAGAAAATGAAAAATTGGTTCTTGAAAATCGTCAAATTTTAGAAAATTTTGACAAACTAAAATGAACGGTAAAAGATTCTTATGAAAGAAATGGTAAAACCAATAAAGAAAATGAGCATTTAACTGTAGTTCTTAGACACAAAGAAGAGCAAATCAACCATCAACTGGATGAGATTGCTAAATTGAAGCTTCAGTTTGAAGAAGCTAAGATTGAGAATGAGCGTATCAATTTGAAACTGAACAGTTACAGCTCTGCAAGCTTTGTGTTACAACACATTGTTCCCAAACCCAACGGGAAAAACAAAGCAGGCGAAGATGTATACTTTGATGGAACTTGGGTTGGATTTCATCAGGTTCCACCACCAGTTTTAAACAATTATTCAAAGAAAAAGTCTGGGTTGGTTAATGATGAAGATGAAACAAATGAAATAAAACTTCCACAGTCAATTGATGTTACATTTTCTTCATCTGATGATAGTGTTCAAACTGATACTGTGAAAGGCATAGCTGAAAGTGTTTTGAAGTCTGATAGTGATTCAGTTGAAGATGAAGAGTGTTTTCTGAACAATTACATTCCAAAACCAAAATCCAAAAACAACTTAAATGAAGAACCTACCCTTGTTATGGTAAAACGCCTAAATGAGGGTTAAAATGTTAAAGATTGCAAAAAACGCAGATTTTGCATATGTTATGAATTAATGCGTTAAAGCTTATGAAAGAGTTCTAATCTTGTTATGAATTGAACTCTTTAGGCAAGGAATCCAGAACGTCAAGTGGACACGCCGGAAGTGATACCCGCGGAAAAGGTGTGCTTTAAAGGTACGTGGCTTTAGCTCTGTTAAAATTATGTGTAAATAATTAGTTTTGTCGTGTGAACGGTGTTGTAGTGAAATGGATGAGTGTGATGCGTTGTTAAAGTGGCGAAGTACACTCGACCATCAAACGGGTCAAAGTAAAGACTTGGTATTTAGTTTGGCTAGTCAATGAAGTGATGGTTTTCACTAAATAGCCAAACGGGTCAAAATGATGTTTACAAAAGAATCACGAGAGTAGAAACTTGAAAGTCTTATACCTCGTTAAATGATGAATCGTACCATACCAATGATTTGGTGATATTAATCTAAGTATAAGAACCCGGAATATGGGTCAAACAATAAATGTTAAATGAAAAAGGGTTGTTTGAAAAGGAATGCTTGAAGTCCGAAGAAACAAGTATTAGCCCTAAAGGAATCGCAAAGCCATGGAATTGGCGCGAATACACCAAGTATGTGAGCCCGGGTAATTGGGTATTTATGCCTAAAAGGTCTTAAGAATGGAAAAGATGTGCTATGCACTTACACTAATGGGTTGGATAATGGAAATAAGGAAATTGTGAACCAATTGTCGGTATATCGGTTTTCGTGATGTGAAATTTGCATGGTTGAATCCGTAATTTTATTACGGACTCGTAGGAGAAAGAATCGGCTAAAACGGACAAGCGAGTAAAAAGTTATGATCTTTAAAAGTTGGAAAATAGTTAAAAGGCGTAGATGCTGTCACACCCCCAAATTACCACCTAGGGTATGTCCCTATTGGAGGTGCAACGATCCAACAAAGAGCCACCAATCATATCAAACACAAGTCATAATGTATTGAAATACCCAATTGAAATAAATATAACGTTTGAAAAGTTTAACCGAAACCAAAGTATTGAGCGGAAGCATAAAAGTATAAATGTATAAATGTGTCGAAACCCAATCAATATAAATGTTTATCATGACCATAACCACTCCAGCAACATCAGACAGCAAGTTCCCAAGTTCCTTCAGTAATTACCTACAAGCATGTAAACAAGTGTGTCAGACTACGCTGGTGAGTTCAAGGTTTTGTTAACAAGTTATGTTACCATATGTATGTTAATGCGATTTAACGCTGCGATACAATGTTGCTCATGCTAGATACCCTAGGGAATGTGCCCATGTGTATCCGGGGAGTGGGTACCCCTTAACGACCGTTTACTATGTTGCCTTCGTTAGATACCCTAGGGAGAGTGCCCATATGTATCCGAGGAGTGTGCCTCTAACAACCATAGCCATACCCAGATAATTAGTTCACGCCCGTCCTTACGGCCCGGTGTGAGGTTTCCCACCTAATAGCGCTATCAACTAAATACCTCCATTGCCCTCCAGGCAATAACCAAAACCGATTAAGTTATTTACCCCAATGTTTCCCTTCCAAATGTTTACCAGTTGTCCCAAACCACCGGGACGCATGCTTGAGAAAATGCAATGAACTCACCTTGATTTGCTCGGCAGAATATTTCACTTGTTAATTTATTCAATACTCGCGACCTAGGAGAGTGTTTGGTAATGATCAGTTTTACAGTTTGTTTACACATAGATCACATCAGTGATTGTCACGTATGGCACGTATAACAGTTAAGCAACAACTCAAACAAGAACAATGATTATTCAAACAGTTGATCCAATAGTACACAGTATCGAGTAGCTCAATCAAGCTATCATTCTAACAGGGTTATATGACTGAACGGGGTTTGTAAGATTAATAGAGTTACTGAACTGATTACATAAACCAACATGGTTATTTACTTAACAAGGTTACTTATTTAACCGGGTTAATGAACTAATCACAGCTTACAATTTTTAACAAGGTTAATCATCTAAAAAGGTTTACAACTAGTAGAGTTAACAAATATAATTTAATAGACACTTGGGCCGCAACCCATATATACAGCCGTAAACCTTGGGCCGAAGATACAAGTCTGGGCCAAAAATCTTCTTTGTTTTTCGCTAATAATTATTATCAACATCGAACAGTACTAAGATTTATTAATAAATTCATGTTGTTCCATTCAGATTAATCCCAGCCGTCCCCCCCCCCCATTGGGCCTTTGTTTGGTCCACTAGATGATCAACACCTAAAAAGGCCGCCAATTCCAATGATCAACACATGTATATGATAAACAATTATTCTATGGAAAACATGGCTGCCAATTTCAAAAACAACACACACACACGGCCGGAACTATTACCTATCATGTTAATATATGTTTATTACCCATTGGACCTTTTACTTCATGAGTCACCCAAGTCAATACACCATTATTCTGTGGAAAACATGCACATGGCGGCAAACAATATATAATACACATCAGTGGGCGGCAACTAATTCCTATTGGTTGAACATGCACATGAGCCGTCCCTTTCATCACATCAACTCATCACTCAATTCATATGCACATCGGTCAAGGACAACAACTCATGCACATAATCTATGAACATAAAATATTCATGTCATACACATATACTACATATTAATCATACACCTACCAAACAACCAATTAATAAGTGACATAGTAGGCTTCACTAACCAAGATATTGATAGGCTACCACGTAAGGGTGGGGTTCTGCCGCTGAAACCGTGCAATCAGAAGAGAGGGGTAGGGTTTCCACTGAATTCGTGCGATCAAAGATTGGTAGGGTTTGTTTTGCGTTGGAATTTTTATCTAATCAATTAGCACATTACGAAGTTATATAATAAGTTAGTTTGGGGCGGTTCACCTACTAGGCCGAGATAATAAGACTCCTTAACCAACTCGAATTCTTCTTTGGGTCGATATAAGGACATATCAGACCTCATTGTGGCTTGAACTGGGCTGCCCATCACTATATATATGCAGTAAATTGAGATTATGGGCTTGACTGATTGTAACATGTTGGTTATGTAACTGTTAATTATATAACAATGATGACCGGCCCAGTGTAATGTGTGTATGATAAATATACACCTGACATCAACTACCCAATGATATATGGCCCACTAATACACTCGAACATAATCTGACGCATTTACGTTAAATAACTAATCGTAGCGAAAGCGAAGGAGGAATAACGAGGAATCAAAATTTGCGAGACTAACCTTAGAAGTTCGGGTTGTCACATCATCCCCAACTTGAAGGAAATTTCGTCCCGAAATTGACAAGCGTCAAGTGTGAGAGAAACGAAGTGATAAATCAGGATTGTTGCGGGTTTTGCTCAGTTGTGACATCATCCCCAACTTGAAGGAAATTTCGTCCCGAAATTTTGCAACCAGTCACTGAGGAAGCTAGTTTTGTTAAGCGTTTTCGCGGGGTATCACATCATCCCCTACTTGAAAGAATTTTCGTCCCGAAAATTGATCTAAAACAATGGCTTGAAGTGAGTTCCGACGAACTCGATCTATAGATACTTTACAACGTCTGGGGGGCTAATCTTGTGATCGGTGGAAATTATGGTATGGTGGTTAGCGTTTTGTTATATCAGTTGCCAGTCAAAGAAACAGGGAATTAATGAGGTTCGCACAAAGATTCGAGCGAAACAGGGGTCCATTAAACATCCGAAGGATTTGGCCAGCAAATTTGTTGTCAAGAAGTAATTTCCAGTAGTGGTGCATGGCGGTATGGCACAACAGAGAGGTTCGTCACATTGCGGTCGCGCGAGTGTATCATTTGTCCAAAACAGAGTTTGGTGGGTAAAGGTTAGTGTTGCAAAACGACATACGCGTGTAACTGTGACTGCTTCACTTCTAACGGCGATGACAAGTGAAAGTGATAAGGTTCGTCTACAGGGATGCGTGGGCATAGTTCTCCTAATCCCGTGTTCGTTCGGAAGTTCCATTCTAGCGATGCCATCACATGGTTAGCTCTTATTGAAACAAGGGTGCACTGAAGGCCCTTGTGATCGGTCTAATTGGTGCATTCGGTACCGTCTAAGTAATGCCTCCCACTTAAATCCAACGACCACGGTTTCCACCGGAGATTGTAGGTCGTGCAGTTCCTCTCCGTAACACCATTACGCAATTCATCACTCTCTCGTGTTGCATCGGCGTGTAACTGGGACTCTGAATTAAGCCATCATGGTACATCGCTGGATCATCGGTACTCTCGGATAGAAGTGATGCTCCGCGTGTTGTAGGGTTGGGTTTCAAAAGCTGAAAAGACGTTCCGCGACTTTGTTTTCCTAAGGATTCACAGCTCCCGGCTGTGCTAAGGGGGTTGAAGTTGCGAACCCTTCGAAAATCCTATGGTGAAGCTGTGATAGTATCCAGCGAATCCAAGGGATTACTGTACCCCAGAAGGAAATCAGGATTTGCATAAGGTCAATTCTAAAATTCCACCTAACGATGTGGAGGTAAACCAGGTAACTCTTTGGAAGACATGTCAAAAATTTCACGAATAACATGAAGATACTCGATCTTCCTTTCTTAAAGTGGCGAATCGGCAACAGGAGCTAGTATAACAGAGTAGCCCTTCCGTAGGCACTTCTGGGCTTTCACGACTGTGACAATGCCAACAACGGCACCACTACGATGATCTTAAACGGATAAGGATTCCCGCACGATTTTCTTTTTGCAGGGGATTTCTGCTTGGTACATAGATAACCAAGTCCATGTCAACGACCATGTCAAAACTTACAAGAGTATTGGGAAGTAGGTCAATATCGAACACTTGACCCACGAGGTCAAGTTTACAACCAAAAAGAACATGAGAAGCTTCTATCGATTTACTATCAGTTAATTCTACTACATGCTTATTTACAACAAAGGTGGGAGTCAGTCCTAACTGACGACTGAACCCTGAGGCACATAACTCCAATCGAAATGAGGTAAAAGTCGAGTATCACATTGAAATCTACAAACTACCAAGTTTACACACCATAGGGCAGACCCTTCTCACGCTCATTAAGCCTCACTGGGATTTGCATGCACCTCGCGCTATTATTATGTGTGCACCCATAATAATAAGGCGATTTGCATGCTTATCTCAGTGCCTCTTAATTTGCGCTAAAAGGTTCCCCGCATTCAAATAGCAAGCGAGGGGTTTTATGGGATCAAGAATCGCAATAGTCGAAGGGAAGTGTCACACTAGCAGTTCACATAACAGGGGTTGGTAATGTAAGGGCTCATGCTGTTGTGCCAAGTGTGCATTCACGTGTAATGTTATACATAAGTGTACACTAGATATACTATGCAATAGTAAATGAGAAACGAACCTTGCAGTCTGGAGCTGAGTGTCATGGTCATCGTTTGGATCAATTCGGTTATAGTCTGGTTTTATGAAAACATTTTAAAACCGAGTTCTCTATAACCAGTGGCTCTGATACCAAACTGTCACACCCCCAAATTACCACCTAGGGTATGTCCCTATTGGAGGTGCAACGATCCAACAAAGAGCCACCAATCATATCAAACACAAGTCATAATGTATTGAAATACCCAATTGAAATAAATATAACGTTTGAAAAGTTTAACCGAAACCAAAGTATTGAGCGGAAGCATAAAAGTATAAATGTATAAATGTGTCGAAACCCAATCAATATAAATGTTTATCATGACCATAACCACTCCAGCAGCATCAGACAGCAAGTTCCCAAGTTCCTTCAGTAATTACCTACAAGCATGTAAACAAGTGTGTCAGACTACGCTGGTGAGTTCAAGGTTTTGTTAACAAGTTATGTTACCATATGTATGTTAATGCGATTTAACGCTGCGATACAATGTTGCTCATGCTAGATACCCTAGGGAATGTGCCCATGTGTATCCGGGGAGTGGGTACCCCTTAACGACCGTTTACTATGTTGCCTTCGTTAGATACCCTAGGGAGAGTGCCCATATGTATCCGAGGAGTGTGCCTCTAACAACCATAGCCATACCCAGATAATTAGTTCACGCCCGTCCTTACGGCCCGGTGTGAGGTTTCCCACCTAATAGCGCTATCAACTAAATACCTCCATTGCCCTCCAGGCAATAACCAAAACCGATTAAGTTATTTACCCCAATGTTTCCCTTCCAAATGTTTACCAGTTGTCCCAAACCACCGGGACGCATGCTTGAGAAAATGCAATGAACTCACCTTGATTTGCTCGGCAGAATATTTCACTTGTTAATTTATTCAATACTCGCGACCTAGGAGAGTGTTTGGTAATGATCAGTTTTACAGTTTGTTTACACATAGATCACATCAGTGATTGTCACGTATGGCACGTATAACAGTTAAGCAACAACTCAAACAAGAACAATGATTATTCAAACAGTTGATCCAATAGTACACAGTATCGAGTAGCTCAATCAAGTTATCATTCTAACAGGGTTATATGACTGAACGGGGTTTGTAAGATTAATAGAGTTACTGAACTGATTACATAAACCAACATGGTTATTTACTTAACAAGGTTACTTATTTAACCGGGTTAATGAACTAATCACAGCTTACAATTTTTAACAAGGTTAATCATCTAAAAAGGTTTACAACTAGTAGAGTTAACAAATATAATTTAATAGACACTTGGGCCGCAACCCATATATACAGCCGTAAACCTTGGGCCGAAGATACAAGTCTGGGCCAAAAATCTTCTTTGTTTTTCGCTAATAATTATTATCAACATCGAACAGTACTAAGATTTATTAATAAATTCATGTTGTTCCATTCAGATTAATCCCAGCCGTCCCCCCCCCATTGGGCCTTTGTTTGGTCCACTAGATGATCAACACCTAAAAAGGCCGCCAATTCCAATGATCAACACATGTATATGATAAACAATTATTCTATGGAAAACATGGCTGCCAATTTCAAAAACAACACACACACACGGCCGGAACTATTACCTATCATGTTAATATATGTTTATTACCCATTGGACCTTTTACTTCATGAGTCACCCAAGTCAATACACCATTATTCTGTGGAAAACATGCACATGGCGGCAAACAATATATAATACACATCAGTGGGCGGCAACTAATTCCTATTGGTTGAACATGCACATGAGTCGTCCCTTTCATCACATCAACTCATCACTCAATTCATATGCACATCGGTCAAGGACAACAACTCATGCACATAATCTATGAACATAAAATATTCATGTCATACACATATACTACATATTAATCATACACCTACCAAACAACCAATTAATAAGTGACATAGTAGGCTTCACTAACCAAGATATTGATAGGCTACCACGTAAGGGTGGGGTTCTGCCGCTGAAACCGTGCAATCAGAAGAGAGGGGTAGGGTTTCCACTGAATTCGTGCGATCAAAGATTGGTAGGGTTTGTTTTGCGTTGGAATTTTTATCTAATCAATTAGCACATTACGAAGTTATATAATAAGTTAGTTTGGGGCGGTTCACCTACTAGGCCGAGATAATAAGACTCCTTAACCAACTCGAATTCTTCTTTGGGTCGATATAAGGACATATCAGACCTCATTGTGGCTTGAACTGGGCTGCCCATCACTATATATATGCAGTAAATTGAGATTATGGTCTTGACTGATTGTAACATGTTGGTTATGTAACTATTAATTATATAACAATGATGACCGGCCCAGTGTAATGTGTGTATGATAAATATACACCTGACATCAACTACCCAATGATATATGGCCCACTAATACACTCGAACATAATCTGACGCATTTACGTTAAATAACTAATCGTAGCGAAAGCGAAGGAGGAATAACGAGGAATCAAAATTTGCGAGACTAACCTTAGAAGTTCGGGTTGTCACATCATCCCCAACTTGAAGGAAATTTCGTCCCGAAATTCGCAAGCGTCAAGTGTGAGAGAAACGAAGTGATAAATCAGGATTGTTGCGGGTTTTGCTCAGTTGTGACATCATCCCCAACTTGAAGGAAATTTCGTCCCGAAATTTTGCAACCAGTCACTGAGGAAGCTAGTTTTGTTAAGCGTTTTCGCGGGGTATCACAGATGCAGAGTCCACCGTAAATTACGGTTCCACCGTAATTACCGTAATTTACGGTGGAGATCAAGATGTTACTGTGAGAAGCCCCTGTCTTACGGCAGAACCAGGGACACCCAGGTCCACCGTAACTTACGGTGACACTGTAAGTTACGGTGGAACCCAAAAAAAATCATATCTTGTTTGTTACTTTGTGTTGTTAGATTTCGTTTATACATAATGTATTAATGTCAAAACTAATGTTTTTAGTGTTTGACCCTAGGTATGGATGAGTTTCTCCCGAATGGTGATCAAGCACTTTGTCAAGAACCGAACACGCATTTTGAAGCTTCCGCACTAAATATAACTATGTCTAGAACTTTATTATGTTGTAAATGCTTTTGTTAATCATGTTTTAAATCCCTTAAACTAGTGGTTAGTTTACTAGCAAGGGTTAACTTTTAACTTGTTATGCACTATTGTATAATGTTTTGGTATTACAACAAGTATGTATGGTCCTTAAAACATGTAAAAGTTTTTGTAAACTCTGATTTGTACCTTAATTAAAATAATTATTAATTATATTCCGTTCAAATATTAAGGGTGTTACAAGTTGGTAATCAGAGCCCAAGGTTGTTAACAAGTGTTCGGTTCAAGCTTGATCAAACATCCGGTAAGAGTTAATTGTTTTAAAGTAGAGTTACTAAGTATAAAAAGGGAAGTAATGAATGGAAATGCATGGGAAGAGCGTGTTAACACACTCAAACCCGGAAAGTGCATTAAATAAGAACGGTGAAAACAAGTTATGAATTTGAATAAACCGAAGTGAATAAATCATACGTCATAAATGAAATGTTAATGCTTAATGTAAACATTTCAGTTAAAGATGGCGAATAAAGGTAATGATGATGCGGTGCCAAGAGTCACCGAGCAAACGAGAGAAGTGATTGCTGAGGAGGTAGGAAAAGCAATCGAAAACAGTTTATCGGGTTTTATCGACAAAATCCAAAACACGGTATTATCAGTGGTGGAAGAAAGGATCAAGCAATTGGAGGATAATACCAATGTAGCAAAGGAGAAGTCGGGAGGACGAAAATCTTGTTCTTATAAAGAGTTCATGGCGTGTAAACCGCCAATCTACAATGGGGAGGTTGACCCAATAATATGCCAACGGTGGCTAAGTGATATGGAGGGAGTATTTGAAAGGACCCATTGCGATGAGGATGACTTCGTGGCTTATGGCACGGGTCAGTTAAGGGGTCAGGCGAAAGATTGGTGGGATAACAAAAAGAAAGAGATCGGAAGTGAAGCGGCTAAGGGTATGACATGGGACAAGTTTAAGACGCCGTTTCTTAAATATCATAGTCCCAAGGCAATCATAAACAAAATCAAGGAAGAATTTATGCAGCTTCGACACAAGGGTGAATCTATCGATAAAATCACGGGAACGTTCATGGATAAAATGAAGTTTTGTGATGATCTCATAACGAACGAAGAGCAGAAAATATATTATTATTATTATAATATGTTGAGCGCCGAGTATAGGGAGTTTATGACTCCTTCGAAGTATGAGACTCTCACCGAGATTATAAACGTTGCTCGGGAACGGGAGATAGAGTTGAAGAAATAGATAGAAAGAGGCGAAAGAAGGGCGCAGGTAGTCAACCCAAGCCCGACGAAAAAGGCACGTCTGAACGAATCCTCACAGAAACAAGAAGGGAAAAGTGGGTCATCAAGCTGCAAGATATGCGGGAAAGGGCACAAGGGTGAGTGTCGGCTTAAGGACAAGTCGTGTCCTATTTGTGGGAAAACCGGGCACACGGCTGCGTTGTGCTCGGGGAAGGTGTCGGTGTGTTACAAATGTTATCAGCCGGGTCACAAGAAATCGGAGTGTCTGGAATTGATCGGGAAGAAAGATGACAAGGATACACGTACTGAGACACCCAGAGCAAAAGCAAGATCCTTCCAGTTAACGGCAGCCGAGGCAAACGTGGAACCCGATGTGGTTTCAGGTATATTTGCTATAAACTCGATTCCCGCACATGTGTTATTTGATACGGGTGCGAATAAATCCTTTGTTTCACATGGATTTATTCGACTTTTGTACTAACAAAATTGCCTATACCATTAGAGGTAGAAATAGGTGATAACAAAAGTTTCCTTGTATGTGATGTATGTCGTGATTGCAAAATAAACATTGATGATGAGGAATATCTAATAGACTTGATCCCTATGTTAATGGGAGAATTCCAAGTAGTGGTCGGGATGGATTGGTTATCTCGACATCATGCAGAAGTGATATGTTTCCGCAAGGAGATAAAATTGACATCTCCAAGCGGAAAGCAAGTCACCATCTATGGCGAAAAAAGGGGGCAGTCCCGTTATGTGCTCAATACTAAAAGCTCATAAATGGGCAGTCCCGTTATGTGCTCAATACTTATGAAGCGCGGATGTAAAGCATTTATGATATACGCAAATGAACCCAATAAAGAGACGCCGGAGATTGAAGATGTACCAGTGGTACGTGAATACGCTGATGTATTTCCAGGAGATTTACCGGGAATATCGCCAGAACGGGAGGTAGAGTTCGGAATTGAATTGATTCCGGGCGCGAAACCTGTGGCTAAGGCGCCGTATCGGTTAGCGCCATCAGAATTGCAAGAATTGATGTCACAAATCCAAGAATTGCTCGACAAGGGATTTATTCGGCCAAGTGTGTCTCCATGGGGCGCACCAGTATTATTCGTGAGAAAGAAGGACGGGAGCATGCGTATGTGCATTGACTACCGGGAGTTGAATAAACTCACGGTAAAGAATCGATATCCGCTTCCAAGAATTGATGACCTATTTGACCAATTACAAGGTGTAAGTTGGTTCTCAAAAATCGACCTCAGATCGAGGTATCATCAGTTGAAAGTCAAAGAGGAGGATGTACCGAAAACGACTTTTCGTACACGGTACGGACATTACGAGTTTCTCATGATGTCCTTTGGGTTAACTAATGCACCCGCGGCTTTTATGGATCTCATGAACCGGGTTTGCAAACCCATGCTAGACAAGTCAGTGATAGTGTTCATTGATGACATCTTGATATACTCTAAGAATGAAGCAGAACACGCAAGTCATTTGCGTGAAGTGTTGGAGACGCTCAAGAAAGAGAAATTGTATGCAAAATTCTCAAAATGTGCCTTCTTGTTACGAGAGGTGCAATTTCTTAGGCACATCATTAGTGCAAACGGGGTGTTAGTAGATCCTTCAAAGATAGAAGCACTGTCAAGATGGACTCCACCGAAGAATCCTTCGGAAATCAGAAGCTTCTTGGGGCTTGCGGGTTATTATCGGAGATTCATACAAGATTTCTCCAAAATTGCTACGCCGTTGACCAAACTAACCCGTAAGGATGAAAAGTTTATTTGAGCCGGGGATCAAGAAAGGGCGTTCCAAACGCTCAAGGAAAAATTGACCCATGCACCGGTATTGACATTACCGGACGGAACAGAGGATATGGTAGTTTACTCGGATGCATCGCATTCAGGACTTGGCTGCGTTTTGATGCAGTGGGGCAAGGTTATAGCCTATGACTCAAGGCAGCTAAAGACTCATGAGAAGAAATATCCTACCCATGACCTCGAGTTGGCAGCAGTGGTGTTCGCCTTGAAAATATGGAGGCATTATTTGTATCGGGTGAAGTGCACTATCTTTACCGATCATAAAAGTTTAAAGTATTTCTTCGATCAGAAGGAATTAAATATGAGGCAAAGACGATGGTTAGAAACTGTCAAAGACTTTGATTGTGAAATACATTACCACCCCGGGAAGGCTAATGTAGTGGCAGACGCGTTGAGCCGAAAGACAGACTATACCGTGCTATTAGTGAAACAGTGGCGCCGCTGATGTTGTCATACAGACCATGAATACCGACAAGAATTTTCTTGTGGTTACACCATATAAGGTAGTTGGAAGATGTGAGTTTGATTGGGGATAGGTGAGAGGCACTGGGAGAATTGGTGTCTGGTAGGGCAGCCATGGGAGAAAAAGAAAAGAAAGAAAAAAAAAGACGATGATGATGAAGGGGAGAGGTAGGTTAACCTCTAGCTGATACCATGTAAAGGTTTTGAGAATCAACCTCAAAAAGTATTGAGGGATTGATGTGTATTTATATTCAATTGGTACAAAAATATCTCCTGTAAATAAGGAGAGTAAATCACAAAATAAAAGAAACGAATAATGACAATGAATACAATTTGATTACAAAATTATTTACTTAACACATCGTTATTCAGATTCGAGAAACAGAAGCATTGTTCAGTGGTTGATAGGCTGCAGGAAGTGGGGAATGGCCGAGGGATACAGTGGTGTTGGAGCAGAAATCCAGACACGATGCAGGAACTGTTGGAGTTATTCGACTGCTGTGACGTTTTGTTTGGAGCTACTATGGGTACAGGACCGATAATTGGACATGGGCAGGTATAGATGGTCTAGAGCGGCTGCCTGCTCAGGGGCGACGGCAGGCTCGGGATCATCAAAAGCCATCTCGAAATCAAACTCGGGGTCAATAGGATCGACTGGGTCAGCTGGATCCTCCATGGGCTGATCCATAGGTACAAACTCTATATCATGATCCGGGTCGAATCCCGGGGGAAAGATGGGATCAGAATCCTCTATGTCATCATGGTCAAACGCAAAGCTGGGAATAGGTGCAACAGAGGATGCCTGGTCAGGATCTGAATCGTGCGAAAAGTGCTGTGCGCTCAAAGGGTGGGAAGGTGCGGATGCCACAGACTCAAAGGAGTCTGGGACTGGAGAATGCGCGGGTGAGTCCTCGGCGGGAGCATCAGCGTTCATCAGAAGATCGCCAGCAGGAAGAAGGGCTGCGTCCGGGATCTCATCCTCGATGGGCTCGTCATCATACAGATCAATATCGCCGTCAGCCTCGGGGTCAAGAAGTAAATCATATGCTGGATAAACGGCTAAGGGTATAGGAGCCGGAATCTCTACTAATGGGAGGTACTCAACGAGAGGGCCATCTGCAGGCTCGTCAGCACCATCGGGTAGTGCGAAGGGCTGAAAATCGTCGTCATCAGTGCTGGTGTAGTCAGAAGTGTGCACCTCGTGCTCTGAAGATGCGAGGTCATCAGATACTACAGGTATAGGTCCAGTGGTGTCCGAATCGCCTGTACCGGGCGAGTCCATGAGTCTGTAACATAAACACCAATATGCACAAATAATCAGTCATACAATCAGGTAATCACATAAGTCACCAAGTACGAAATCACATAATTCTCCTAGTCCCACTAGCCTCCCACTCTCCTCGACTGACATTTCAATTTCTCCCAGTCTCTAAGACTGCTCTATCCTCTACCTCGACCTCTCAGATCGAGCCTCGGCCCCCATGGCCGAGCCTCAGCCTATATGACTGAGCCTACTCTTCCTAGTCTCACTAGCCATCTACCTCGATCTTATTAGACCGAGCCTCGGCCTCCCAGACCGAGCCTCAGCCTCCCAGACTGAGCCTATAATCAATAAATAAAATGTGCTCAACATTGGTTTGTAAAAAAAACGTTTTGGATCTGGACTTAAGTGGTATGCAGTAAAAATGTTTTCGTGAGAGCCCTAGTGATCATAGTCTAGACTCGAGAATGAATCCTAGTTCGCTATGATCAGAGCTCTGATACCAAGCTGTCACACCCTCGCTTTGCGGAAGCGTGGTTAATTTGGTGTGACTTCTTAATACCATAGCTTAATCATAACAAAGCTATATGAATTTAAAAATATGCAAGATCATCCATTAAGTTTTGAAAACCAAATACAGTACCATTGTTTCAACGGGAACGTACCCTAACAACCATAACCTTGTTCAACAAACATTACAAACTTAAACATAACATAAACATGGTTTAAGGATTGTGACTTGTCCAGGAAAGAGTCACATCCCTTAAACCCCGGATGACCTCGGAAACTAGTGCAGCGGAAAACATGCCATACCGTGCCAAATCCCTTTAATTCCCTGAAATACATGTAAGTTGAAAAATCAACAATAATGTTGAGCGAGTTCATGTGTAAGTGAGTATGTAAAACACTTGTAGTTATAAAAATTCCCTGGTATGTAGCAAATAAGGAAAAAGAGATCACCAATGGTTTGCAAGACCATTGATATGTGTGAAGTGCAAGTAGGAAGACTCAACCCTTGCGATTTTGCGTCGGGGCACAAAGTCACCCCGAGGCCCGTTATGCTGGACCTGGGGTTGGGCTCGCTACACCCAGATAGATCTACCGCTTACGTCCCTCGGTCCTACAATGAGGATTAATGGCCTCCAGTTCCCGCCTACCCACTCACATGATCTAAGTAATAACCCTCCTTACGCTAACCATACCACGTATAAAGTATTCGTAAACAAGTAACATGTATTTCACCCCCGCAGTTAGAAAACTGAAAATAGTTAAGAGAAAAGGGGGACATGAACTCACAGTCGGTGCGTCTCTACCAAGTACTCCAAATCAGGCAGCTGTGCAACGACCTACATGTGCTAATTCTATTAGACGGACGGCCGTGCCTAAGCTTTATAGTTTAAGTTTTTGGGAAATAGTTAGACAACTATTCCGGGTTTACTTTTCGTATATACTTCACTTGGTAGTTAATCTCCTTCCCAAGGATGGGGGATTTAATACATGTGCATTTGAATTATATCATTAAGTCTCACTTAATATATATTTTATTTCTAACTCCAAAATATAAATATTTTTCTCAAAAATATTATATTTTCATTTCACATAATACTTCCAAAAATAATACGTTGGTAGAATACGTGTTCGTAATTATTTCCGCATAATGCGTAAGTTACGTTTTAACGATCGAGTGGTAATATATATTACCAGTGTAACTTATATGTTTATCGTGAAAGCGTTCGTATTATTTTGGATTTGTTAACGTTCGAAAATATTATTTTTACTCTAAAAATAATATTTATGTATTTTCACAAAATAATCATAAATAGTGTGGTGAAAATATATTTATCACGTTTAGTTTTGTGAAAATCCCACCTCCGATTATTTAGTAAATAAAGTCATGGCGAAATTTATATGTTGAAAACATGTCAAAAATAATTCTAACACTTGTAATGTAAATAATTCTAAGTGTTAGGTTTTTAGAAAAAATTCGCCAGAGTTTCCTCTGTAACTGGAGGTGGCCACGCTTTCAAGCGTATCATTTTCTTTTACAAAATCAATTTCAACAACATCTTTATTCAATCAAACAATTTCCGACACATCAAACTAGTCGACAAGTATGTAAATCGCATAATCGCATGAACTTGTATTTTTTCTAAAATTATAGTGTAAATCCCATTACATTTTGTGGATCTTTATTTAAAGTAATTCGATCTCGTAAAAAACCTCGTTTTTAGAGAAATCCGTCTTTACAACTTCTCGTCACCTTTTACAAAAACTGTTATTTTGTCGAATCTTTTCATTTCACAAGTGTTTACACACTTGTGGTTTATAAAAATCATACTTGTTAGTGTAAGATCCGTCTTTTAGAAAACATGATTTCTTTGATATGTGGTTCTTTGAAAATACCACTTGTACATACGTAGATCCGCTAGTTTCAAACACTATTTTACAAGTAAAACTACTTTTACACAAGTTCATGTTTTTCGTGGGGTAGAGTTTCACCTTTTAACCCTTGTCTCATTCAAAACAAGCTTATGTCAAGATCCATGACCTTAACCAAATCGGGTTAAATGGTGATCCGAGCTACCACAACATAGATCGGGTCTAGATAATCACAACTTTTAATTACTACAACTTTTACACAACTTATGAGCTATTAACCAACAATATTCATGTTTTTAGTAGACTTTTGTGCTTCAAATTGCAAGATTCCGAGTTTTAACCGTTACATAGCATATTAACCACTTTAGAATAGTTCAAGTATGTGTTTTAAGCATTATACCTCTAGCTCGGTGCTAGGGAAGAATCTATGCGCAAAAGGGGTGGATAAAAGCGAGATAGAGAGGTCCTTCGTCTTCCGTTTGCTCCAAGACTCCTAATGCGTGACCCTTAACACTTGTATGATGTTGGAACTTGCAAGATGGAACTCGAAAATGATGGGATGCCCCAAGGGGGGTTCGGCCGTGAGCTAGGTAGAGAGGGAAAGATAGAGTTTGTGGTGAAGTGGAGTGTAAGATCAAGTGTGCAAGTGAGTTTACTTATAGACAAAAATTAAGTTCTAAATCCATTGGATCATGTGTCTATTATATATCCAACACCTTTGATTAAAATATTGAAAAGAAATCAAGTCTTGCTTCCCCTTAGTTAGGCCGATTAGGATGGGGGGGGGGTCTTAGTTCGATTTCAACTAGTTTAGTTGGTGATTAGTTAGGTTAACTAGGTTAGATTAGGGATTAACTTGGTTAGTTGCGTGTAGTGATTTAAAGCGGGTGTTCGGGTGTTCAGGGACCCTAACTGGCTCAGAAAAAGATCATTAATGTTAATGTCAATATTTTTATGTTCCGGGTATAGTCCGGTTGTTCGGTTGGGTTGTGACATCTGTGCTTGTAATCATTGTAAACAGTTCGGTTATCAATGAAATAAAGTTATTTGATCCCTATATTTGTTTCTTTATGTTTGATGTTTTTCATGTTTTGACTTTTATTCGATTTCAATCTCTGTATCGCTTTCTGGAGAATTATACGCAAACTGGTGCGTAAACGTAGTCAGTTAAATGCGACAAATAATCTGGAACATCAATTTATGCTTAACATACCAAATAGTTTCATATGGTTTATATTCAATGGATAACCGTATCAACTTAAACACTAAGCCCAGATTGACAAACTCCCAACATCAAACTATATATGAAGTCTTATTGGAGCAAAGTAATGACGGGAAACTAAAATATGGATCTATAAGCGATGTGGCATCACATTTCTCTGTATCTACCCGCACCGTGAGTCGCATTTGGCATCAAGCTAGATTTCAAGTCCAACATGGATATTTGGTTGACGTATCAAGGAAACCACATATAGCTAAACAAAAAACGATACAAATCAATCTCGATCAAGTTGCACAAATACCACTACGTCGTCGAACCAATATTCGATGAATTACGAAAGCACTAAATGTTTCAAAATCAACCGTGCATCCAAGAATAAAAGAAGGTGAACTTCGACCACATACGAATGCCATAAAGCCGAATTTGACTGAGGAGAATAAAAAAGAAAGGTTAGAATTTTGTTTATCTATGATTACACCATCTTTGTCTAATCCTTCATTTTATGATATGTTTAACGTCGTTCACATTGATGAAAAATGGTTTTACATGTCAAAACCATCTAAACGTTACTACCTTGTACCCGGTGAGGATGAGCCATTAAGAACATGCAAATCCAAAAAATTTGTCACAAAGGTCATGTTTTTGGCCATCGTTGCACGACCAAGATTTGACACGTTAGGTAATGAAATTTTCTCGGGAAAGATAGGTATCTTTCCTTTCACAAAACTTGAACACGCAAAACGTTCAAGTAAGAATCGTGTTGCGGGGACTATGGAGACTAAACCTATCTTGTCGGTGACTAAAGAAGTAACACGGTCATGGTTAATTGATAAAGTACTACCGACTATTAGGGATAAATGGCCACAAGGTCATACGGGTCCAATATTTATTCAACAAGATAATGCGAAGCCGCATATTAGTATTGACGATGAACAATTCGTTCAAGAAGCATCTCGAGGTGGGTTTGTGTAATACCCCGAACCTTAATGTGCTGGTTATAAACGTGTGAAATATGTAGTTTATATTTCATATATCGTTAAACGAGTAAGATGATTGTGTGAAAGGTGAAATATCCTGACAAACCTTGGCTAATATAGGAGACCGTTAATATTAATAATTAAATATATTATTTTATTTACCTTACTCCGTTTTTTATGAAACTTAGGTTAAAACGTAGATAAAAATATGCTCCTTCTATTGACATATTCGTCGTTTTATAAAACGTCATATTTTAAAAGTTATACAAGAAAAACGAGTTAAGCAGCTGGATTAATATAACTAAGCTAGCTAGCTAGCACGTCAAGCTAGCTAGCAAGCACGTCACTTGAATCCCACATCGAACAGAAAAGGATTTGAGGTGCCTGCTTGCTTGCTTTAAATAGGAGTCTTAGTAGTTTGTTTAGGCACCAGTTTCTTTAACGGGAATGCTCTAGTATAGAGAATCCTGAGTATACGATACCTCGTTGGGTGTTGTTAATAGTCGTTTTTGGAGCGCGAGTAGGAGCAGGAGTAGGGAAACTCTACATCAACGTGCCGTAGATAGTTTTGAGGTATACTCTCGTTTAAGTTTATGTTTAGTTATTTATTATTTATTTTTAGTAGTTAATATTAGTCTTATTATTAGTAATAATATATTAGTAGTAGCAGTGTTAGTATTATTAGGTACTAGGGTTATTGTCAGGGGCGGGTATTGGGTAGCCTAGCCTTAGTTAGGCATGGACTGATCACCCATGCTTAAACAAGGTAGGGTTAACCAATATCCAACCATGATAATGACTAGTTAGGTGTACCCTTACCTAACCTAGGATTATGTAATTGTGTCAGGACCTTGAGACATAACCCAGTCGTGCTAGCGGCTGTTAAGCAATTGCTAATCAGGTGAGTCATCATACTTGTCTTTTAAACTGTGATAGTATACTCGTCCATAACTGGTAATAATGAGAATGCTGCAGTATGCATGTGTCAGTAGGGGTATATGGGATCCTATTATGCTTAATGAGGTGTGTCACTCTGGGAAGGGTAATAAGGTTTTGTACCCACAGGCACTTCGTGCTTATAAGGTCCAGCGACACACACTCATACCTATGTGACAGCCGTAGGGGGACACAGCTGGAGGACCAGTATGTCTCTTGTACGGTGGTTTGTGACAAGTCAAATGTGACCTATAAGGTTCAATGAGGTCCAACCTGACTATAATGTGGTCACATGCCCATATTGTGTATGCATATAATGTAAACTGTGGTCTGTCTTTATAAAAATTGTATAGTATGAGCTCACCAGTATATCTGACGTCGTTTTGAGTATACTTATCACAGGTGAGTCATGAGGAAAGCTATAGGAACTACTTGACAGTTGTGGAGTTTTAGAAAATCAAGGAGTTCTTAGTTGCCAAAAGTTTGTAAATAAATAAAGTGTTGTACTCATACTATTATAAGTTTTAATGAAGGTTTAGTTTGTTTCCGCTGTAAGTTTATCAATTGTGCACAATCACCCGGGTTACGGGGTGGGTGTTATAGTTGGTATCAGAGCCCGAGGTTTTAGCGAATTAGGTATTGTAGGAATGCCTAAGCTTTAACCAGTAGTTCTCTAAAGATTAATAGCACACTCAGACTAGGCCAAATAACATATTCTCAGGAAAAGTACTTGCATAGTTAGTTGAGTGACGCTAGAAGAAGTAAACTATGTTGTGCCATTCTATGTGTTATATATATATATACGTATATATGTATATCTCTATGTGATGTATATAGTTGTTATATTATAATGATGTATCATACATACTAGTCACTCTTTATACTCATATTCCTATAAGAAGGAGACAATGTTTGAACATAGAGGTGAACAAGGGTCTTGAAATAATCAGAATAACATAAGGAGAGAGGAAGGCTCTTATAGGACTCGAACTCCCTCTCATAGTGTCAGGTCCCGGTCTAGTACAAGCATGCGTCCAAATACTGAGGATATCCACAATATAGCTGTGGAAGTGGCTAAGGTAATGAAGAATGCACAAACCGGTAATGTTAACCAATCTGGAGAACGACATGAAGAAAGCTTAGCAACCTCCATGCCAGTACAAAGGGAAGGAATGGGCGAAAGGAAAAACACTATTGCAACCACGCCACTAGAAGGAAGAGGTGAATATTCCAAAGCAAAGGAATGTACTTATAAGCACTTCATGTCCTGTAAACCTCAATCCTTTGACGGAAGAAAGGGAGCACTAGAAGCTCAAGACTGGCTCAACAGAATGGAGTCAGTATTAGACATATGTGAGTGTGATGACCGCAACAAAGTACGGTTCGCGGTACATATGTTTGAAGCTGAAGCCCTTCACTGGTGGAACATTGTGGTCCGAACAGAGGGAAAAGAAAAGGTTAAGGAGATGAAGTGGGAGGAGTTTATTCATAAGTTTCTTGCTAAGTATTGTCCTCCCAGTGAGACTGAGCAACTGGAAGTGGAATTCTTTCAGTTAAAAATGGGAAATAAAACCTATCGAGAGTATGTTTCTCGTTTCAACGACATATCTCGACTGGTTTCTTATTTAGCATTGACCGAGGAACAACTGATCAATAGGTTTATTTGGGGTCTACCCTCTGAAATGAGGGTGTTTATCAAATCCAAATCCCCCAAGACTTTAGCAGAAACTGTTGGGGCTGGCGCAAATAGAAGTCTAGTGTCGACTACCTTTATACCTTACTTGAACCAGGCATCCCAAACCCTAGATCATACCTTTACAGTAGAAATGGCTGATGGAAGTCAAAGAGAGATAGTTGACATAGTTAAGAATTGTAAAATAAGCTTAAACAACCATGTTATCCCTATAGACCTAATGCCTATGGAACTTGGAAAATTCGACATAGTCATAGGAATGGACTGGTTGACACCATATCATGCGGAAATTATATGTGACAAAAGGATCGTCCGACTCCGATTACCCAACGGCAAACAACTAACTGTATCGGGAGACCGCACTGACAAGACTAAGAACCTCATCACGATAGCACAAGCACATAAATGCCTAAGGAAAAGGTATGTTGCCTTTTTAGCATATGTCGTAAACACTACAGAAAAGCAGAAGGTCGAGGACGTGCCAGTAGTACGAGAATACCCCGAAGTGTTTCCCGATGAACTCCCGAGACTACCATCGGATAGACAGGTTGAGTTTCGCATTGACCTAGTTCCCGGTACATCACCGATTGCTAAGTCGCCGTACAGACTAGCCCCGACAGAAATGCAAGAACTCAAGAAGCAACTACAAGAGTTGCTTAACAAGGGGTTTATCCAACCTAGTTCGTCACCATGGGGAGCACCCATCTTGTTTGTCAAGAAGAAAGATGGGACGATGCGCATGTGCATCGATTATAGAGACTTGAATAAAGCCACTATAAAGAATAAATACCCTTTGCCCAGGATCGACGACTTGTTTGATCAATTACAAGGGGCAAGCTATTTCTCTAAAATAGACTTGAGGTCTGGATACCACCAAGTGAAAGTTGCACCAGAAGACATACCTAAGACTGCCTTTAGGACTAGGTATGGTCATTATGAATTTTTGGTAATGCCATTTGGATTAACCAACGCACCTACAGTGTTCATGGACCTCATGAACAGGGTTTGCAAACCTTACCTCGATAAGTTTGTGATCGTTTTATTGACGATATCCTTATCTACTCTAAAAACGAGGTAGAACATGAACAACACCTAAGAGCAGTCCTTGAATTGCTCAAGAAAGAAAAACTCTATGCAAAGTTCTCTAAGTGTGAATTTTGGATAAGTGAGGTGCAATTCCTAGGCCACGTGGTAAATGAATGTGGAATACAAGTTGACCCTGCAAAGATCGAGGCCATTAAGAAATGGGAAGTACCGAAGAATCTCATTGAAATCAGAAGATTTCTGGGGTTAGCAGGATACTATAGAAGGTTTATTCAAGACTTCTCAAAGATTGCAACACTATTAACCACACTAACCCAGAAAGCCTCTAAGTTTAATTGGGGACCTAAATAAGAAGAAGCTTTTAACACGTTAAAGCATAAGTTATGTAGCGCCCCAATACTGTCACTTCCTGAGGGAATAAAAGATTTTGTCGTCTACTGTGATGCATCTCACTATGGTATGGGATGTGTACTCATGCAAAGAGGCAAAGTGATTGCCTACGCCTCTAGACAGTTGAAGATTCATGAGCGAAACTACACAACCCATGATTTGGAACTTGGTGCCATAGTGTCCGCGTTGAAAATTTGGAGGCACTATCTTTACGGTACAAAATGCACTATCTATAGTGACCATAAAAGTTTAAAACATATATTTGAGCAGAAGGAGCTCAATATGCGTCAGAGACGATGGATGGAGTTATTAAGTGATTACGACTGTGAGATCCAATACCATCCAGGTAAGGCAAACATAGTAGGAGATGCTCTAAGTAGAAAAGAGAAACCTCAACCAATAAGAATTCGTGCAACCAGAATAGAGGTTAAAACTAGTCTCTTAGATCAAGTTAAGAATATACAACAAGAAGCCTTAAAAGAGAATCATATTGTAAAAGAAAGAATGATTGGGAGACTGAAGCTACTGACAATGGGAAATGATAATATCCTTAGGTTCAACAATAGGATATGGGTTCCTAATTTTGGAGGACTGCAGGATACAATCTTAGAGGAAGCTCATAAGTCTAAGTATTCCATTCACCCTGGTAGTGACAAGATGTATAAGGATTTAAGGAGAGATTATTGGTGGCCAGGAATGAAGCGATCTGTTGCCCATTATGTGGAAAAGTGCCTTACATGCCTTAAGGTGAAGGCAGAACATCAAAAACCCTCTGGATACTTGCAACAACCAGAGATTCCAGAATGGAAATGGGAAAAAATCACCATGGATTGTATTGAAATTCACAACTTGTTAAGCTACGCATTTGTGAATACTTAAGAAATGCATATGGGGAAATATTGTGTGATCTTGGTGGGGTCCCCCTTTTATGCATAATATGTTATCAGTCACATGCTAATCAATAAAAGGGGGACCCCACCAAGATCACATAATATTCCATGCATAATATGTTATCACTGTCTTATATGTTGGGTGGTTTATTTAAAATAAAAACACATAGACAAGATGAATCACTTGGATCCTTGTGTTTTACATGTCTTACTTGTGTGTGTTTATTATGAGAATTGTTACTCGTAAATGCTATCGCAACGCAAACTCAACGCTACTCGCACAACTCGATTTACCGCTCTAAAATGCAACGCAACTTGAAACTCAGTGCTACGCTAAAATAATTAAAGTACAGAAACTATCCAACACAACGAAACGCATTAAACGAGCATCTTACATGCGAAACGAGGAAAAGGTTGCACAAAACAGCACCTTTGTTCGAAGCTAGACAATTTTGAGCTAGTTAATTTAATTGTTTTTCTACATTTTGAATACTAGCTTGTTGATTTCTAAAATTTGATTCTAATTGTAGAAATCTTTCCGAGTTTTTGTTTTCAGTGTCGGAGATGAGGCGAGTTTTTCTTTTCAGTGTCAGCGATGAGGCGAGATACAGTATCCAACTAAGTTCTCGGCCATCAATCAACTCGGGTGGCATTGCCTTTTCACATACGATCCCAAGAAAATCCGAAATGAACCAAATCAAAATTTCTTCTAATGGAGCATCGAAGAACCTTTGATGATTCTTTAATTCTTCGTGCAAAGTTATGAGATCTCCCGGTTCTACACAACTTTCAATGATCATGTTCTTTTCGATAACGTCTTCCTCGAGTTGTGAAAGAATTAACGCTCGTTCCCGGAGCGTCTCTTTTGACTCATGCGGATTATCCTTTTCACCTTCGATGAATATTAAAAGCGCCTTCTTTGCTTTCTTGGAATACACGATTTCCTTCTTTCTTGCCCTCGAACTTTCACCGTATGCCTTTTTCTTGTTCCTTTCCTTTTCGAATTCCCTCTCGTAGTAATCCTCCAAGCATTCCTTAAATTCCTTCTTTTCTTTCTTGTAACCGTTATCAACACCAAGATTATCATAAAACATGTTGAGATAATCTTGTTCTAAGTCAACCTCCGACTTATCTTCATAAATATCGAACCCTTTCGAGCAACTTCCAAACATCTTCTTTAGTAAACATGTATCCCCCATTGTAACTGTTTCTATCCCTTGAAACAAAAGTTGTTCTAGACTTAACACGTTCTTGTCTAGACTAGGAGCGTAACTTACACATGGGATTGTTTTGTCTTTACCATCCACCGGGACTCTAACTTCTCCAATACCATGCACAAACGAGAAATCTTTCCTACTCTCGTTTGTCACTAACCCAAAGTGCCTCTTGAAACATTTGAACACATTCCGGTTTCCGTCATGTGTGTTTTGTATGTAGGATATCGAATCCCATTTACCGCCACATGTATCCTTAACCACATAATCACTTTCAACCAGTAATGGCGATAAATTAACATACTTACTTGGGCAAATCGAGGCGATATGACCAAATTGCTTGCACTTGAAGCAACGAATTCCCGGTTTCCTTGGCCTTCCCACCGGTGCATTTGCCTTCTTTCCGGGCTTCTTCACAAACCCCTTTGGAACCATTTTCTTGGAAACTTCTTTACAGGTGACTTCCCGGTTTGCATGGTTTTCCCCTGCGCGTACTCATCCATCTCTTCCGCCGCCCGGCCGCACTTTCCACTACGAACAACATCTACACCGTAGTCGGTCTCAACCGATTTTCCCTTGTCTCCTCGTAAACGATTCCCATCATTGTCACAACCCTTTTCTGCTCCTGTTAAACCTTTGGCTCTGATACCAATGTTAGTATCATCGTCATCGGAAACCCAGGACCAATCGGAACGGATCGAGTGGTGACCGCATACACAATCATTCTCAAACAAACCACAACTATCACAATACTTCATTCTGAATCAAACTAACCGAAAACTTTCTGAATGATAATAACTAACCGTAACAAATCTGATCGAACTGAAACTTGTTATAAACACAAACTTGCATTACAGAATACGTACTGAAACAAGAGGTTTGGAACCGTATTTATACGCTGCAACAGGTACGTCTTGTCACAACGTTTGATAAAGGGAAACTCTTAACTGCTCATGCGGTTATCCCAGACGTACCGTTTCGATAATCACGGCCCAACCTTCTTGTTAACCAACACTACATTAACCTAATGGACTTCTAATTGTTCAACCCACTGGACATGGCCTCCGGCCCAATGTTCTAAACATAAACATAAAACGATAATTTGTTTGACCCATTAACAAACTAAATAAATAAACAGACTACCGGCCCGAAACCGTGTTCACTCGGATAGACTTGATTATATTTGATCTTCACTTTGTGTCTAAAAGTGGATAGATGTGAATCTGAATTGTATTAGTTCTCTTTAGGGCTGGAATACGTGTCGTAAGCCTCTGATTTTTGTAATGAAACATATGCAACTATTTACTTATGAGAGTTGGACTGATGAAGTGTCAGAGGTTAACAAATCCATATGCGTGAATGAAAAATGAGGAGAAATATCGGGCACCTGCCATCATGGAGATAGGGGCGCTAGTGAGCCCCGTTGAAAGTTTTCTTTTACACGATTAATCTCAAAATCTTGAGCCAGAAATGTGTTACGTTTTTCAGAATTTAAGGGAAATGCGACTTTTATTCATCCATCATCTTTGATTTGTGTAGCTTCATGTCATTTCATATATTCTATTTGTTTCTAGTGCATCCCAACTTTACCTTTTTATGTCATTGTTCTTGAAAGCCCCCAATGTTTTAAGGTTGCTGAAAGTTCGTGTTTTGGATCGAAAACCATGATTAGTGTGTGATTTGTTCATAGATGGAAGATTAGAGCTTGATAAATAACTTTCTTGTAGTGATACGGACAGCATAATGTTACAAACCGACACATAATAAGCCATCCTAACAATACCGAAATACATCATGGAAACCGGGAGAGACCAAGTGGTGGTCTTTCCCCCAAATCTAAAAAGCTTGCAAATGACCTAAGGGTGGTATTTATAATCACACCACCTTCCCATGGAAATCCACCTTCATGTAGAAGGTCACTTACAAACGCACACGGTCAAAGAATAACCCTTTCGTTTGACCACTTCAAACGAACGGGTCTAAACACATTTGTTTGACTGTTTTACTAACTATTACATAATCAACATAAAATGTAATCTAATCTATTCGAATAACATCAGACACCCAAACTACGTTTCTGACATCAACCGCAAGACGCTGAATTTTGTCACCTAAGCAAAAAGCAGGGTATAATATGCTTAAATGAACCTGAAATGAGTCACCTATGTAAGATCTGCAGTTCTACAATGGAAGTTTCTCTAATTTCTACCATGTGGATATGGATATCACACCATCGGCTATTGACAATGTCGTTATTTAATATATTTGCTATCAGGATAGTTTGATCATTGGCATAATTATATACATCTACATAAAAGCAAGTTGGATACTTTATCTCTTATCAGTAGTAGAATTCATACAACAAATACTTGTGTACAGGTTTGAATTATATTTATACTTAGAGTTCATTTTTATACTTTGATCTATGTATCTAACTATCAACATAGTGATTTACCTGAACGGTCCATGTGGTATGTCCGAATCACCTGCTTGGTCTGACTCTTTCCTTCTCAGAAACTGCATATTTGGTTCTCTTTGTCCACCCATTGCTGACCCAATTGATCATTTTCATTAAATGGTATATATAAAAAAAACCTGAAGTTAATGTAAACTATATAACAACTAAACTTGCAACCACCCTTATCCTTTAAAGGGTTTAGTAGGCGGATTAGCTTATCCTTTAACAATGTCAGCATAAATGTGAAAGTTATCTCCAATTGTCCGCTACTAAAGACTTCACTTTGGTATGATCTCTATACTGCTAGTTTAATATGTTTGGATCAAAATTGGTTACTTTTGTTTGCAATTAATATTATACATGTTTACTTTCAGATTGGCGATAAAAAAACATCTTTTGGGATGTTAGAAATTTAACTTTGCTGAGTTATTTGAGTTTGCCTTTGGCATCTATGTACACGTTATTACCCTTTAAGGTGATGCATATTACTGTTGGGTTCGTAGGCTTTAGGGTAGCCGACCCTAATTAGGGTTAGCCGACCCTAGTTAGGGTTAGCCGGCCCTAGTTATTAGGCCCACTTAGTTAACTTGTTGACCAAGTAGGAAACCCTAATCTTGTTCTATAAATACCTATTATGTAACTGTAGTCTGTGTCATTCTGAAAACAGTTGTGAGCATCTAATAAAAGTAAAACCCTAGTTGCAACCCGTGGACGTAGGTCACATTGACCGAACCACGTAAATTCTCGTGTTCTTTATTTTCTGCTAGTGTGTGTGTGTTTGTTCCGCTTTTGCTTGAGCCTACTCTGATTCGAGGTATCAGAGCCAATGGTTCAGTAAAATACACGGTTCACACGGTTATCGCAGGAGAAGGAAAGAGAACTGGACGAGAGATCTTGATCTGCTGTCCGCTGACTTGTTTACGGCCTGTACCTATTCTCTGGTTACGGCTCGTAAGGTCTAGGGTTTGCGCCGTAGGGTTTGCTGTTACATATCTGGTGGTTTTAGGGTGTTTGGCGATTAGGGTTTCGGTTCTTGAACCCTGGTTATTCGCTGATTTTACGCTCGGGTTTGCAAGAGAAGTCGCTGGTTCGGGTACTTCGGGTTTCTGGTTTATTGAAAGTTGCCCGGGTTTCGGTTGCTTGGTTCCTTGTGGTTTTTTCTGGTTTTTCTCGTTTGCTATGGCTGAAGACGGGAAGTTCCGAATCGAGAAGTTCAACGGTACTGATTTTGCTTGGTGGAGAATGCAAATAGAGGCGTTGCTTGGTGAATGCGATTTGGATGTGGTACTGGAAGAAAAACCTACTGGAACTCAAAGGACAAAAAGGCAAGAGGTAAAATTATATTGGCTTTGACGAGGAGCGTTGCATTTAATATCATGAAAGAAACAACTGCTCGTGATATGTTAGAAGCTCTGTTAAATATGTATGAGAAGCCGTCTGCCGGTAATAGGGTGTTCTTGATGAGGAACTGTTTAATATGTGTTGGTGCACTACATCTGCTGATTACGTCTTGTATCGAGTCATTGTCTTAGAACGTTAGATCTGGGCTCGTAATACGAGAAATAGTGAAATGTATAGGTTTTAGATAGTTGGGCCGCTTTTAGAGTCAAATTAGGTAGTTGGATCGCTCATTTGGACATTCAAGTGTATGGACCGCTCGAACGGACACATGTTGGACCGCTCGTGTGACAAGGATGCTGAACCGCTCGTGTGACAGCATTCTTGGACCGCTTTTATGGCTTGTCTGGACCGCTTATTGGGCCTGTCCAATAAGCGGTTCCTAATCTCTATATATAGCCTGATGAGCGATCTGTGTTGTAACAGTTGGAACGTTGGATAGAAATCGTGCCAAAGTTCTGCCGGTGCGAGATTTGAGCTGTAAACGTTTGAAATCAATAAACAAGTAGTTAAAAGTGATTTGCCTGCTGTTTCTACCTTAGTTTCTTGTTATTCCGCACCTGAAACCAAGGAGAAAGCCTCTGAACGACTCGTTCGGGTCTCCAAACGATCCTACAATTGGTATCAGAGCTCAGGAGGAGGTTCTCTGCAAAAATCAGCTGGATTTAGTCACTTTTTCTTACTTCTACACCTTTTTTTTCTGATTCAGACACTTTCAACGGTCGAAATTTGCTGAAAAACTCAGGGATTGTGCGCGATGGCATAGAGATAAACACTGGAAAGTTTCAAATCAAAATTCGAAGTTTTAGTGGGTCAAAATTGGATTTGAGAATGAGGACCGCTCGATCGAACAGGTAGTGAACCGCTTATTCGGACGATTTTGAACCGCTTATTAGATCAATCGAGGATCGCTCATTCGGACAAATTCTAGGATCGCTCGAATCGACTGTTCCGGATCGCTTATTCGGTCGGTTGGATCGCTCATCCGGACGACTTGTTAGACCGCTCATCTGGACGACCTTGGTCCGCTTATTTGTCATCCGGATAGCTTATCTGGACCGCTTATTGGACACATTTTTCTCTGGTCCGCTCTTTTAGTCCATCTGATCCGCTTTTGTGTCAGACTGCTGATTAGTTCGCTTTTCCGTCACACCTGGTTTGCTTATTCGTCACAGTGTTTGAAAAACGGGTTATCGAATCATGGATTTAAATATCGTTAACAGGACTCAAGAAACACTTGATAGAATAAAAATATTAAAGAATGAATTTGATTCATTTTCAGGTTTTCCAGGAGAAAGCACAAGATGTGTCATTAAGAGATACAAACATCTTGTTAGTTCAATGTCTGATTTAAATATTACAAAAGAACCAGAAGAGTGGGTTGAAAAATTTATCAGTGCTTTACCGAAAGAAGAATGGGAGGATTATGTCTTGAACTTGAAAAGTTCTAGAGAATTTTCTCAACTGACAATTACTCCACTCATTAAAAGGATTGAAGAACAGATGGTGATCAAGGATGAGAAAAGGAAAGAAAAAGCTGTAAAAGTCAAAGAATCTGTGAAAAATGAATCGTCAAGGTCTGCATCAGTATGCTCAAATTGTCGCAACTTCAAGACAGTCAATGACAAACTTGTGAAGGATGCAGAAAGTTTAGCATTGGAGATCAAGAAGTTGAACAATAAGAAGAAAGCTGATGAAAAACAGATTCTAGACATACAGGGTATTTGTGAGAAGTTGAAAGTTGAGAATGGCAAACTGTTGGGTAGTGTGAACAGTTTGACATTAGAGAACAAAGGTTTGAAAGAAAATGAAAAGGTTTTTGAAAGCAAACAGAAATCATCAGAAAATGAAGATTTCTGGATAAAATTGGAGAACAAAAATCTGAAAGCTAATGAAGTGAAACTTCAAGAACAGATAAATGTTTTGGAAAATGAAAAATCTGTTCTTGAAAACTTGAAAAATGAAAATGAAAATTCAATCAAGTCTCATCTTGAAAGAATATCTAAGCTTGAAGACGAAGCTAAGAGTTCAAGGATCAAGATTGATGAACTTGAAAAGAAATTGATCAGTTTTGCGACTAAATCTGACAAGTTGAATATTCCTTGTCCAAAACCGATCAATTCAGTTCCAATAAGTGACTGTGTCACAAACTTTGACTCTGTCAAAGTTGAAGATTGTGATGATGCATCCGATGTTGAAAATGTTAAAAAAAGAAAAACAAAAATTATTTTTAAATTTGAAAGAAAAATTTCAGAAAACTGTTTTGCAATCGACTGAAAAAGGTGAATGTTCTAAGCAAAAGCCTTTGAAGAAGAAAGCAGAACAGAAACAAAAAGATAATAAAAGTTCATCGGATCGATCATCCAATCAGAAACAAAATTTACAAAAAATAAAAAAAGAAAACTCAAAAAATGTTGGTAATAAGTGGTGCAGGTCAGACCACAGTGCTAAAGCGTCAAATCCTGCAAAGTTGAGAAAGGAATATCACCAGGCCAAACAGTGTTACGACTTGAGTGTTTGGTACAACGGTGATAACTGGTACGATAACAGAATGTGTTACAGCTGCGGCTATCATGGACACATTGCTGTTAATTGCCAGTATTGGAGTTATGAGACCAGGAGGTGCTTTAATTGCAGCATCAAAGGTCACATTGCCCGAGATTGCCCGAGGAGATCAATGGGAAGATCAAGGGTTATGTCTCAGAAAGTGGCAAGAATTCCAGTCAAGGTCAAGCCAGGAGCAAAAGGTTCTGAAACCTAAAGTTCCAGTACAGTCAATTCGGGAAAAGAAAGTTAAACTTTCACAGGGGCAGAAAGACCGACTGAGGAAGAAGAGGAAGAAAGCGAGAGAATATCTCGAGAAGATTTTGTCCTCAGGTTCACATGATAAACAGAATAAAAGTTCTGATGAATCGACTCCTTCAGTTGCAAAAACAAGCAAGACGAATTCATCATCTGAGGACAGAACAGAGAGAGAAGAAGAAAGAAAAGGTCGGCGATGAATCTGACAGATCAAAGTCGGACAAGCCACCTGCAGGCAATGATTCTGGTATGGTAAAACCAGAGGAGCCATTGGTTGAGGTAAAAGTTGAGAATTCTAGTTTAGCAATGGATGATGCAAATTTTCCACCATTGTTGAGCAAGAATTCAAAATCACCCAAGGGCAGTCAGGCTTGGGTGAAATTGTTTAAATAGAAAAACCTGACTTGCCGGAGATCCCAAGATGGTATCGTGGATCATGAATCGGCACATTTCTTGAGAAATTTCACTTTGGTGATTTTTCGCTTTAAATGTGGTAAATCAGGGACATTAAATTGTACTTGATTTTCTGCAAATGGATTATGTTAAAACTAGAAATGATATATCTTTAAAATGTTTAAAGAAAACAAGATGAAGAGATAACCCCGAATCTACAAATGGTTGGAACACAAACTAATTTTTCCGGAAAAACCATTTTGATTGAAACAAACTTAAGTGTTTTGAAATCATTATGGGAAAATAGTTTGTTGTGAGGGGGAGTTCTGATTGTTTTTGCATGATAATGGTGAATTGAGGTAATTCACATAATGTTGTCAAGTTTCTTGTATAGTTTGTTTTCAATTTTTCCTAAGAAAATCAAAATTGAAACATATTTTGATTTTAGGGGGAGTATTAAAATTTTGAAAAATTTAAAAAATTGAAAAATGAAAATGAGTTTTGTTGCAAAAAGAGGAGATGATAGTACATCGGTGGACTATCACAGCATGCTAGAGATTTATAAAGACAAAATTGTTTTTAAACAAGTCTTACTAATGATGTGTCAGTAGGCTTCACACAGTTAGTAAATTGTATTCGAGATATAAACATAAAATCAAAACTTACTTATTTTGTGGGGAACACTACTTGGATATATAGGTAACCCCTGAAATCTCGTCTGAAAGGTTTCTTATTATGGAATACTAGGTTCTTGTACTCAAATGATGTCTGGGGTATTATTCCGGGACTTCTGCTGAACGGTAGTTCTGACCTACTCCCTGGCTAATACTTTCTTCATATGCTTGAAACATAGCATAAAGCCCTCAGCTGATTAGACAATAAAATTGATGATCAGTTGTTGTAGCTGAAAAGATCCTCTAAAGGGGACCACTGCTAAGTCGAAGCTGATATCTCTCTGCTGAATGGAAGTTCTGACCTGAGATCCCTCAGTTCTCGCATTTTTTCCCCTAATTTATATACAGATATCATTTGTAGTTATACTTACCTGTAGATCAGAATATTGGGATCTGGATACGGGAGTATATTCAAGAGGTGGGACACTCAAATAAGTTTAAGTGCTAATACATTAAATACGTATCTTGAATCGATTGAAAACTTGTGTAGAGGTTTAAGTGGACAACAATACTGACAATCAGAAGTAAATTTGTTTTTAACATTTGCTGATTAATCAAGATCAACGGTGTTGGTGATATGTCTAAAAAAACCGATATGATCCTCTTGCACAAATCTCTCAAAAATAGTGTTCATTTCTATTTTTCTATAAATCCAAAAATATTGTATTTTTGTTTGATATTTGAAAATTACAAAAAGATTTTCGACAACAGAGTGTGAAGAACTGATATTTGACATTTCAAGTGCTAAACATGTTGAACTTGTAGTTTGGGAGAGTATGTTAAATTGTGAAGATTTGAAATGCAAATTTGGTTCATTAACTTGATGAATAAGTTGAATGGTAACTTACAGTTTGATCTTCATAATTTTTTTTATATATGATTTGTTGATTCATTAAGTTGAATTGCAAATTGTATTAGTTTGTAATAGTATGGTTGAGTTTTGCAGGTTTCTGATCCTGTTGCTACGAATAGCCAGGAGACACATCAGAACCAGAGGAGAGCTTAAACAGAGAAAGCCAGGAGTTGATTTCAATGGTGATAACGATTTCCAGACAGAGATCTCAACATTATGTTAGGGGGAGTCTGATGAAAGTTAGAGCCAGAGAATGATCCAGGCATATGATTCCAGGAAGGAATTCCTGAAGAAGATATTATTCCAGGCTGAGTTCCTAAAGAAGACCGAACAAGATTGAAGAGTTGTGAATGTTTGAAGACTCTCACTGAAGATTCCGTCAACATCCAAGGGGGAGTTTGTTGGTGCAGTTGTCTGTCGACTACATCTTCGTTCGTGTCTTAGAATGATTGAATGATAAAGAGAGAGAAGCCCGAAGACTGATCAAGACTGAAGAACTGAAGACAGCATTGTTGTGACTCGATAGTCGACTCCATCAACATCTGAGGGGGAGTCTGTTGGTGCACTACATCTGCTGATTACGTCTTGTATCGAGTCATTGTCTTAGAACGTTAGATCTGGGCTCGTAATACGAGAAATAGTGAAATGTATAGGTTTTAGATAGTTGGGCCGCTTTTAGAGTCAAATTAGGTAGTTGGATCGCTCATTTGGACATTCAAGTGTATGGACCGCTCGAACGGACACATGTTGGACCGCTCGTGTGACAAGGATGCTGAACCGCTCGTGTGACAGCATTCTTGGACCGCTTTTATGGCTTGTCTGGACCGCTTGTTGGGCCTGTCCAATAAGCGGTTCCTAATCTCTATATGTAGCCTGATGAGCGATCTGTGTTGTAACAGTTGGAACGTTGGATAGAAATCGTGCCAAAGTTCTGCCGGTGCGAGATTTGAGCTGTAAACGTTTGAAATCAATAAACAAGTAGTTAAAAGTGATTTGCCTGCTGTTTCTACCTTAGTTTCTTGTTATTCCGCACCTGAAACCAAGGAGAAAGCCTCTGAACGACTCGTTCGGGTCTCCAAACGATCCTACAATTGGTATCAGAGCTCAGGAGGAGGTTCTCTGCAAAAATCAGCTGGATTTAGTCACTTTTTCTTACTTCTACACCTTTTTTTTCTGATTCAGACACTTTCAACGGTCGAAATTTGCTGAAAAACTCAGGGATTGTGCGCGATGGCATAGAGATAAACACTGGAAAGTTTCAAATCAAAATTCGAAGTTTTAGTGGGT
Source organism: Helianthus annuus (assembly GCF_002127325.2). Classification (NCBI taxonomy): domain Eukaryota; kingdom Viridiplantae; phylum Streptophyta; class Magnoliopsida; order Asterales; family Asteraceae; genus Helianthus; species Helianthus annuus. The sequence goes on along the minus strand of NC_035443.2, from coordinate 184,731,855 downwards.
CAAAATTGGATTTGAGAATGAGGACCGCTCGATCGAACAGGTAGTGAACCGCTTATTCGGACGATTTTGAACCGCTTATTAGATCAATCGAGGATCGCTCATTCGGACAAATTCTAGGATCGCTCGAATCGACTGTTCCGGATCGCTTATTCGGTCGGTTGGATCGCTCATCCGGACGACTTGTTAGACCGCTCATCTGGACGACCTTGGTCCGCTTATTTGTCATCCGGATAGCTTATCTGGACCGCTTATTGGACACATTATTCTCTGGTCCGCTCTTTTAGTCCATCTGATCCGCTTTTGTGTCAGATTGCTGATTAGTTCGCTTTTCCGTCACACCTGGTTTGCTTATTCGTCACAGTGTTTGAAAAACGGGTTATCGAATCATGGATTTAAATATCGTTAACAGGACTCAAGAAACACTTGATAGAATAAAAATATTAAAGAATGAATTTGATTCATTTTCAGGTTTTCCAGGAGAAAGCACAAGATGTGTCATTAAGAGATACAAACATCTTGTTAGTTCAATGTCTGATTTAAATATTACAAAAGAACCAGAAGAGTGGGTTGAAAAATTTATCAGTGCTTTACCGAAAGAAGAATGGGAGGATTATGTCTTGAACTTGAAAAGTTCTAGAGAATTTTCTCAACTGACAATTACTCCACTCATTAAAAGGATTGAAGAACAGATGGTGATCAAGGATGAGAAAAGGAAAGAAAAAGCTGTAAAAGTCAAAGAATCTGTGAAAAATGAATCGTCAAGGTCTGCATCAGTATGCTCAAATTGTCGCAACTTCAAGACAGTCAATGACAAACTTGTGAAGGATGCAGAAAGTTTAGCATTGGAGATCAAGAAGTTGAACAATAAGAAGAAAGCTGATGAAAAACAGATTCTAGACATACAGGGTATTTGTGAGAAGTTGAAAGTTGAGAATGGCAAACTGTTGGGTAGTGTGAACAGTTTGACATTAGAGAACAAAGGTTTGAAAGAAAATGAAAAGGTTTTTGAAAGCAAACAGAAATCATCAGAAAATGAAGATTTCTGGATAAAATTGGAGAACAAAAATCTGAAAGCTAATGAAGTGAAACTTCAAGAACAGATAAATGTTTTGGAAAATGAAAAATCTGTTCTTGAAAACTTGAAAAATGAAAATGAAAATTCAATCAAGTCTCATCTTGAAAGAATATCTAAGCTTGAAGACGAAGCTAAGAGTTCAAGGATCAAGATTGATGAACTTGAAAAGAAATTGATCAGTTTTGCGACTAAATCTGACAAGTTGAATATTCCTTGTCCAAAACCGATCAATTCAGTTCCAATAAGTGACTGTGTCACAAACTTTGACTCTGTCAAAGTTGAAGATTGTGATGATGCATCCGATGTTGAAAATGTTAAAACAAGAAAAACAAAAATTATTTTTAAATTTGAAAGAAAAATTTCAGAAAACTGTTTTGCAATCGACTGAAAAAGGTGAATGTTCTAAGCAAAAGCCTTTGAAGAAGAAAGCAGAACAGAAACAAAAAGATAATAAAAGTTCATCGGATCGATCATCCAATCAGAAACAAAATTTACAAAAAATAAAAAATGAAAACTCAAAAAATGTTGGTAATAAGTGGTGCAGGTCAGACCACAGTGCTAAAGCGTCAAATCCTGCAAAGTTGAGAAAGGAATATCACCAGGCCAAACAGTGTTACGACTTGAGTGTTTGGTACAACGGTGATAACTGGTACGATAACAGAATGTGTTACAGCTGCGGCTATCATGGACACATTGCTGTTAATTGCCAGTATTGGAGTTATGAGACCAGGAGGTGCTTTAATTGCAGCATCAAAGGTCACATTGCCCGAGATTGCCCGAGGAGATCAATGGGAAGATCAAGGGTTATGTCTCAGAAAGTGGCAAGAATTCCAGTCAAGGTCAAGCCAGGAGCAAAAGGTTCTGAAACCTAAAGTTCCAGTACAGTCAATTCGGGAAAAGAAAGTTAAACTTTCACAGGGGCAGAAAGACCGACTGAGGAAGAAGAGGAAGAAAGCGAGAGAATATCTTGAGAAGATTTTGTCCTCAGGTTCACATGATAAACAGAATAAAAGTTCTGATGAATCGACTCCTTCAGTTGCAAAAACAAGCAAGACGAATTCATCATCTGAGGACAGAACAGAGAGAGAAGAAGAAAGAAAAGGTCGGCGATGAATCTGACAGATCAAAGTCGGACAAGCCACCTGCAGGCAATGATTCTGGTATGGTAAAACCAGAGGAGCCATTGGTTGAGGTAAAAGTTGAGAATTCTAGTTTAGCAATGGATGATGCAAATTTTCCACCATTGTTGAGCAAGAATTCAAAATCACCCAAGGGCAGTCAGGCTTGGGTGAAATTGTTTAAATAGAAAAACCTGACTTGCCGAAGATCCCAAGATGGTATCGGGGATCATGAATCGGCACATTTCTTGAGAAATTTCACTTTGGTGATTTTTCGCTTTAAATGTGGTAAATCAGGGACATTAAATTGTACTTGATTTTCTGCAAATGGATTATGTTAAAACTAGAAATGATATATCTTTAAAATGTTTAAAGAAAACAAGATGAAGAGATAACCCCGAATCTACAAATGGTTGGAACACAAACTAATTTTTCCGGAAAAACCATTTTGATTGAAACAAACTTAAGTGTTTTGAAATCATTATGGGAAAATAGTTTGTTGTGAGGGGGAGTTCTGATTGTTTTTGCATGATAATGGTGAATTGAGGTAATTCACATAATGTTGTCAAGTTTCTTGTATAGTTTGTTTTCAATTTTTCCTAAGAAAATCAAAATTGAAACATATTTTGATTTTAGGGGGAGTATTAAAATTTTGAAAAATTTAAAAAATTGAAAAATGAAAATGAGTTTTGTTGCAAAAAGAGGAGATGATAGTACATCGGTGGACTATCACAGCATGCTAGAGATTTATAAAGACAAAATTGTTTTTAAACAAGTCTTACTAATGATGTGTCAGTAGGCTTCACACAGTTAGTAAATTGTATTCGAGATATAAACATAAAATCAAAACTTACTTATTTTGTGGGGAACACTACTTGGATATATAGGTAACCCCTGAAATCTCGTCTGAAAGGTTTCTTATTATGGAATACTAGGTTCTTGTACTCAAATGATGTCTGGGGTATTATTCCGGGACTTCTGCTGAACGGTAGTTCTGACCTAGTCCCTGGCTAACTCGTCGTTATTCTCATAAACATCATAGTCAAACGGTTACAATGGTTCAAAATGTAAAACAATGTGTCCATATGTTGGATGAGCATATGCGACAAAATGTAATGTAAAACAATGTACTAAGTATGCACACAATGGACATACATAGCATAAAACATAATGATATCATGTACTAATAGTGTACTAATGAAAATAGAAGTATATGATATAAAACATGGAAAGCACGAAAGTAATAAGTAGGCACATGTGTTTCACCCCAAAACGTTTGAAAAACAGTAAAAGAGGGGAATATGTACTCACTTGAGGGTGCTTAGAAGTCTTGAATAACAACCAAGCAAAGCTAGAGGGATCACGGAAATCAAACGGCACCTAATATAGGTAACTACATAAACAACCGGACCTAAATCGGGGGATCGGATAGTATGAGGTTTCGTAAACCAAATGAGTATTGGAACTCATATGATATGGTTTAACAAAGCGTACATACTAAAATGAAACCTAACCTAAGTGCTTACGACCCATTACGACCCGTTTAGGTAGCTTACGCTACTTTAACGCGTCGTTCGCGTAAAACGCGTTCGGAACGCCAAACTAGTCCTATGACAAGTAGTGTTTGCCTTAACATGTCTAATATTATTGTCTAATCAGTTTAGATGTCAAAACTTAGGTTACATATGCTTAAAATGAATTTATGCGTAAAAAGGGCATTTTGGTAATTTTCCTAAGGCATAAGAATTACTTATCATACAACTACTTAAACGACGTGACCATAAGGTATAACCTCGGAAGGTTATTCCCTATACAACTATGGTCACCTAAAGTGTTTGGTCGGATCCTAATGATCGACCAAATGGGTCAGGTTCGAAAGTATAAGCGATTGATTAGATCGCTTACCTTTACGACCCTAAACAAGCACAAATCTAAAAGCGACGAGCTAAACATGCTAGAACACATTTAGTGAAGTTAGAAAACAGGTTTGGTATCAAAACAAACGATTTTGATACCCTAGAGTAGTTTGGTTACAAAATACGCGAGGAAACGCATTTTGGCCGAAACTACGACTCGTCACTGAGCCTAGATAACGTGGAAATCAGTAGGTATAGTCACTAGGGACTATAACCATCGTGATTATGCTCACGTTATGAAGTTCAAATGAACTTCGCGTTGACCATAAACTGGTCAAAGCAGAAAGTCAAACGCAGTTTGACTTTAACGATAAAAACGAATGAAAAGAACGAAAGAATACTTACAAAAGGTCCCCGCAAGCTCTTGATCCGATTTACTCTCAGGTATGAAGCATAAACTTCAACTTAGAGAGCCAAAATCAGATTCAAGTGTGCTTTGGGAAGAAAGTGAGGGTGGGTATTTATAGATTTCCTTGAACCGTTAAGATCGTTCGTCGAAAAACGTGATTTAATCTCAACCGTACATGTGCACCCCTTGTTTTATGAAACCATGGGAGCCCCTAATATGAGCCCATGGTATTGAAAATACAATTAAATACCAGCCCATGGTTTTGCAAAACCATGGGTTAAAACCATTAACATTGCAAAATTGGACTAGGTTCATTGAATCTGGTCAGAAATTTCAAAAATGGTCCATGCACTTGTAAAACTTGATTTTTGCAACTTTTAAGCCCTGTTAACCCCATTTCAAAGCTTTAAAATGATGCTAAAGTATAGGGAACTTAAAATATGCTCAAAAACATCTCGGCTGTCGGTTCGTTTGGTCGTACGATCGCGTTATTTGCTTAATTACGACGGAAGTCGTAACGAACGCAAAAACGATCCAAATTGAGCGACGAATGGATTCTTATTATGCTAAACACTAAAATAAAATATTTTAATGCTTACATAAATTTTTGGACATCCGGATATATTCAGAACGTAAGATATGCGCGAAAATACAAACTTATGCACTTTTTGACGCTTTTAGTCCCTGAATGAGCATAAAGTTTATTTTTGCGCACCAAACACCTCAAAGCCTATTTCTAAGCTATGTAAAGGATATTTAGGGCATATTTAACTTATGATCAAGTTCCGGAAGGTTCGTTACTATACAAATTGACATACTTTTGCTGTTTGTCAAATTTAGTCCCTATAAGCGAATAAACTTGATTTCAACACACCAAACCATCCAAAACTTATTTCTAAGTTATGTGGAGGTTATTTAAGATATGTTAAGCCTATTTCACTATTCCAGAGTGTTTGTTGCGTTAAACTGGTTATAATTACGCCTCCGAGCGCGTATAACCTTCCAGAAAGCGATTTAAGGCTTGAAATCGAACAAGAGTTGATATGTGCAAATGATACACATATTTTTACAAATCCCAAGTATGAAATACAATATTTCATTGGTTTGGCATTTGTTTGATGGTTGAAGTGACATAGGTGTCACAGTCTCCCCTACTTCAGGAAATTTCGTCCCGAAATTTATTTAGAGGAAACTTGTGAGGGCTTGAATCATGAAGTTGAAAAGGTCAAAGGAATAATCCTATGGTGATTACTAGAATTCAATAGAGTCCCTTTAACTAGGTCACCAAAGGATCTTTTTAACTAGATTAACAAATAATCTCTTGAACTAGACCACCCGAGGGCCTTTTTAACTATATCAACACATGATATCTTTAACTAGATTGTCGAACCAATCTCTTTAACTAGATCAACAAATGATCTCTTTAACTAGACCACCAGAGGGCCTCTTTAACTATATCAACGCATGATATCTTTAACTAGATTGCCGAACCAATCTCTTTAACTAGATCAACAAATGATCTCTTTAACTAGACCACCAGAGGGCCTCTTTAACTATATCAACGCATGATATCTTTAACTAGATTGCCGAACCAATCTTTTTAACTAGATCAACGAATGATCTCTTTAACTAGACCACCAGAGGGCCTCTTTAACTATATCAACGCATGGTATCTTTAACTAGATTGTCGAACCAATCTCTTTAACTAGATCAACAAATGATCTATTTAACTAGACAACCAGAGGGCCTCTTTAACTATATCAACGATTGATATCTTTAAACTTTGGAATAGTACTTTATAATCCAAGGGTTTTAACTATAACGTTGAAGCCCATTAAGGATTGAGGTAGTACCTTTTGATATCCTACTATGAATCCCTTATACGAAGATATGGAAGATTCTACGAGGATTTGGATAACAAAAATTTGGATCACACCAAGAACATAAAGGGAGAACATAAGCACATAGTCACAAAATTGTTTAGTTTGACTTTTAGTTTGTTATCTTTGAACGCGGATACTTAAAGCACACCAGGAATCCAATCCGTGGATTTCATTTGGCACTTTAATCATTTTCAAGAATCTATCTATAGAGATAGAATGATCTATCAAAAATTCGATTTCGTTTTCAAGAAAATGCAATATTCGAATTAAGGTATGAAAATTTTGGAATATACAGAAATACCGTTGGGTACCCTATTAAGAATTTTATAGTGGTACCTTAGGTATTCGTATAGAGTTGTAACTTACGCCTTGTACTTCATTTCCTTGGGAAAAACGAGTACTTAGGATTCTTTGTGGGAAAACGCAAGAGATTATAAAATAGAAAGATTTGGGGGTAGTATGTTCTTCAAGGAATACGGCTCCTTGATTGTCGGTATGTCATAACCGTGAATTTTCAAAACTGCATCACTGATGTTAATAGCTTCAACAGTGATGGAAAATGGCACACCCCTCAAACACGAGATAGTACTGAAAATACGAGATGGGGCGGGACTAAAATCTCCCACCGGATCCCGAAGGACCGGCGTCGTCCCTGCGATCAAACCTGGATCTACGCGCAAAATGCGGCGGCGGCTGTGTGTATGGATGGTTGAGTGAGTTCGCGATGTGCTGCTGCGAACCAAACAACCAATCCATGCTGCGTCGGTGCTGCTCGTGCAACTCCTCCAAATAGTTGCCCTGCCGGTGTTGCTCCACGCATATAAGACCCACATCTCGCCTCAATTCTTCTTGGTCCAGTGCCAGTCCGTCCATCCGCCTCCAGAGGTCCAACGATGACGGCTCGGAAGGACCGTAGGCGCCATAACCACCCTGTGCATAACCTCCACCACCAAAGCCACCATACACGTTATCCCAGTTCGGGCTATCAAACCCGTGAATCACATGTCCAACCTGCATGTGGGGGTCCGCTCCCCCAGCGCCCCCATGCTGCCCCTGAACCGGGATATCGTGCATATGTACATCATGATCACCGCCATCACCATCATCACCATCATTACCACCACCCTCCTCAACTACAGGTAGCGGGTCCCAAATCCTTCCCATTCGGTCAACAAGCTTCGGAATCCCGTTCACCTTCCTGGTAAGATGCATCGAGTTCAGCTGTTGCAAATCGAGGAGGTCGTAGTCACAGGCTTCGGTCAGGTGGTCTAACCGAACCCGATAAAATTTTGCAAGCTTAGTTGCAAAGGCTCCTCCACAAATCCGTGACGTGGGTGTCGAACCAACGCCCCGAAATATCGATTCTGCAACGCTAACTGCTAGGTTGCAGTTCGAACCCAAGATGATGCAGTATAGGTGAAAGAGGTCACGGGTAGTGATGTTCCCTGTGCTATCACCCCGACCTCCAATCACGTGAAAGATGGCGCGCTCGATGACTCTATGAAGCGGGTCAAGTATCCATGTAGCTTTGGCTCTACGAGGGTCCCAAATCCGACCCGGCACAGTAATCCCCTCCCAAAAGGCTGCCTTGTTTGCATCAGGCTCCCAATCCTGCAGGCTCCCATGAAACAGCTCCGAGTCGATTTCATCGTCTTCGTACAACCCCAACACCGTCCTGAATCGACTTATTGACTGGTGATGCCATTTCCTCCCCAACCGGTATTTAACACCAACATTTTTGTCGTAGACATCTGGACATGGGAACGTGAATCGGAATGAGGCGAAAAACTCGATGACTAGCTCCACATATTGCGGTTCCGCGATCTCAAAAAGACGAGACCACGGGGGAGTTATCTGTCCGAGCAGATCCAAATCCACCAACTGTAGCTTCCTCATGGGCTCGATAAGGTGTCGTCGGGCCCACAATCGCTCCACTTTCGGGATACAATACCCTTCCCAGGCATTGTTTGAGAACCGCAAGTAGGGGTGATCCATCTGCAAGATTGAGACAAGATTAATCAGCAATCAAAACAAACAGGCAAAAATTTCGGGACTGGACAACATGGCACGATCGTGCCACCATATGGCACTACCGTGCGAGACCTGCAAATCAGTGAAATTATGAAGATTTCTGGGAAAATTATGAAGTCTGGGTTTTTATTCCCTAGGAGCACGACCGTGCCATCCCACGGCACCATCGTGCTCGGCCCTAAACGGCTCTGATTTGAACCATGATTTCTGCGAAGCACGATCGTGCCACCATGTGGCACCCTCGTGCCGGACTGATTTCCGAGAACAGTTACGAGCGGTTTGAGCGATTAACAGGCACGCGCGATCGTGCTGTATGGAAGCACGACCGTGCCGTTTAAATTTCTGGGCATTTTTATGAAGATCCGACGAATTTTATGAAGATCACGACCGTGCGCTGGTATGGCACCCTCGTGCTCGACGGAACCAGGCTCGGAAAATCGCTCAAAACACCCCCGAAACCCCGATTTTTTCAACTTTTTGTTTAGGGGTTTTGTAAATCGGTCCATTGTGGTTCAAACCAACACAAAAAACACTAAAAACGGGCTTGAATCGGGTGATTTTGACCAAGCCCTAAAAACCTAAAGAACTAACTATGAAGAACATGAAGAACAAAATATCAAAACATATGAATCTAACTAGAAAAAGGAAGGATTCGTACCTGGAATGATGTTGGAATGAAAGAATTTCTTGGAGGAAGCTAGGAGATGCAAGAATCCGTGAGTGCTTTGAAGAGGGTTCAAGTGAGGAAGATGAAGTTATGAAGAATTTGTGGTGGTTGGTTTTATTCAAAAGGGGTTCTATTATTGGCCTACAAAGTTGTCTGGTGGTGCTAGACTTTGGTGATAGTGCATTATTTTCGAATTTTGAATTTTTTTTTTAAGGTGTAGAAAATGGACATCTCCCTTTATAAACTCCTTGAACCCGGGGCACTCACGAAGCATCTCCTACCAAGAAAACGAACCGAACTAACATACCTGAGAGCCGGCAACAAGCTCTAACATCCCTCGCGACCAGAACGAACCGCAACCTGAAAAATAAAAGGATAACCACACACAAAAAATAATAACAAGATAATATACACAGAACATGCTAAGTTTATTTACGAGTCTTCAGCTAGACTCACCACCCCGAATTCATTTGTTCCTGGGGTGGAGGGTAACAACCTCCTCACTCGGGTCAACGGGCCCTCCAACATAAGCCTTTAACCTATGCCCGTTGACTTTAAACAACCGGCCATCCTCATGGCCTATCTCCACGGTCCCGTAAGGAAACACTGACCGTACAGTGTAGGGACCCGACCATCGAGATTTAAGCTTGCCAGGAAACAACTTGAGACGTGAATTGTACAACAACACACGATCACCCACTCGGAATTCTTTCTTGTCCTTCAAGCGGGCATCATGGAGCATCTTAGTACGTTCCTTGTACAGCTTGGAGCTTTCATATGCATCGTGTCGAAGCTCCTCAATCTCGTGGATCTGCACAAATTTGTTTTCACCCGCAGCAGCCATGTCAAGATTAACTATCTTCAAAGGCCAGTATGCTTTGTGCTCGAGTTCAACAGGCAAATGACAAGACTTCCCATAGACCAGTTTAAACGGTGTGGTGCCTATAGGAGTCTTGTAGGCTGTCCGAAAAGCCCACAGTGCATCATCCAATTTCTCGGACCAATCCTTACGGCTAGAATTAACCGTCTTCTCCAGAATTCGCTTGATACCCCGATTAGTAACCTCGACCTGTCCGCTCGTCTGCGGATGATATGGTGTAGAGAATCGGTGTTGCACACCATATCGGGACAATGCTTTCTCAAGCTGAGCATTACAAAAATGTGTCCCACGGTCACTAATCAATGCCTTCGGGGCACCACAGCGAGCAAACAACTTTTTCAAAAACCGCACCACTACCCTCGCATCGTTAGTGTGCTTCAGCCCACTTTGAAATGTAATCAACAGCGACTAGGATGTAGCGGTTGCCAAAAGAGGTCGGAAAGGGGCCCATGAAGTCTAGCCCCCAAACGTCAAAAACCTCACAAACTTGGATGTCGTTTTGTGGCATCTCATGGCGTGCAGAAATGTTGCTCGCCCTCTGGCAAGCATCACAGGACCTCACCCAATCGTGGGCATCACGGAAAATAGTCGGCCAAAAGAATCCGGCATCAAACACTTTCCTCGCCGTGTTGTTCGCTCCGTGGTGGCCTCCCGTGGGTCCCTCGTGACAGTGGCGTAAAATATCCCTCGCCTCATCACCATGCATGCATCGCCGGATCATCCGATCCGCTCTTACCCTAAACAAATAAGGGTCATCCCAAAAGTAATGCTTGACGTCTGCAAAGAACTTTCGCTTCTGCTGATGGGTCATCCCCTTGATCAGGATGCCACTAGGTAAGTAGTTTGCAAAATCAGCAAACCATGGGGAATCATCACTAGTCTCAATCCTCATGCTTCCCAAGCATTCCACACCCTCCCAGGGTGAGACTTTCAACACGATACGATCGCGATCTTCCAGGGTTTCCCAAGTTTATCAGTTTCCCTGACGGTCACGCGTTGCCGCCAATTGACTCCCGATCCAAACAAAAAGGTATTCCCAAGAATTTCGAGTACCAGTCCTGGACCCGTAATTGAGTTCTCAACCATCTCAGTCTAATAAGAAAGTTGGCATTATTGTCTATGTAATGCCTCAATAGAGCTATCTGGTTACCAAAATGATAACTGCTGCAATGGTACTCAACCATAGGTAAGAGTCCTTCAAATTTACACCAAAGCACACACATACTCGCAGCATGTCTTCGAGTGCCAGGGGAGTTCGTTTTTCCCTGACCGTTTGCCCAACAGCGATAAGCAATGTTCTGGTCCTGACGTGACCCAAGGGTGTTGTGTATTGCCTGACATAAATCATGCATAGATCCAACTCAGAGGTAACAGAAGTTGGCACTTCGTGCCTAAAACTGCCTCCCTCAGAGGAATATTCACGGGCTATGAAGACACGTCAGTTTCCTGGAGTGCAAGAGAGTGTACCGGTTGCCAGTACAAGTTTTATAAATCCTAGTATCCCCTATCAAGACTCAGACAACTAGAATAGCAAAGTTGATGTGCTTTGCTCAATACAAGTTCCGTACAGTTTTCGTATAATGAGATCCACACTCGTTCCCGGAGGTAGAAAATATCATCCGACCTGCCAAAGGTTGCTTCTCCACGCCCCACATAGGTTCAACTTGAAAATTTTCTTCCCTCAGTTCCCAGTTTGTGCAGTGCGAGTCTGATCAGGTAAGTTAGAGTCAATAGTGAGCTGCAAAGCTCGCGCATGTTCAAGTTTCATAGTTGTAATCACCCAAAAGTTTCCCTCCAGCGATGCCATTAACTGATCTAGATCTTTCGAAGCCAAGGTACACAGGACGCTCTTGTGATCGGTCTAAATAACGCATCTGGTACCGTCCAAGTAATGCCTCCAACTTAAATCCAAAGACCAGGGCTTCCACCGCAGGTCATGACTCATGCAGTTCTTCCTGTAAGTCCATTACGTAAGTCATCACTTTCTCATGTTGCGTCGGTGTGTAAATATTGCAGAGTTGGGATTCGAAAGCTGACAAAGACGTCCTTCTTGTTTTGTTCTTCATGAACACAGCACCCTACTGTGCTAAAGAGATTTAAGTTGCGCGATCTTCTAAAATCTTGTGGTGAATCTGCGATAGAGTCTAGTGTGACCAAGAAATTGCTGCATCCTCGAAGGATCTTTGGTGCCAACAAGATGCATCTCAGCGAGATCCACGTGTATTCCCACTCCATTGGTTACATGATCGAAATACATCTCTCGAATCCAGATGTGACATTTAACAAAACTTCGCACGTAATGGCTCCTCCCACAGAAGTGCTTAGTTAGGATATATATGCCACCCATGGTGTTCCTTTCTCCTGGTCACGGTTCAGAATGTTGTCAATGAAGGCGGGTAAGTTGAGAAAGTTAAAATAAAATAAAAATGTTTCCTGTGATTTAGGGACCTTGTAAAATATATTTACAAAATATATTTTACATGATTGATACATATCATCTAATCTTATCGCTTTTCAAATGATTTACAAAACAAATCAAATTACAAGGTTCATGATTAAACATTTTCTCAAACATAAGTCATGAATTATGTTTTCACAAAACCTATGTATCTCACAGGCATTTTTATGTTGACGTACCTATTTTCACATGTGTTTTCAGGAGATGATGCATAGGACTTATCAAGACATACTTAGGCGGACCTGTGCCTTAGTGACTTAAAACGAGACAAGAACTAGTTAATTTATGTTATGTACTCTTTGATTCTTGTTTAAAACAATGTAAACTTTCATGTTTAATTAATAAAACGAAACTTCAATTGCCATGGATTTGAAACAATTAATTCTGTTACAACACTCCCCGACGTTTCCGCCACGTTTGGTTGTCCTACGTGGTCGGGGTGTGACAGTTGTTATTGGCTTGGATCCATTGAGCAATGAGGTTTGGGAATGCAGCAGCCATTTGTTGCGTGATGATTTCCGCCAGTTCGGCATTCGCAATCTGATTGTCGCGTTGAGGAGGCATTCTAAAAGAGGAACATGAAAGGAAACGAGTGAGAGAATTAGACGAAAAGAATGAGATGAAACAAATCTGATGAAAGCAAGGATGGTGGTCATTTGTTTGTTACTACAAAGCAACAAACCACCCTGGTGATTTATCAAAGTAAATAGGTAAAAATAATGTATCGCGAAGACATACTCGCCTATAAGTGGACACTCACCCCAAGAGTTCCCAGGTAAGAGTGACTGGTCCGATATTGCAGAAAGCTCAGGGTACAGGCACCCTCCCTTCCAGTTTGCACGTGTTCACATTATTTAGACCAACTTTGACGGGATTTTGAAAACTTAAAGGGTTCAAAACCATATCATAAATCATCCTAGAACAGATGATTAGTTTTCAAAGCGGGATAGAAATTTGTGTTCTTATTGTGGTTGTCACCTAAGAATAAGTGACGGTGTTGTTTTAAAACTAAACACAAGAAAACTTGTGTTAGGGTCCTAGGAAGGTTATAGTCTAGGTCAAAGCATCACTAATAACCTAATTCCCTATAACCATTGGCTCTGATACCAACTTTTCTGTCACACCCCAACCACGTAAAACAACTAGACGTGGCGGAAACGTCGGGGAGTGTTGTAACAGAATCATTGTTTGGTAACCATGGAATAAATAATTTTTGTTTTATTGAATAAATGAACTCATTGTTCTAATACAATCAAATAAGTACAACTATGATCTTCCAAGTTTTAAAGTCGCTAAGGCACGAGTCCATCCTAAATGTAGCATGTATCAACAATCATCACAAGACAGCACCTGAAACATGTGTAAAAATAGGTACGTCAGCATAAAAATGCCTATAAGATACATAGGTTTTGTGAATATAGGATTCATGATTTATAAGTTTAGAAAATGTTGTTTAACAAAAGTCAGTCATGATCCTTGTAAAATGTTTTGTTTTATAAATCATTCGAAAAGCGATGATAAAGTAGATGATACGTAAAAGAGTAATGTAAGGTTAAATGAATAACCAAGTAAAAATGAGTTTGTATAAGAGAAGTTGTTTGTAAAACAATGTCTTATGAAAAGTATGTTATTTGTATAAAATGTTATATGTCTTAAATTGAAATGATTCAAATAACGCTACGATATGTCATACCATACAAACACTTATATATAGGAAGTACCAGCGGCGTATCCACCATGCTTGTATCATATTACACACGCCTCGTTACTTAAGTCACTTACTCAAACCAAACCACCAATATAGAATGTTCATGTTTAAACCAATTGTCCAATGTTATTGTATAACCCAAGTTAAATGTAAACCATGTAATGTGTAAACAGAAGTTGTGTATGTTAAGTAAAATGAGTCTACTTAAACCACAAGTGAAAATGTACAAAACAAAGTGTTCGAATAAATCAAAACTTATGCTTTGTAAAATAATGTAAGGTTAAAGGAATAACCTTATAGTAGCATATTAAAAGTATACTTTGGATTTATGAATAACATATTAAACTATTTTTTGGATTTTTAAGATAACATATCAAACTATGCTTTAATGATTAACAAAATGTATGTTGGTTTTGTACAATATCGCATATGGGAGCATATCAAACTATACTTTTGGGAGTATAACTAAATATACAAAAAATAATGTGATTTAAGAATTCATTCAGACCTAGTGCATCAAAATACACCTTTGAGACTATAGGGATACCACAAAGGCAATCCCTATTTGGATGGAGAAACAAATTGGTTTCAGACATTCCATGACAACAGGAATGGGGTGTCTAATCCTATAGCGCTATATCATACTACCAAACGGTCTGGTGAACATAAAATGAGTACAATTCAACATTTTATTTTATGTTTTTTGAGAAATCAGTGTTTAAACCATAGATAGTCATTTAGTTTGTCAAATGATAAGTAATAACATGTATAATCAATTATACTTTGAAATCATGAAAATAACATATAGGTACACATGCTTCAACCCAAAGCAGTTGAAAACCAAATGAGTAATCCATGTGTAACAACCAAACAATGCTAGAGATCACGGAAATCAAACGCCACCTAATATAGGTAACTATGTTAACAAACCGGACCTAAATCGGAGGATCGGATAGAATGAGGGCTCGTAAACCAAATGAGTATGGGGACTCATGTAAAATGGTTTAACAAAGCCTACATACTAAAATGAAACCTAACCTAAGTGCTTACGACCCATTACGACCCGTTTAGGTAGCTTATGCTATTTAACGCGTCGTTTGCGTGAAACGCGTTCGAACTACCTAACTAGTCCTATGACAAGTAGAATATGCCTTAACATGTCTAATATTGTTGCCAAATCAGTTTAGATGTCAAAAGTTATGTTACATATGTTTAAAATGAATTTTGGCGTCAAAGGGGTATTCTGGTAATTTACCTAAGGCATATAAACTACCTATCATACAACTAACTAAACGTCGTGACCATAAGGTATAACCTCGAAAGGTTGTTCCCTATATACTATGGTCACCTAATCTGTTTGGTCGGATCCTAATGATCGACCAAACGGGTCGGGTTCGAAAGTATAAGCGATTGTTTAGATCGCTTACCTTTACGACCCTATATAAGCACTAAAATAAAAATGACGAGCTAAGCATGTTAAAACATGCTTAACTAAGTTTAGAAAACAGGTTTGGTATCAAAACAAACGGTTTTGATACCTAAGAGTAGTTTGGTTACAAAATACGCAATAACACGTATTTTGGCCGAAACTACGACTCGTCACTGAGCCTAGATAACGTGGTAATTAGTAGGTATAGTCACTAGGGACTATAACCATCGTGATTACGCTCACGTTATGAAGTTCAAACGAACTTCGCATTGACCATAAACTGGTCAACGCAGAAAGTCAAACAAAGTTTGACTTTTAACGCTAAACGAATAAAAAGAACGAAGGAACACTTACAAAGGGTCCCTGAAAGCTAATCTTGATCAAATAACCCAGGTATGAAGCAATGGCTTCAACTTAGAGTCTTTTAGATCAGATTTGTGGGTTTTGGGGTTGAGATGGGTTGGGTATTTATAGTAAATGGACAACCGTTAGGATCGTTTATCGAATAACGTGATCGAATCTCATCCGTACATGTGTTGGAATGTTATGGTAACTCATTTTGCCCCCACCACCAGAGATTGACATGTGGCATTGGCCTTTGGGGGGTTGAAAGGCTGTTAACAGCAGTTAAAACGAGTTGCTGCATCTGGCCCCTGCTTACGGACCGTAAGGGTGATGGCTTACGGTCCGTAAGCCATCAACTTTGGCAGAATTACACTTTTGGTCCCTGCACCTTGTTTCGTTGCGTAACGACACTTCTAACACCCGTCAAACCTAATTTCAAGCTCCACAATGATCTTAAGACATAGGGAACATGAAATATGCTTGAAAACATCACGGATGTCAGTTCGTTTGGCCGTACGGTCGCGATGTTCGGTTAATTACGACGAAATGCGTATAAGCGCGAAAAACAATCCAAATGGCGTGACGAATGGATTTTTCTTATGCCAAACACTAAAGTAAAATATTTTAGTGCTTACATAAATTTTTGGATGTCCGGATGTATTCAGAACGTAAGTTATGCGCGAAAGTGCAAACTTATGCACTTTTTGACACTTTTAGTCCCTGAATGAGCCAAAAGTTTATATTAGCACACCGAACCCCTCAAAGCCTATTTCTAAGCTATGTAAAGGATATTTATGGTATGTTTATCTGATGGTCATGTTCCGGAATGTCTGTTACAGTTCAAATCGCATACTTTCGTAGTTTGTCAACTTTGTGTCAATGTTTATTTTTTTCTTTTCAAGTCGCAATTATATTTTACAATAACGTAACTGACAGCACTCTTTATGGGTTAAATTTCAACGATTATATGTCAATTATTCATTTTGAAGATTTGATAATGCCGCCTACATCGATAAGAGGGTAGAAAGGCGTAAGAATCAAATCGGGGTAAATTCAAACATGCATAAATCGGCTTTTGTATGATGTTCTGAGAATAACGACGAGTTAGCAAAGGCTGGCCCAGTCAAGTAAAATTAAGTAGAAACCACCCGCAAGCATGTTGGCATAGTGGTTCGATGTGAAATCCGTCAATTAAGAATCTAGTTTCGTTTGTAATTATCTACCATACATTGTATACGTTTTTGTGTCATTGTTTATTTGTTTCTTTTCAAGTCGCTATTATATTTTACAATAACGTAACTTACAGCACTCTTTATGGGTTAAATTCCATCGATTATATGTCTATTATTAACTTTGAAGATTTGATAATGCCGCCTACATCGATAAGAGGGTAGAAAGGCGTAAAATTCAAATCGGGGTAAATTCAAACAAGCATAAATCGGCTTTTGTATGATGTTTCTGAGAATAACGACGAGTTAGCAAAGGATGGCCTACTCAAGTAAAATTAAGTAGAAACCACCCGCAAGCATGTTGGCATAGTGGTTGGATGTGAAATCCATCAGTTAAGAATCTTGTTTCGTTTGTAAACATTTACGCTACATTGTATACGTTTTTGTGTCATTGTTTATTTGTTTCTTTTCAAGTCGCAATTATATTTTACAATAACGTAACTGACAGCACTCTTTATGGGTTAAATTCTAATGCTTATACATCTACTATTCATTTTGAAGATTTGATATTGCCTCCTACATCGATAAGAGGGTAGAAAGGCGTAAGATTCAAATCGGGGTAAATTCAAAAAAGCTTAAATCGGCTTTTGTATGATGTTCTGAGAATAACAACGAGTTAGCAAAGGCTGGCCTAGTCAAGTAAAATTAATTAGAAACCACCCGCAAGCATGTTGGCATAGTGGTTGGATGTGAAATCCATCAATTAAGAATCTTGTTTCGTTTGTTTACATTTACCCTACATTGTATACGTTTTTGTGTCATTGTTTATTTGTTTCTTTTCAACTCGCAATTATATTTTAAAATAACGTAACTGACAGCACTCTTTATGGGTTAAATTCCAACGAATTATATGTTTACTATTCATTTTGAAGATTTGATAATGCCGCCTACATCTATAAGAGGGTAGAAAGGCGTAAGATTCAAATCGGGGTAAATTCAAACAAGCATAAATCGGCTTTTGAATGATGTTTCTGAGAAAAACGATGAGTTAGCAAAGGCTGGCCTAGTCAAGTAAAATTAAGTAGAAACCACCCGCAAGCATGTCGGCATAGTGGTTGGATGTGAAATCCGTCAATTAAGAATCTAGTTTCGTTTGTAAACTTCTACCATACATTGTATACGATTTTCTGTCATTGTTTACTTGTTTCTTTTCAAGTCGCTATTATATTTTACAATAACGTAACTTACAGCACTCTTTATGGGTTAAATTACAATGATTATATGTCTATTATTGATTTTGAAGATTTGATAATGCCGCCTACATCGATAAGAGGGTAGAAAGGCGTAAGATTCAAATCGGGGTAAATTCAAACAAGCATAAATCAGCTTTTGTATGATGTTTCTGAGAATAACGAAGAGTTAGCAAAGGCTGGCCTACTCAAGTAAAATTAAGTAGAAACCACCCGCAAGCATGTTGGCATAGTGGTTGGATGTGAAATCCGTCAGTTAAGAATCTTGTTACGTTTGTAAACATTTACGCTACATTGTATACGTTTTTGTGTCATTGTTTATTTGTTTCTTTTCAAGTCGCAATTATATTTTACAATAACGTAACTGATAGCACTCTTTATGGGTTAAAT
This sequence comes from Helianthus annuus, assembly GCF_002127325.2. Lineage (NCBI taxonomy): Eukaryota > Viridiplantae > Streptophyta > Magnoliopsida > Asterales > Asteraceae > Helianthus > Helianthus annuus. Next base: position 184,713,187 of record NC_035443.2, on the reverse strand, counting down.
TCTAATGATCATACATCTACTATTCATTTTGAAGATTTGATATTGCCGCCTACATCGATAAGAGGGTGGAAAGGCGTAAGATTCAAATGGGGGTAAATTCAAACAAGCATAAATCGGCTTTTGTATGGTGTTCTGAGAATAACAACGAGCTAGCAAAGGCTGGCCTAGTCAAGGAAAATTAATTAGAAACCACCCGCAAGCATGTTGGCTTAGTGGTTGGATGTGAAATCCGTCAATTAAGAATCTAGTTTCGTTTGTTTACATATACCCTACATTGTATACGCTTTTGTGTCATTGTTTATTTGTTTCTTTTCAAGTCGCAATTATATTTTACAATAACGTAACTGACAGCACTATTTATGGGTTAAATTCCAACGATTATATGTCTAGTATTCATTTTGAAGATTTGGTATGGCCGCCTACAACAATAAAAGGGTAGAAAGGCGTAAGATTCAAATCGGGGTAAATTCAAACATGCTTAAATCGGCTTTTGTATGATGAGTTAGCAAAGGCTGGCCTAGTCAAGTAATATTAAGTAGAAACCACCCGCAAGCATGTTGGCATAGTGGATGGATGTGAAATCCGTCAATTAAGAATATTGTTTCGTTAGTAAACATCTACCAAACTTTGTATACGTTTTTGTGTCATTGTTTATTCGTTTCTTTTCAAGTCGCTATCGTATTTTACAATAACGTAACTGACAGCACTCTTTATGGGTTAAATTCCAACGATTATATGTCTACTATTCATTTTGAAGATTTGATAATGCCGCCAACATCGATAAGAGGGTGGAAAGGTGTAAGATTCAAATCGGGGTAAATTCAAAGAAGCTTAAACCGGCTTTTGTATGATGTTCTGAGCATAACAACGAGTTAGCAAAGGCTGGCCTAGTAAAGTAAAATTAAGTAGAAACCACCCGCAAGCATGTTGGCATAGTGGTTGGATGTGAAATCCGTCCATTAAGAATCTAGTTTCGTTTGTTAACATTTACCCTACATTGTATACGTTTTTGTGTCATTGTTTATTTGTTTCTTTTCAAGTCGCAATTATATTTTAAAATAACATAACTGACAGCACTCTTTATGGGTTAAATTCCAACAATTATATGTCTACTATTCATTTTGAAGATTTGATAATGCCGCCTACATCGATAAGAGGGTAGAAAGGCGTAAGATTCAAATCGAGGTAAATTCAAACAAGCTTAAATCGGCTTTTGTATGATGTTCTGAGAATAACGATGAGTTAGCAAAGGCTGGTCTAATAAAGTAAAATTAAGTAGAAACCACCCGCAAGCATGTTGGCATAGTGGTTGGATGTGGAATCCGTCAATTAAGAATCTAGTTTCGTTTGTTAACATTTACCATATATTGTATATGTTTTTGTGTCATTGTTTATTTGTTTCTTTTCAAGTCGCAATTATGTTTTACAATAACGTAACTGACAGCACTCTTTATGGGTTAAATTCCAACGATTATATGTCTACTATTTATTTTGATGATTTGATAATGCCGCCAACATCGATAAGAGGGTGGAAAGGTGTAAGATTCAAATCGGGGTAAATTCAAAGAAGCTTAAACCGGCTTTTGTATGATGTTCTGAGCATAACAACGAGTTAGCAAAGGCTGGCCTAGTAAGGTAAAATTAAGTAGAAACCACCCGCAAGCATGTTGGCATAGTGGTTGGATGTGAAATCCGTCCATTAAGAATCTAGTTTCGTTTGTTAACATTTACCCTACATTGTATACGTTTTTGTGTCATTGTTTATTTGTTTCTTTTCAAGTCGCAATTATATTTTAAAATAACGTAACTGACAGCACTCTTTATGGGTTAAATTCCAACAATTATATGTCTACTATTCTTTTTGAAGATTTGATATTGCCGCAACATCGATAAGAGGGTAGAAAGGCGTAAGATTCAAATCGGGGTGAATTCAAACAAGCATAAATCGGCTTTCGTATGATGTTTCTGAGAAAAACGATGAGTTCGCAAAGGCTGACCTAGCCAAGTAAAATTAAGTAGAAACCACCCGCAAGCATGTCGGCATAGTGGTTGGATGTGAAATCCGTCAATTAAGAATTTAGTTTCGTTTGTAAACTTCTACCATACATTGTATACGTTTTTCTGTCATTGTTTACTTGTTTCTTTTCAAGTCGCTATTATATTTTACAATAACGTAACTGACAGCACTCTTTATGGGTTAAATTCTAATGCTTATACATCTACTATTCATTTTGAAGATTTGATATTGCCTCCTACATCGATAAGAGGGTAGAAAGGCGTAAGATTCAAATCGGGGTAAATTCAAAAAAGCTTAAATCGGCTTTTGTATGATGTTCTGAGAATAACAACGAGTTAGCAAAGGCTGGCCTAGTCAAGTAAAATTAATTAGAAACCACCTGCAAGCATGTTGGCATAGTGGTTGGATGTGAAATCCATCAATTAAGAATCTAGTTTCGTTTGTTTACATTTACCCTACATTGTATACGTTTTTGTGTCATTGTTTATTTGTTTCTTTTCAAGTCGCAATTATATTTTAAAATAACGTAACTGACAGCACTCTTTATGGGTTAAATTCCAACGAATTATATGTTTACTATTCATTTTGAAGATTTGATAATGCCGCCTACATCTATAAGAGGATAGAAAGGCGTAAGATTCAAATCGGGGTAAATTCAAACAAGCATAAATCGGCTTTTGTATGATGTTTCTGAGAAAAACGATGAGTTAGCAAAGGCTGGCCTAGTCAAGTAAAATTAAGTAGAAACCACCCGCAAGCATGTCGGCATAGTGGTTGGATGTGAAATCCGTCAATTAAGAATCTAGTTTCGTTTGTAAACTTCTACCATACATTGTATACGATTTTCTGTCATTGTTTACTTGTTTCTTTTCAAGTCGCTATTATATTTTACAATAACGTAACTTACAGCACTCTTTATGGGTTAAATTACAATGATTATATGTCTATTATTGATTTTGAAGATTTGATAATGCCGCCTACATCGATAAGAGGGTAGAAAGGCGTAAGATTTAAATCGGGGTAAATTCAAACAAGCATAAATCGGCTTTTGTATGATGTTTCTGAGAATAACGAAGAGTTAGCAAAGGCTGGCCTACTTGCGGGTGGTTTCTACTTAATATTACTTGACTAGGCCAGCCTTTGCTAACTCATCATACAAAAGTCGATTTAAGCGTGTTTGAATTTACCCCGATTTGAATCTTACGCCTTTCTACCTTTTTATCGATGTAGGCGGCCATACCAAATCTTCAAAATGAATACTAGATATATAATCGTTGGAATTTAACCCATAAATAGTGCTGTCAGTTACGTTATTGTAAAATATAATTGCGACTTGAAAAGAAACAAATAAACAAAAGAAACAAAAGCGTTATTTCATGTTCCCTATGTCTTAACATCATTGTGGAGCTTGAAATTAGGTTTGACGGGTGTTAGAAGTGCCGTTACGCAACGAAACAAGGTGCAGGGACCAAAAGTGTAATTCTGCCAAAGTTGATGGCTTACGGTCCGTAAGTAGGGGCCAGATGCAGCAACTCGTTTTAACTCCTGTTAACAGCCTTTCAACCCCCCAAAGGCCAATGCCACATGTCAATCTCTGGTGGTGGGGGCAAAATGAGTTACCATAACATTCCAACACATGTACGGATGAGATTCGATCACGTTATTCGATAAACGATCCTAACGGTTGTTCATTTACTATAAATACCCAACCCTTCTCAACCCCAAAACCCACAAATCTGATCTAAAAGACTCTAAGTTGTAGCCATTGCTTCATACCTGGGTTATTTGATCAAGATTAGCTTTCGGGGACCCTTTGTAAGTGTTCCTTCGTTCTTTTTATTCGTTTAGCGTTAAAAGTCAAACTTTGTTTGACTTTCTGCGTTGACCAGTTTATGGTCAATGCGAAGTTCGTTTGAACTTCATAACGTGAGCGTAATCACGATGGTTATAGTCCCTAGTGACTATACCTACTAATTACCACGTTATCTAGGCTCAGTGACGAGTCGTAGTTTCGGCCAAAATACGTGTTATTGCGTATTTTGTAACCAAACTACTCTTAGGTATCAAAACCATTTGTTTTGATACCAAACCTGTTTTCTAAACTTAGTTAAGCATGTTTTAACATGCTTAGCTCGTCATTTTTGTTTTAGTGCTTATATAGGGTCGTAAAGGTAAGCGATCTAAACAATCGCTTATACTTTCGAACCCGACCCGTTTGGTCGATCATTAGGATCCGACCAAACAGATTAGGTAACCATAGTATATAGGGAATAACCTTTTGAGGTTATACCTTATGGTCACGACGTTTAGTTAGTTGTATGATAGGTAGTTTATATGCCTTAGGTAAATTACCAGAATACCCCTTTGATGCCAAAATTCATTTTAAACATATGTAACATAACTTTTGACATCTAAACTGATTTGGCAACAATATTAGACATGTTAAGGCATATTCTACTTGTCATAGGACTAGTTAGGCAGTTCGAACGCGTTTCACGCAAACGACGCGTTAAAGTAGCATAAGCTACCTAAACGGGTCGTAATGGGTCGTAAGCAATTAGGTTAGGTTTCATTTTAGTATGTAGGCTTTGTTAAACCATATTACATGAGTCCCCATACTCATTTGGTTTACGAGCCCTCATTCTATCCGATCCTCCGATTTAGGTCCGATTTGTTAACATAGTTACCTATATTAGGTGTCGTTTGATTTCCGTGATCTCTAGCATTGTTTGGTTGTTACACATGGATTACTAAGCAATCTCAAGTGAGTACATAGTCCCTTCTTTTACTGTTTTCAACTGCTTTGGGTTGAAGCATGTGTACCTATTTGATATTTTCATGATTTCAAAGTATAATTGATTATACATGTTATTACTTATCATTTGACAAAATAAATGACTATCTATGGTTTAAACACTGATTTCTCAAAGAACATAAGATAAAATGTTGAATTGTGCTTATTTTATGTTCACCAGACCGATTGGTAGTATGATATAGCGCTATAGGATTAGATACCCCATTCCTGTTGTCATGGAATGTCTGAAACCAATTTGTTTCTCCATCCAAATAGGGATTGCCTTTGTGGTATCCCTATAGTCTCAAAGGTGTATTTTGATGCACTAGGTCTTAATGAATTCATAAATCACATTATTTTTTGTATATTTAGTTATACTCCCAAAAGTATAGTTTGATATGCTCCCATATGCGATATTGTACAAAACCAACATACATTTTGTTAATCATTAAAGCAAAGTTTGATATGTTATCTTAAAAATCCAAAAAACAGTTTAATATGTTATTCATAAATCCAAAGTATACTTTTAATATGCTACTATTAGGTTATTCGTTTAACCTTACATTATTTTACAAAGCATAAGTTTTGATTTATTCAAACACTTTGTTATGTACATTTTCACTTGTGGTTTAGGTAGACTCATTTTACTTACCATACACAACTTTTGTTTACACATTACATGGTTTACATTTAACTTGGGTCATACAAAAACATTGGACAATTGGTTTAAGCATGAACATTCTATATTGGTGGTTTGGTTTGAGTAAGTGACTTAAGTAACGAGGCGTGTGTAATATGATACAAGCATGGTGGATACGCCGCGGGTACTTCCTATATATAAGTGTTTCTATGGTATGACATATCGTAGCGTTATTTGAATCATTTCAATTTAAGACGTATAAGATTTTATACAAATAACATACTTTTCACAAGACATTGTTTTACAAACAACTTCTCTTATACAAACTCATTTTTACGTGGTTATTCATTTAACCTTACATTACTCTTTTACATATCATCTACTTTATCATCGCTTTTCGAATGATTTATAAAACAAAAGATTTTACAAGGATCATGACTGACTTTTGTTAAACAACATTTCCTAAACTTATAAGTCATGAATCCTATATTCACAAAACCTATGTATCTCACAGGCATTTTTATGCTGGCGTACCTATTTTTACACATGTTTCAGGTGCTGTCTTGTGATGATTTTTGATACATGCTACATTTAGGATGGACTCGTGCCTTAGAGACTTTAAAACTTGGAAGATCATAGTTGTACTTATTTGATTGTATTAGAACAATGAGTTCATTTATTCAATAAAACAAAAATTATTTATTCCATGGTTACGAAATAATGATTCTGTTACAACACTCCCCGACGTTTCCGCCACGTCTAGTTGTTTTACGTGGTTGGGGTGTGACAGAAAAGTTGGTATCAGAGCCAATGGTTATACGGAATTAAGTTATTAGTGATGCTTTGACCTAGACTATAACCTTCCTAGGACCCTAACACAAGTTTTCTTGTGTTTAGTTTTAAACAACACCGTCACTTATTCTTAGGTGAGAACCACAATAAGAACACAAATTTCTATCCCGCTTTGAAAACTAATCATCTGTTCTAGGATGATTTATTATATGGTTTTGAACCCTTTAAGTTTTCAAAATCCCGTCAAAGTTGGTCTAAATAATGTGAACACGTGCAAACTGGAAGGGAGGGTGCCTGTACCCTGAGCTTTCTGCAATATCGGACCAGTCACTCTTACCTGGGAACTCTTGGGGTGAGTGTCCACTTATAGGCGAGTATGTCTTCGCGATACATTATTTTTACCTACTTACTTTGATAAATCACCAGGGTCGTTTGTTGCTTTGTAGTAACAAACAAATGACCACCATCCTTGCTTTCATCAGATTTGTTTCATCTCATTCTTTTCGTCTAATTCTCTCACTCGTTTCCTTTCATGTTCCTCTTTTAGAATGCCTCCTCAACGCGACAATCAGATTGCGAATGCCGAACTGGCGGAAATCATCGCGCCGCAAATGGCTGCTGTATTCCCAAACCTCATTGCTCAATGGATCCAAGGCAATAACAACTGTCACACCCCGACCACGTAGGACAACCAAACATGGCGGAAACGTCCGGGAGTGTTGTAACAGAATTAATTGTTTCAAATCCATGGCAATTGAAGTTTCGTTTTATTAATCAAACATGAAAGTTTACATTGTTTTAAACAAGAATCAAAGAGTACATAACATAAATTAACTAGTTCTTGTCTCGTTTTAAGTCACTAAGGCACAGGTCCGCCTAAGTATGTCTTGATAAGTCCTATGCATCATCTCCTGAAAACACATGTGAAAATAGGTACGTCAGCATAAAAATTCCTGTGAGATACATAGGTTTTGTGAAAACATAATTCATGACTTATGTTTGAGAAAATGTTTAATCATGAACCTTGTAATTTGATTTGTTTTGTAAATCATTTGAAAAGAGATAAGATTAGATGATATGTAAATAAATGTAAGGTTAAATGAATAACCATGTAAAATGAGTTTGTATAAGATAAGTTGTTTGTAAACAATGTCTTGTGAAAAGTATGTTGCTTGTGAAACGTTGTTTATGTAAAGATTGTATTGTAGATGTAATATGTCCAAACTGAAATGATTCAAATAACGCTACGATATGTAATACCATACAAGCACTTATATATAGGAAGTACCAGCAGCGTATCCACCATGCTTTTATCATATTACACACGCCTCGTTACTTAATCACTTACTCCGACCAAACCACCAAGATGTAATGTTTAACAATTGTAGAAATGTTTATGTATATTCCAATGTCTATTGTCGAATGTAAATCATGTCAGCAGATACAAATGGTTCACACGGTTCAACAGGTACAAATGGTTCATATAATCAAATGGTTATGACGGTTCACATAGTCAAATGGTTACAACGGTTCAACTGTTACAAATGGTTCATATAATCAAATGGTTATGACGGTTCACATAGTCAAATGGTTACAATGGTTCAAAATGTAATATAATGTGTTCATATGCTGGATGAGCATACGCAACAGAAATGCAATATAAAACACTGTACTAAGTATGCACGTAATGGACATACATAGCATAAATGTAATGTAAAACAATGTACTAAGTATGCACGCAATGGACATACATAGCATAAATGTAATGTAAAACAATGTACTAAGTATGCACACAATGGACATACATAGCATGAAATGTAATGAAATCATGTACTATAATGTACTAATGAACATAACAGGTATATGATGTGAAAACATGGAAAGCATGAAAGTAACAAGTAGGCACATGTGTTCCACCCCAAAACGTTTGGAAAACAGTAAAAGAGGGGTCTATGTACTCACATAAACACCTTGAAAACATTTAAAAGAGGGGGTTCTATGTACTCACTTGAGATTGCTCAGAAGTCCTAAGATAACCACCAAGCAATGCTAGAGATCACGGAATCAAACGACACCTAATATAGGTAACTATGTTAATAAACCGGACCTATATCGGAGGATCGGATAGAATGAGGGTTCGTAAACCAAACGAGTATGGAGACTCGTGTAATATGGTTTAACAAAGCCTACATACTAAATGAAACCTAACATAATTGCTTACGACCCATTACGACCCGTTTAGGTAGCTTATGCTACTTTAACGCGTCGTTCGCGTGAAACGCGTTCGGACCGCCTAACTAGTCCTATGACAAGTAACATATGCCTTGACATGTCTAATATTGTTGTCAAATCAGTTTAGATGTCAAAAGTTATGTTACATATGTTTAAAATGAATTTCGGCATCGAAGGGGTATTTTGGTAATTTACCTAAGGCATGTAAACTACCTATCATACAACTACTTAAACGAAGCGACCATAAGGTATAACCTTGGAAGGTTATTCCCTATATGCTATGGTCACCTAATGTGTTTGGTCGGATCCTAATGATCGATCAAATGGGTCGGGTTCGAAGGTATAAGGGATTTATTAGATCGCTTACCCTTACGACCCTAGACAACGTGGTAATCAGTAGGCATAGTCACAAGGGACTATAACCATCGTGATTACAATCACGTTGCCAAGTTCAAACGAACTTCGCATTGACCATAAACTGGTCAACGCAGAAAGTCAAACAAAGTTTGACTTTCAGACTCGAAAAACAATAAAAGAACGATGCAACACTTACAAAGGGTCCCCGAATGCTAATCTTGATTCAAGTAGCTCAAGTATGAAACAAAGGTTCCAACTCAGAGCTTCTCAAATCAGATTCTAGTGGGTTTTGCAATGAAGTGGGTTGGGTATTTATAGATTTCTTCAAACCGTTTAGATCGTTTCTTTGATAACGTGCCTTGATCTCGCCCGTACACTTGTCGGAATGTTGTGGTAACTCATATTGCTCCCACCACAAGAATTGGACACATGGCATTGGCCTTTGGAGGGGTCAAGGGCTGTTAACAGGCTGTTTAAAACATTTTTCTGCATCTGACCCTTGCTTATGGACCTCAACATTATTAGTGTTGAGGTCCATAAGGACCTTGCAGACCTGAAAACTTTCAAAAATGGAAGAACAGGCCCCTGTAGCTCCAAACTTGCTATTTGATGCATTTTTGACACGTTTAAGCCCCGTTAACCCCATTTCAAAGCTCTAAGATGAAGTTAAAGTATAGGGAACTTAAAATGTGCTTAAAAATATCTCTGGTGTCGGTTCGTTTAGCCGTACGGATGCGATGTTCGGTTAATTACGGCGGAATGCGCATAAGTGCAAAAAACGATCCAAATGGCGTGACGAATGGATTTTTCTTATGCCAAACACTAAAATAAAATATTTTAGTGCTTACATAAATTTTTGGATGTCCGGATGTATTCAGAACGTATGTTATGCGCGAAAGTGCAAACTTATGCACTTTTTGACGCTTTTAGTCCCTGAATGACCCAAAAGTTTATTTTAGCACACCGAACCCCTCAAAGAATATTTCTAAGTTATGTAAAGGATATTTATGGTGTGTTTAACTTATGGTCATGTTTCAGAATGTTCGTTACAATTCAAATTGGCATACTTTCGCAGTTTGTCAAGTTTAGTCCCTGTAAGCGATTTAACTTGATTTCGCCATATCAAAGCCTTTAAAACTTATTTCTAAGTTATGTAAAGTTTATTTAAGGTATGTTGAGCCTATCTCACTAATCAGTGCGCGTATAACCTTCCAGAAAGCGATTTAGAGCTTGAAATCGAACAAGAGTTGATATGTGTAAAAGATACACATATTTATACAGATCCCAAGTATGAAATTAAAATATTTCATTGGCTTGGTATTTGTTTGATGGTCGCAGTGACCCAGGTGTCACAACAACAATCATGCTCCATGCAATTTCAAGAGTTTCAATTCGGCTAAGCCACTCAAGTTTAGTGGTTCTGAAGGAGCAACTGGGCTCCTACAATGGTTCGAGAACACTGAGAGTACGTTCCATCACGTTCAGTGTCTTGATAATCGCAAGGACGAGTTTGCTTCTAGTGTGTTCCTGAAAAGGGCTATAACATGGTGGAACGGGGTGATGAGAGACCGTGGTGCTGAGGTTGCATTAGCACAGACTTAGGCTGAACTTAGGGCTCTTATGATGAAGGAGTTTTGTCCTCGTCATGAATTGAGAGCTTTAGAAAGGGAATTCGATGACCTGAAGCAAGACAGTGGAGAACATCGAGCCTACGCTGACCGCTATGAGGATTTGAGCCTGTTATGCCCTACTATGGTTACGCCTTTGGATAAGGCGATTGAGAAAAACATTGATGGTCTTCCTGACGTAGTTCAGGATATCGTTACTGGCAGCAACCCTACTACTTTCAGATAAGCCATTGAATTGTCTGCCACTCTGACTGAATCCCATATCAGGAAGGGTAAGCTGTTTCGGAAGGGCGACCCAAGACCATCTGACAAGACTGCTCAAGCAGAGCCAAAGGAAAAGCAGGATGAGGTATCCAAGAAGAAGAAGCGCAAAGCCTCTCAAAACTGCGCCATAACTGCTCAAGACAAACAGGTTGCACCAAACCAGCCAGCACAACCTCGCAAAAGACAAAACAATGTTGGTACCGCACCTTTGTGTAACAAGTGCAACCGTCATCATCTGGAGCAAGAGCACTGTTACAAATGTACCCACTGTGGGCGGTTGGGACATTTGATCAATGTTTGTCATTATGCAAATCAAGCTGCTGCAAACCCTGCTGCTGTTCAAGCACGGTTTTCCACCGGGGTCATGTTATAACTGTGGTGACCTTACTCACTACAGAAAAAATTTCCCAAGACTTGTTAACGCACCTCCAGCGCGAGGATGAGCATTTAACATCAATGAGGCAAACGGGAACAATGATGCAGCAGTGAACAATTAGTGTTTTGTAATACCTTGGTTGTTATCTTTCGACACTTCAAGACATTTCGGTTGTTACATAAATAAAGATTTGTTGTTTTTATTTCTGCAAAATTTATGCGATTGTGTGAATGTTTGATGCAACCTTATGATGTCAACCCAAGATAAACTACTCGTGTGGTTCTCTCATCTTATGATCACTTGTGATCTCCCCAAGAACCTTAAACACTCGTTTCTTTTAAGAAACAAGGCCAAACTCTTATTGAGAATCCTTCTATCTTTATAGATAGATCCTTGAAAATCATTAAAGTGCCAAATGAAATCCATGGATTTGATTCCTAGTGTGCTTTAAATATCCATACCTAAAGATAACAAATTAAAGAATCAAGTTAACTAATTTTGTGATTATGTGTTTTCTTACATGTTTTGTGGTTGTATGTGATCCATCCAAATCCTCGTAGAATCTTTCATATCTCATATGAGGAATTCATAGTAGGATATCCAAAGTTACTAACTTAAATCCTTAATGGACTTCTACGTTGTAGTCAAGTCCCTTGGGTTTTAAAGTACTATTCTAAAATTTGACCCCTTGAGTGGTCTAGATAAACATATTGATTTGAAAATCTGATTAGAAATATCATGTAATGAATTGATGATATAGTTTAAAAGATCCCTTAAGTGGTCTATTTAAGGAGATCGTACGACGGTCTAGTTAAGAAGATCATGTGTTGATCTAGTTAAAAAGATCGTTCGTTGATCTAGTTGAAAAGATCCTTTGGTGGTCTAGTCAAGTCGCTTCATGTTTATTCAATTGATTTTTTTCCTCTACGCATTATGAAATGAACTATGCGGACTATGCAAGGAATTACGTAATTATGGAGGCCTACATAATTATGGAAATTCAGTGCACAGAAACCACAAGAAGCTTTGTCATGTATTAAGACCTATAGTGATAAGAATAATGATACGGGAGAAGTCTTGGACCTTGACCGATGTCATTTTATCTTACACTCCCCAATTAGGATTTCAAGCACAAACAAGTTTCCTATGATAAGTCTTCATAAGAAACGTTATTCTGTCCATAGTTCAAAATTCCATGTTTTGCTACTACAAGGAATTCACTTTGAGGGTTAACAAATTCGCTAAGAATCCTAACATGGCCCAGATTTTTACTTAAGGGTTCAATGGATCTATTTGAAGGCGAAACCGTCACAGCTGTCTTCACAAGTTTCCTGTAGAATTAAATTTTGGGACGAAATTTCCTAAAGTGGGGGAGACTGTGACACCTGTGTCACATCAACCATCAAACAAAGACCAAACCAATAAAATATTATATTTTATACTTGGGATTTGTATAAATATGTGTATCCTTTGCACATATCAATTCTTGTTCAATTTTGGTCTCTAAATCGCTTTCTGGAAGGTTATACGCGCACCAATGCGTAAATATAACCAGTTTAATGCAACGAACACTCCGGAATAGTGAAATAGGTTTAACATACCTTAAATAACCTTTACATAACTTAGAAATAAGTTTCGAAGGCTTTGGTATGGCAAAAATCAAGTTAAATTATGACACCTGTGTCACTTCAACCATCAAAAAAATGCCAAACCAATGAAATGTTGTATTTCATACTTGGGATTTGTAAAAATATGTGTATCGTTTGCACATATCAACTCTTGTTTGATTTCAAGCTTTAAATCGCTTTCTGGAGGGTTATACGCGCTCTGATGCGTAGATATAACTAGTTTAATGTAACGAACACTCCGGAATAGTGAAATAGGCTTAACATACCTTAAATAACCTTTACATAACTTAGAAATAAGTTTTGGATGGTTTGGTATGCCGAAATCAAGTTAAATCGCTTACAAGGACTAAAGTTGACAAACTGTGAAAGTATGCCAATTTGAACTGTAACAGACATTTCGGAACATGACCATAAGTTAAAGATACCCTAAATATCCTTTACATAGCTTAGAAATAGGCTTTGAGGGGTTCGGTGTGTTAAATAAACTTTTGGGTCATTCAGGGAATAAAAGCGTCAAAAAGTGCACAAGTTTGCATTTTCACGCATAACTTACGTTCTGAATACATCCGAACATCCAAAAATTTATGTAAGCACTATAATATTTTATTTTAGTGTTTGGCATAAGAAAAATCGATTCTTCGCGTCGTTTGGATAGTTTTTCGCGCTTATGCGCATTCCGTCGTAATTAAGCGAACATCGCGATTGTACGGGCAAACGAACCGACAACCGAGATATTTTTTTAGCACAATATAAGTTCCCTATACTTTAAATTCATTTTAGAGCTTTGAAATAGGGTTAACGGGGCTTAAACGTGTCAAAAATGCATCAAATAGCAAGTTTGGAGCTTCATGGGCCTGTTCTGCCATTTTTCAAACTTTCTGGTCTGCAAGGTCCTTGCGCACCTCAACATTCTGAGTGTTACGGTGCGCAAGCAGGGGTCAGACAGTATTAGTATAACCTTTGAATTCCGGTATGTGTAAGTGATTAAAATCCAAATAATTTTCCTAAAGGGTCGGATTATTGAAAGATATTTTAATAATATGGTATAAAGCAATATATTTTAAATAAACCACCCAACATAAAAGGGTGTTCCAAAACATAAATATGTTATACCATTTTAGAGCCTTGAAATGGGGTTAACGGGACTTAAAAGTGCAAAAAAAAAATCAAGTTTTACAAGTGCAGGGGCCATTTTTGAAATTTCTGACTAGATTCGATGAACCTAGTCCAATTTTGAAGGGTTGATGGTTTTAGCCCATGGTTTTGCAAAACCATGGGTTGGTATTTAATAGTTTATAAAATACTATGGGCCATTCTAGGGGTGCCCATGGTATTACAAAACCATGGGCACATGTGTACGGTTGAGATTAAATCACGTTTTTCGACGAACGATCTTAACGGTTCAAGGAAATCTATAAATACCCACCCTCACTTTCTTCCCAAAGCACACTTGAATCTGATTTTGGCTCTCTAAGTTGAAGTTTATTCTTCATACCTGAGAGTATGAAGAATAAAGCAATATATTTTAAATAAACCACCCAACATAAAAGGGTGTTCCAAAACATAAATATGTTATACCATTTTAGAGCCTTGAAATGGGGTTAACGGGACTTAAAAGTGCAAAAAAAATCAAGTTTTACAAGTGCAGGGGCCATTTTTGAAATTTCTGACTAGATTCGATGAACCTAGTCCAATTTTGAAGGGTTGATGGTTTTAGCCCATGGTTTTGCAAAACCATGGGTTGGTATTTAATAGTTTATAAAATACTATGGGCCATTCTAGGGGTGCCCATGGTATTACAAAACCATGGGCACATGTGTACGGTTGAGATTAAATCACGTTTTTCGACGAACGATCTTAACGGTTCAAGGAAATCTATAAATACCCACCCTCACTTTCTTCCCAAAGCACACTTGAATCTGATTTTGGCTCTCTAAGTTGAAGTTTATTCTTCATACCTGAGAGTAAATCGGATCAAGAGCTTGCGGGGACCTTTTGTAAGTATTCTTTCGTTTTTTTCATTCGTTTTTATCGTTAAAGTCAAACTGCATTTGACTTTCTGCTTTGACCAGTTTAAGGTCAACGCGAAGTTCATTTTAACTTCATAACGTGAGCGTAATCACGATGGTTATAGTCCCTAATGACTATACCTACTGATTTCCACGTTATCTAGGCTCAGTGACGAGTCGTAGTTTCGGCCAAAATGCGTTTACTCGCGTATTTTGTAACCAAACTACTCTAGGT